>NC_064638.1:1039315594-1039619833 GCF_023864345.2 Schistocerca serialis cubense | reverse complement strand
ACTTTATCGTATCTTCATGGCGATGATTCATACAAACTCCAGAATAGATCCAGCTATTTATCCACCCATCCGAGGTATTGGAAAGAAGCAGTAAAAGCCTCTCTCTGAATCAGCATGATATGCACCTTTACATTGACAGTGCACAGACTGGTAGCTCCTTTCCGACTGGTGGCTCGTCTCCGACTGACTATCAGTTCCACCTTTTCCACCTATGCCAACCACAATTTGCGCGTGCTACGCATTTCCGTTCCAGAGGCGAACCACTACACCATTTACATACAAACTAACTAAGAACCCTAAGTGAGGATCAGCAATTTACATAACAGCAAACAAATACATTAAATAAAACAGAACATTTTCACATATTGACACTTCTACAAAAAATTATTCACACAAAATTACAATTACATACAATAAGTTCTGTTCCCTCCAAATGGGACAAAGAATACAAATTGCAGATACACTACTTTGCATAGAATCAAATCACGACATCAAAGGTTTGACAAAGAAAAGAATACACAATTTTATGCTATCGATTTGAACAGATTCACAGGCGATCAACAATGTAACATTAAATAAAGCAAAATGAATCCATACAGCATAAGAGCTGTGGTGTTACACATGATGTAATCCACCTGGGATCTCCCTTGTTTCTAGGCCTTTTCCTAGCACACTTCCACCTGTTGTGAGTCTTGAAAAGAGTATTCGCTATTAGCATGTGAAATTTATTGCAGAAATCAATTAGTTTTTCTCCTGTCACATTCCATTGCCTAGACCATATTCTCCTGTAGCCCTTCTTCTATTACTTCCCTTACAACCGCGTTCCAGTCCCACATGATTATTAGATTTTCATCTCCCTTACATACTGAATTACACATTCAGTTTCCTCATATACTTTCTCTACGCCTACATCTTGTACCGCGATATCACCATGTATACCTGAACTATCGTTGTCGGCGTTGGTTCGCTGTCGAATTTAATGAAAACAGCCGTCACTCTCTGTCCTGCTTCCCTGTTCATAATGAATCTCACCCTCGTTATGCCATTTTCTGCTACTGTTGATGTTACCCTGTATTTGTCTGGTCAGAAATGCTTGTCTTTCGGGCACCCACTATATCTACTTTGAACCTCTGCAGTCCCTTGTCAGATTTTCTAGCTTTCCTACTACGTTCAGACTTCTAAAATTTCACTATCCCACTCATAGAATGTTATCCTTTCAATGGTTATTCCGTCTTTTTCTCACGATCACCTCGCCCTTCGCATTCCCCAGCCAGAGATCCGAATGGAGGACTATCAGGAATCTTTTCCCAATGGAGAGATCATAATAACACTTTTTCAATTACAGGCCACATCTCCTCTGGGTACACATCATGTCCCTTTAATACACTGATTTTCGTTGCCTTGTGCAGCCTTATGCCGTTGATTATTGGTGATTCTTCCACGATTTATGGGAAATTTCCCACGCCAAGGGCAGTGGAGTGCCCTGAACATCTGTCTGTTTCTCTGCCCTCTTTGACAAGGCCGTTGGCAGAGCGAAGGTGATTTCTTATGCTGGAAGTCTTTGGTCGCCATTGCTGAAGATTTTTATTCAAAATGTAAGGAGTTACCGGGTTCGGACCCTCGGCCCATGGCTTTTTGATTACTAGTTAAAAATTCTAACCCTCCACCAAAATCACATTAGTATTTGCTGCTTAAAAGGTCTTACAACCGTCGTGAAGCAAATGTCACGAAAAACAGCTCTGAAGGAAAGGGAGAAATAATGGCAACAAATTACAAAAGGAATAATTACAAAAGAATTTTTTCAGTGGTATGCCAAAGCCTGGTGATTGGATTACCAATATCCCCTAATTCCACAGCGATATTAACCGGACATAAAAAACTGAAGACTTGCCACCATCGATTCGAACCAATGATATTATGTGTATATACTTGGACAGACAGAGAAACATACTACCGAAAAGTGTAATAGTAAATGGTGGAAACTGGCCACTTAGTAAGAATGAACTGGTAAAACTCCGTTTAAAAGACTTCCATGAATTCTGTAATTCAGTAGAATTTCCGAAAGTATGAATTGCACTCATCAATTTTAAAACAAGTACTGTATTAAATTTAAGGCTGTAACCACTGTAAAGGAAATTAAGAAATATTTAATAAAGCTTTTTGAAGTCAACGTCCTTCAAGACACAACAATCGCTATACTCAATGTCGCCGGCCGCGGTGGTCTAGCGGTTCTAGGCGCGCAGTCCGGAACCGCGCGACTGCTACGGTTGCAGGTTCGAATCCTGCCTCGGGCATGGATGTGTGTGATGTTCTCAGGGTTAGTTAGGTTTAAGTAGTTCTAAGTTCTAGGGGACTGATGACCTCAGATGTTAAGTCCCATAGTGCTCAGAGCCATTTGAACCATTTGAACTCAATGTCTTCAGTTTTCTGTAGTATATATGCTAATGTCTATTTTTCCCTGCAGTTTTGCTCCCTCTTCCATCATGGAAGTTTTGTGCCATCTAGCACCATGGAAGTTATTACCTGATGTCGTGACACCTGTTCTACTGTGATATCTCTACCAGTGAGTGGGGATGGGGGGTAGAGGCAGAGAGAAGAAGGATGTAAGGCAATCAGGCTAGGTACGTGTAACAAGGCCGGCCGCTGTGGCCGAGTGGTTCTAGGCGCTTCAGTCTGGAACCTCGCTGCTGCTACGGTCGCAGGTTCGAATCCTGCCTCGGACATGGATGTGTGTGATGTCCTTAGGTTAGTAAGGTTTAAGTAGTCTAGGGGACGGATGACCTCACATGTTAAGTCCCATAGTGCTTAGAGCCATTTGAACCATTTGAACGTGTAATATGTTCACTACCAGTCTAGTGGAATCTTTTCCATTTCATGACCCTTTGGCAGCTTGCGTACCAATTTCGCTGCTTATTTCGCCACTAACTTCTCGTTTGGGCTCATGAGGTGAGTGGACATCTTTCCAGACCATATATACCACAAGAAAATCAGAGGCGGTCATCGGGACTCAATCTCTGGACCTCCTATTAACCAGCAAGTGAAGCTGATTACTAGACCGTCAAAGAGGTCTTGTTTTCCTAGTTTTGTTGTGGACATCCTGTAAGGATTGTAAACTATTCTCGATCAAAACCATTTTGAAAAACAACTGGAGAATCGCTTCTGCTCTGAGTGTGTCACTGCATGGACGCAAAAATGATGGTCAACGTGCCATTTCTGTACTTGGAAAAATAAAATTACTTTCATGAGTTATTTAACTGATGTGATGATTTTTATTGATACGTCATTTAATTATTACCTGCACTTTAGAGGATTTTCAGTTGGCGCCGATTTCTGGGGAACTTTTATCACCCAGCCACTGACAAGAAAAAAACTTTTTTTGCCTTGTAAGAGACATGAAGCTGTCATGCTATCCCTTTTTGCAGTTATTATTTTCCATGTCTTCATTTCCGCGGCGATTCTATGGAGAATCCAGTTATTACCTATCCAATCTACTTAACGGCCAACATTCTTCTGTGACACTTGCAAGGTGGCAGTCCATTTCTAGCACCTTCCATGGGCAACAGATTAAGTGATAGTGCAGTTTACCGTCTTCTACGGCTATCTCCTCCACGAGATGATTCGAATGATATGTCAAATGCCATACTTTGGGCGTAACAGACTTAATTTGCGTATGAAATTACAATGAAAGTGTACATGTCTGACAGGAATACATTACTAAGTAATCCCTTTTCCCATTTGGATGTACATACATTTCGGTAGCAAGGCAGATCTGCAACGGAGGGTAGGCGACGATCCCCGACACAAGACTTTTCTTTAAAAGCCACTTCGCAATCCCGTGTTGAAGAATAGGGATGGGTCATAAATATCACGGCCGCAAGGGACGCAGTGTGGGTCTCTACAGATTCGCCTAATTTATTTCGCCACAGGTGGCCAGTAGTGCATTTACTTCCTCAGGTGTCCCAAGGGAAAGGCGACTGTGCAGTTCACACTAATTGAATGGGCTGCATTTTCAGGGACAGAGAAGGAAATACGTAGTTAAAATAGCAGGCGGAACTCACGTGAGCATTCGTGGTATCTACTTAGGGAAGGGAAACTGCACCCTTTACGTCATTTCCCTACAGAGGTGGAGTTAGCAAATAGGACGACTGAAAGTAATGTTTTGAGAGTGAGAGAAATAATTCCTTTTTTCACAGCAGTTTGGTTGGTAGACTCCGGTTTCGGAGGGAGTCAATGTACTTCACAGGCAGAGGAGACTGAGAGAAATAATTCCTGTACACAGCAGTTTGGTTGGTAGACTCCAGTTTCGGAGGGAGCCAATGTACTTCACAGGCAGAGGAAACTGAGAGAAATAATTCCTGTACACAGCAGTTTGGTTGGTAGACTCCAGTTTCGGAGGGAGCCAATGTACTTCACAGGCAGAGGAAACTGAGAGAAATAATTCCTGTACACAGCAGTTTGGTTGGTAGACTCCAGTTTCGGTGGGAGCCAATGTTCTTCCCAGGGAGAGGAGACGTAGATCGATATATATAATTTACAGACAAGAAAAGGATCTTTCCCCGAAACTTTGTGTTGACGCATGGGGTGCTTAACTCTCCGTGGGGTGTGGCGAGAGATTTCTTCTGTGGTCACTTTGATCGAAATGGACTCTAAGTAGATCAGCGTTAAACATGCAGAGAGTCTCGTATATTCTACAAGTGGAGCGATCGAGAAGAGTCCTCTTAGTTAATACGTTCTTGCGAGAACTTCACGGGCACCATTGTCATCCCACCAGCCAGGTGCGTGTACACAGCCGTTATAGACATACTAGGGTCAAACAGTCTTCTGCTTCACGGGAGAACTCGGTAAGAGAATACAACTGACACTTCAGTCCAGAACAAGCAGTTTTATGGGTTGACAGGCAGCATGGAACAGATGCAGCCGTCTGACGTCCTGCGCATCCGACACACCATGCAGCAAAGGTAAATGATGCACTGCAGTCGCGCAGGAAGTATGTCAAATACGATAATGATACTGTCACAAGCGTGCCTCCTCGTCCAGTTCAGTGTTTGATTTGGAGTATTACACTAAACCCTCCTTCGTGTTATTTTTAGCCATGTAAGATCGTAATGTTGAACGTCAGTTGTCCAACTACATTAATTGACGTTGTTTGAGTATAATAAAATGCAGAAACCAATTCTGCAGAGTTTCTTATATCTTACTTGTTTGTTTTAACTTATCGCGTAGCACAGCGTTGTCGTCTACACTGAAGAGCCAAAGAAACTGGTACACCTGTCTAATATCGAGTAAGGCCCCAGCGAGCACACAGAAGTTCCACAGTATGAAGTGGCATGGACTCGACTAATCTCTGAAGTAGTGCTGGGAGGAACTGACACCATGAATCCTGCAGGGCTTTCCATAAACCCGTAAGACTGCAAGGGGGCGGAGATACCTTCTGAACAGCGCGTTTCATGGCATCCCAGATATGTTCAATAATGTTCCTGTCTGGGGAGTTTGGTGGCCAGCGGAAGTGTTTAAACTCAGAAGAGTGTCGATGGAGCCACTCTGTAGCAATTCTGGACGTGTGGTATGTCGCATGGTCCTGCTGGAACTGCTCAAGTTCGTCGGAATGCACAATGGACAAGGATGGACGCAGGGGATCAGACACCTGTCAGAGTCGTTTCTAGACGTGTCAGGGGTTCCATATCACTCCAGCTGCACACGCCCCACA
This sequence comes from Schistocerca serialis cubense, assembly GCF_023864345.2. Lineage (NCBI taxonomy): Eukaryota > Metazoa > Arthropoda > Insecta > Orthoptera > Acrididae > Schistocerca > Schistocerca serialis. The sequence continues at coordinate 1,039,614,126 of NC_064638.1, read as the reverse complement.
CCATTACAGACCCTCCACCAGGTGACATGCAAGGTCCACCGATTCTTGAGGTTGTCTCCATACCTTTACGCACCCTTCCGCCCGATACAATTTGAAACGAGACTCGTCCGACCAGGCAACATGCCTCCAGGCATCAAGAGTCCAATGTCGGTGTTGACGGGCCCAGCGGAGATGTAAAGCTTTGTGTCGTGCAGTCAACAAGGGTAAACAAGTGGGCCTTCTGCTCCGAAAGCCTACATCGATGATGTTTCGTTGAATGGTTCGCACGCTGACACTTGTTGATGGCCCAGCACTGAATCTGCAGCTATTTGCGAAAGGGTGTCATTTCTGTCAGGTTGAACGATTCTCTTCGGTCGTCGTTGGTCCTGTTCTTGCATGATCTTTTTCCGGTCGAGATGTGATGTTTTAGCGGATTCCTGATATTCACGGTACACTCGTAAAATGGTCGTACGAGAAAATCCCCACTTCATCGCTACCTCGGAGACGCTGTGTCCCATCTCTCGTGCGCCGACTGTAACAGCACGTTCAAACTCACTTAGATCTTGATAACCTGCCATTGTAGCAGCAGTAACCCATCTAACAACCGCGCCAGACACTTGTTATCTTGAAATGATAACTAAATCAAGACCCTAAGCGCCCGGTCGGGGCACACATTTTCAACTGTCCCCGTTGATGTATATCAACACATGTCGACAGCTTAGGGTCTTGATTTAATTATCATTTCATTCTCAGAGAGCTGCATGATCACCGATGGTATCTGTTCTTTCGGCCATGTCCGAAGGAACAGATACCATCTTCATATAGTTAAGGCTAACCGGCCATTGATCTTCTTCTGTCCTGGGTGCACATGCATTGCCAGAACTCTTACAAGAGTCGGTAAGATTGTCTGCCGCGAGTAATGAGTGTAATGGGCAGGGGCACTACGAATGTATTGTGTGGACATTAAGTTGGGAATGTGGGTCTCATGGGGAGCGTGCAAGGGATAAATCCCTGCAGTCGCACTCTCCTCTGTGGCCTTGGTGGCTCAGATGGATCGAGCGTCTGCCGTGTAAGCAGGAGAACTCTAGTTCGCTTCTTGGTCGCGGCACATATTTTCAACTGTTCCCGTTGATGTGCATCAACGCCTGTCGACAGCTTAGGATCTTGATTTGATTATCATTTCATTCTAAGAGAGCTGCATGGTCATCTTCATACTTGTTATCTTATATAGGTGGTGCCGACCGCAGCGCCGTATTCTGCCTGTTTACATCTCTCTGTATTTGAATACACGTGCCTATACCAGTTTCTTTGGCGTTTTAGTGTATAACTATCTGATACTTGCATCAGGATTCGTGTGTCCTTTTGTCAGTTAAATTATCAGTAAACCATTTCAATTCTGAATCATTTTGTAAACAGCCTGATAACAAAAACAGTATAACAGTGTAGGTAACGGGTTATTTGTCCTAAAAGTAGGTTACCTACTCGCGTTAAATTAAATTCCTTGGTAGAGAAAGTCTTTCAGGAATCCGCAGATAACCATTATTCTGATGTCTAATCAGTTCCGCAATTCATTCTCCCTACCTGGCAGGGCCAGAACATTAACACTTCTGTACACACTCAAAGCGATCCTCGCTTTCTAAGTGGTGGGGAGCAGATTGTAAGAACCGCCAGTGCGTTAACACTGTATTAAAAAGGCTTTATCTTCTTATTTTCCAGTTTTCTTAAGTCCACGATTCACTTTCAAACACTACAGCGCTCCAGACGCACATTCGTAGAAACTTGTTTCTCAACAGAAGTCTTACGTTAGATATTAGTAACTTCTTTCGGCAAGGAGTTTCCTTGTGTGTGCATTGACCAAATATTCAAGTTTAGAGGATAGCAATCAGTCGCAGAATCCGTCATTTATTGAAGCAGATCTAGATTTTGTCTATTATATAGTTATCATCAGTGTAATTACTTATATACATGTACCTCCAGAACAAACAGTGTCAACTATATGTTGCAACTGCTACCCTTTTTGAGGTACTAAACTGTTAGGGTATAAGAGAGCATATATTTGAATCCAGTTCCCCCTTCTGTATGAGCAAGCAAACCAAGTATTATCTTAGTACAGTATTTTTCAAAGAATATACGTGAATGGTATTCTGAAGTGTATTTTAGAAGTAGTGTATGAATGGTATCCCAGACTCTGGAGAACCAAGAAGCTCTTAACACAACCCATCGCAGAACTTACAAACTTTCATTTGAGCTACTGATCGCATGGTTTGGCTGAATACTACCACGGACGCGGTGCATGGTGGAAGTTGTGAGTAGACCATACTCTTTTTCCTTTCGTAAAACTAAACAAGTTTTTACCTTATAGGAGTAAACACTGAATGTGTACCAGATATCAGTGAAACTGAGTGACAGCGATGACAAACTTGTACCGTCTCATCAAAACAACTCAGCATATCCTTCACAGAAATAAGGAGAATGTTTCTTCTTGAATTTCTAGAAACTGGAGTTTTTTCACATTAAGAGTCATGAACAGAATCTCAAGTTTGTGAAATTTTAATGTACCTTCAATATTGAAAAAAGAACTACTACAAATCTGACAGTTTTTCTGGCAGACAATTAGAAAGAATACGCCGAAAATTCACTCAGAATGGTATATTTTATTCATATTTTGTTCTGTATTCAGTTACCAAAATATTCATAATGATGACGAGTGCGATTTAAACAACAATAATTGCTGTACAGAACCACAAATTGTCACTGACGGCAGGTGTTTAAAAAGGAATATTTTTCCTCCAGAAATCCATACGCTCCTTGGCCGGGTCAAGCTTCAAGGAGAATCTGCTACCCATGTGGAGGTAGTTGTGCATCCAACGCGTGTATGGCATCCAGAGTGTCGGGAATCCAAGCGTGGAGGGTCGTCTGAAACAATGAAGGACAACAGTTTTCAGCAGGTGCTGTCCCAGAGCTCGTAAGTATTTGAAAAAAATATTTACCTCAGAATAGCCAAGAGCTGCTGATAAAATAATTATTTATTAAATATCTGTTTCTAATATCCGATAGTCTGTGGGTCGTGGTCTCGCGTTAGCGTTCTCGCTTCCCGAGCACGGGGTCCTGGGTTCGATTCCCAGCGGAATCAGGGATTTTCACCTGCCCAGAGATGACTGGGTGTTGTTGTGTCGTCTTCATCACCATAATTCATCCCTATTACGGTTGGAGGAAGGCAACGGTAAACAACCTCCATTAGGACCTTGCCTAGTACGTCGGTGCGGGACTCCCGCGTCGTTCCCCTAAGCTCTGTCAAGAGCATGGGACTTCGTTTCCATTTCAAACATCCGATAATGTTCAGGTATCACAAAGTTATTTATAACGTACCACATGGTAACGCCCTTACAGTGACGTCCTGTGAAAGAAAAACCGTCCTGTGTCACTGTCGTCAACAGTAAAATACATTATGCTGTTTATAATGTCATTATATTTTACTGTCTTTTTGCCCTACTCTTCTCTAAATCTTCTCTACTTTTTATTAATCCTACATGGTATGGGTCCCAGACTAGGGAACAAAACCCAAGTTTCATCAAATGATGTAGAGTGGCGTTCAGTAAGTAATGAAACACTTTTTTTTCTCAATCAGGTTAGTTCTATTCGGGATTTCAATACACCATCTTATTCCCCACTCTTCTGGCTACAAAACGCTATTTTTCAACACAATCTCTGTTGAATGCGATGGCAATCGTTACTCTACTGGGAGGGCCTGTATGCCCCCACTCTCCTGGTCAACGGCTTGCTGTATCAGCAACCTCCTCATTTTCCATGTACTGCTTCCTGCGAAGTGCATCGTTCATTGGGTCAAACAGATGGAAGTCGGAAGGTGCTAGATCCGGCTACACACCTCTGAGTACCCCAACTGGTGGACGAGTGTTTGAGCGTTACCAACACAGACTTCCATTTGTGCAGCGAATTGTTTGATTGTGATTCGTCGATCAGCTGGAATGGGAGTGTACACACATTGCAACACTGCGGGCTTCAGATCTGTGTGCGGCCAGCTGGTACGCTGGAGATCGAAAAGGTTTCCACGACCTTGTTGCTATGCTGACAGATGCATCTCTCAACGACTCGCCGTGCTTTTGTTCACTGCCAGGTCTGTGTGTGCATTCTGCATGCGCGTATGAATATCTGTGAGGCTGTGGTTTCCTTCCAAAAGAAACCCAATGGCAGTTCTGTGCTTGGAACGCACCTCTGTCACAGACGCCATTTTGAAGGCTACGTACAGCTCCGCCACCTGTCGGAACTTATTGAAACTACAGGGGCTCAATCGCGAATATTCCATGATGTCTCACAACGAATTCTGCGTTTCTTCAACCGAAATCGACCGAGAAAAAAAAAGTGTTTCATGTCATGTGGCTTCCTGAGATGTAAGGGTCTCTGTGATGTACAGTCCCTCCCTTCTATCACATGTCATTATTATTTATTATTTATTCGAGTCAGAAATAAATACTATATAAAATCTAGTAGCCGCTCTATCGTCAACACTTCTCAACACTCACAGTTGATAGTATCCACAGGGAAGTGTCATTTCTGGAAATTATTCCTCCATCTTCCTATGTCCAGAACGAAGACACTTGGGTGACCTCCACGCAATCAAACTCTGTTCTGTCTAGGTAGGACGATATCCGAAGGAGTTGGCCAGGTAGAGTTACTCTCAAGTCGAGAAACCCACAAGTGTTTCCCAGCTATAGCTGCTCATCTTTGAAAGACTCAAGTGGTCTTAAGGAAACTTCTTTAGGACCTCATCATTGGGGCTGCCGGAAAGTGCCATGTAATGGATGGTTTTCCTGATGAGCTTAATTTGTTCTCTCCGCGTTGACAGCTACTTCGTAACGAATATCTGGTGGAGCCATCTCCACCAAATGGTAGATTTTTACAAGTGCTGTAGATTTCATACAACCTGTAACAAGCCCACGCGCTTCGTTGAGTGCATTGTTAACTAAGTTTGGGTTCATTTGTAGCACATGGGGCACACATTGTCTGCACCACTGTAACATGTTGTTATGCCATCGTTCTCAGAGCTTGAGGGCGAGATCTCCAAGTGCTACCAGTAAGCTTATGAAGGATATTATTTCTGGGTTCGTCCTTCATTCTCGTATTCTCGCAGTGCTATTTGTACGTCAGAGTACGTTCCAGAAATGACGCCCAGATGCGTACTAATTGTATCCATTGGCGTATGATGTTAAGTTCCCAACATGCCTCGTTGTGCTTAAGATAAAACCTATATATAAAACCTATATGCTTGGGTTTTAGCTGGGTTTGGACGAAGCTGATAGAGAAAGACACAACTGTCTGAATCCATCTTTCAGGTGCCCTTCAACTTCTGCAAAAGATTTCCCTTAACGCACTAATGCCATATCACTGGCATGAAAGAAATTCCTTGCGTTCACCGAAAGTGGTTGATCTGTGGTATAGATGTTAATATTGGTAAAAATCTCTTCCTTATGACAAGTCGCCGTCCATTGTAGCCTAGCGGTTCTACGCGCTTCATTCTGGAACCGCACGACCGCTACGGTCGTAGGTTCGAATCCTGCCTCGGGCATGGATGTGTGTGATGTCCTTAGGTTAGTTAGGTTTAAGTAGTTCTAAGTTCTCGGGGACTGATGACCCCAGATTTTAAGTCCCATAGTGCTAAGAGCCATTTGAACCATTTATGACAAGTCATTTCTTTGAAATGGAAATCTCATGGAGTGAACTTTCATTAACTATGGTAAAACCATAATCCTTCGTTATCCCATAGATCGTTGATGACAATACCCGGTGATTCACGGTGCCATAAGCAGCCGTCACGCCAATAAAAGCTAGTTCTGTAATTTAGTGGGTTTAAAAGCTTCCTCAGTAAATTGCGTGAAATTGACGACCTGTGATATGTAGCTCTTTACTCGTCTGAAACCTGCTTCTCCTCATATTAGAACTAGGTCTACACCAGGCATCAAATGATTGAGTAATATTCGTTCGAAGATTTTGCGCAGATGGCACATCAAGAATATAATCACACGTAATGTTTGTACACAGTTGTTCAAAAGCGCCAAAATCCACTTTCTCGCTTGACCGTCGTTGTATCTGATCTGCTCCCCTGTGAAAATGGATAACAATTTTCATGAGACTAATTTATTTACTAAACATTGTCAAAATGCTCTGCTCTCCTTTCGATCTTCTCTGTTCCTCAATCGATGCTGTCTGGTAAGGTCACAGACTGCCCAGCAGTAGCCAAGAACTGGTCGAACTACGATTTCGTTAGCTACTTTTTTCGTGGGTGACTTACATTTCCTTAGGAGTGTTTCAATGAATCTCGTCTTTTTGTCTGTTTGTACAGCTAAATCTGTTTGGTCGTTGCGTTTTAAATGGTTGTTTCCAGTGACAGATCGCCAAACGTGTTAACAAACAATGGCAAGTGTTTCCATCACAACACGTGTCGTTGCCTATGTAGAGAGTTAAAAGCAGATCGCCCAGTATTTCGCTACAATTTTCTAACTTTACGACTCCTATATACACAACAGCTTCATTCACGAACAGCCCATGGAGCTTCTGATTATATCCGTTATGTATTTTTTGTACACTACACACCAAACCATTCAGCATAGGATCTTCAAAAATTTCTGCAAGTTTATCAGTGGACTTAATATTCGCCATCTGTACATTTTATTATGTTCGACTGAACAAAGAGACGGTAGCCTTGATCCTATATGAGAATTCTCAGCCACACAAATCAAATCGCACTTCAAGGAGAAGCTTGTTCTGGGATTAGGAAGGCGTGAATATCAATAAAATCCGACAAACTGCAGGGAAGTATTCCTGACTACAGATGGAGGAAAAAAAGTCCTACGAACGTGTGTCCGGAAATGCATCGTTGCCACGGTAGATGGAGCTGAGGAACGACAGTTCCTCTGACCACCTGCCGTGTGTTGCAGGCTGTGCGATTGACGCAGCGTATGTAAGCAGCAGAATGGTCCGGCGTTTGTGTATGGCCAAGCAGATGGAAACGGTCGAGAGGTAGCACGGCTATAATAAAACAAGTACCCTCACAGATGCCAACTACGTCACACACCATTTCGAGTGTTTTTGGGATTTGTGTCATCGTGGGTCCTCTCAGACAGACGAACGTGCAGGGAGGACCCGGACTGCGTGTAAGCCAGATTTGGAGGACTGGGTTCTACAGGATATGGACACGAACCCTAGTACACGTACCAGGCGAGTGTTATGCCAACATGATGTAAGGCAGATTACGATTATGTCCGTCCTGCATGACAACCGCTACTATCCCTATTACCTGCAATCCCATGGAGGCCACTTTGAACATCTGTTGTCACGTGGGTGCGATGTGGCTCTGTACTTTGTTCCGAGACGATTTGTTGTCGTTGCACGCACACCGTCCACTTCCAGAGACAAGTTCATAAGACGTTATTTGCTCCATTTACAGTCAGGAATCCGCCCCTGCAGGTCGTCGGTTTTATTAATGTTCACCGTACGTAAGAAAGTTTATTACTCCTTTCGAAAATTTTCGCTATGAAGAAAGTTCAGTACCCAAATTTTGCGAAGTTTGTCCAGAGTTTCACCACCAGCTGCCTCGTCCTGCCGTCCTTCGTCTTGATGTCCCAGCTGGGGCCAGTGTAGTTGGCGTTGAACAGGTAATAAATTTCAATGCAGTGAGGTGCACCTGAAACACAAGACAAGTTAGCAGCTTACAGAAAGATAGTATATAAACACGCATATATCTTTTCTGTTAACTTCAGTTTTCAGTCTCATTTATTTATTTCCGAACTACCAGGTGATGAAAAAGTCAGTATAAGTTTGAAAACTGAATAAATCAGGGAATAATGTAGATAGAGAGGTACAAATTGACACACATGCTTGGAATGACATGGAGTTTTATTAGAACTAAAAAAAAAACAAACGTTCAAAAAATGTCCGACAGATTGTGCTTCATCTGATCAGAATACCAATAATTAGCATAACAAAGTAAGACAAAGCAAAGATGTTCTTTACAGTAAATGCTCAATATGTCCACCATCATTCCTCAACAATAGCTGTAATCGAGGAATAATGTTGTGAACAGCATTGTAAAGCATGTCCGGAGTTATGGTGAGGCATTGGCGTCGAATGTTGTCTTTCAGCATCCCTGGAGATGTCGGTCGATCACGATACACTTGCGACTTCAGGTAACCCCAAAGCCAATAATCGCACGGACTGAGGTCTGGGGACCTGGCAGGCCGAGCATGACGAAAGTGGCGGCTGAGCACACGATCATCACCAAACGACGCGCGCAAGAGATCTTTCACGCCTCTAGCAATACGGTTTTTTTTTGCTCTAATAGAACCCCATGTCATTCCAAGCATGTGTGCCAATTTTTACCTCTCTATCTACATTATTCCGTGGTTTATTAAGTTTTAAAATTTATACTGACTTTTTGATCACCCGGTACATTTATTGACGAGTGATTAATGATATGGGATATCTGAAAACTCACAAGTCAGTTGTATATTTATGGAAATTCTTCAGGAACATGATAAACCAACATACATTGACGGAAAAAATCGCAACACCAAAAAGTAATTAATGTAGAGCAATGAAATTCCCGGAAAGCATTTGTCTAGGTAACATATTTAAGTGATTAACATTTCAGGATCATAGGTTAATGTAAGCCCGCAATAAGCCATTACAAATGTGAAATCCTTGTACATTAACAACCGGCGAATGACACACTGTAGAAGATGTTTGGTTACAACAGCGGTATGTGGGCGAGCGTTATTCAGTCGGAGAAAATATCTGGAATTCTGTCGATGATTGGCAGCACAACAGGTCGAAACACCAGACTTAGGTACTAATTCGCAGTCAGTGTGAGTGGCATAACCACGAAGGAGCCCCTGCTGTCATACGAAATCCCACCCCAGACCATAACTCCAGGTGTAGGTCCAGTGTATCTAGCACGCAGACAGGTTGGTGGCGAGCCCTCAACTGTCGTCTCTCGAACTCATACTCGACCAGCACTGGCACCGAGACAGAACCAGCTTTCTACAGAAAATACAATAGACTTCCACCCTGCCCCCAAACAGCTCTCGGTTCACTTCACTGAAGTCGCAGAAGGCGGTGATTTGGGGTCAATGGAATGGGGGCTGCAGGGCCTCTGGCCCGGAGCTGTCCTAAAAGTAACCTATTTGTAACAGTTCGTTATGTCACTGTCGTGGCAACTACTGCTAAAATTGCTTCTGCAGATAACAGAAAAATAAATAAATGTCAAGTGACTAGGGCCTCCCGTCGGGTAGATTGTTTGCCTGGTGCAAGTCTTTCGATTTGACGCCACTTTGGCGGCTTGCACATCGATAGGGATGAAATGATGATGATGAAGACAACACAACACCCAGTCCCTGAGCGGAGAAACTCTCCGACCCACCTGGTAATCGAACCCGGGCCCTTGATTGACATTCTGTCGCGCTGACCATTCAGCTATAGTGGGCGGACAGATAACAGTACAACGCGTCAGAGTCGTATGCCGAACACAATAGTGTTCCCTCTCACAAGGGAACCTCCCCATCGCACCCCCCTCAGATTTAGTTATAAATTGGCACTGTGGATACGCCCTGAAAAACTGAACACAGATCAATCGAGAAAACAGGAAGAAGTTGTGTGGAACTACGAAAAAAAAAGCAAAGTATACAAACTGAGTAGTCCATGTGCAAGATAGGCAACATCAAAGATAGTGTGAGCTCTGGAGCGCCGTGGTCCTGTGGTTAGCGTGAGCAACTACGGACCGAGAGGTCCTTGGTTCAAGTCTTCCCTCGAGTAAAAAGTTTACTTTCTTTATTTTCGCAAATTTATGATGTGTCCGCTCGTTCATTGACGTCTCTGTTCACTGTAATAAGTTTAGTGTCTTTGTTTTGCTGGATTCATATTGCCCACGGAATACATCTCACTTACTTAATGCACTCTCGTCCAAAGTAGCGAACAGTCAACTGCCAGCCAGGGAGCCTCGTTAGCAGGAATGCACTCTCTTCCGTGCGCTGTAGTCGACTGACGTCATGTGTTTCGATGTTTGTTTAGGTGCAGCGTCCCCATACTACGGCGCAGTTACCTCGCAACGGACGGACACATAATAATTGTCTGAAAATAAAAAATTAAACTTTTCACTCGAGGGAAGACTTGAATCAGGGACCTCTCGATCCGCAGCTGCTCACGCTAACCACGGGACCACGGCGTTTCTGACCTCATGTTAGCCTTGATGTTGCCTATCTTGCGCGTGGACTATTCATTTGTATATTTTGCTTTTTTTTTTCATAGTTCCACACAACTTCCTCCTGTTTTCTCGATTGATATGTGTTCAGTTTCTCAAGGCCTATCCACTGTGCCAACTTGTAACTAAATCTGAGGGGGGTGCGATGGGGAGGTTCCCTTGTCAGTAGTGCCACATGGCCGTCCGGAGCCCAGACTTCTTGCCACCGTACAGTATCGTGGCCGCCTCTGCCAGCGATCATATACAGTGGTTACATTCCTGCCAAGTCCTTCTGCAGTATCGCAGAAGGAACATCCAACTTCTCGTAGCCCTATTACCGAACGCGTGCAAATACAGTAAGTGTTGATAGAGGCGTCTTTGATGCCTTAAGGACATTCTTGACTAACATCAACTCACCACGTCCAGTCTCAGCGTAACTAACGCTCACGACCGTTACAGCGTGTATTTAAAGCGAACCTGATTTGGATACCCATTTTCGAGCTACTAGCCACACTCTTATACAAATGGTGCAAAATATGAATACACATCATCTTTCAGTTGCAGAAACACACCCACCAACCTCGCACAACTCCTTCTTGGTGTTGCGATTTTTTTCCATCAGTGCATAAATTATGCATAAAATGTGCCACATTTTTTAATGCAACCTTTTGCATGTAGATACTCTTAGGCGTATGACAGCGCCATGGCTAAAACATTTGACGACCACTGCAATTTCCCTTCATCTGGAGACCATAACAAAACCTCGTAACTATGACAGAGGTCGCCTAGAGTGCTGCATGAACGACGCACTTTACAAATTGTTCTCCAAAGGCTCTACTTCATCTAGCAATAGGCCTGAAAGTACTACGCTAAAGAGCACTTACTTGACTGTTATTCTCTTTCTTCGACTGATGGATTCCATGACCCCGTTTGACGTTTCATCCCTTCCAACCTTCGTAGTATATTGACAAGCAAGAAACATTCGGCTGTTAAAGTGGTTCCATAACAGGAGTGCATCTTTGTGTAGTTGGATCAGTAGTAGCCTTCTCCACTTAGATGGAAAATATCCCTATTTCACAATCCGTTGGTGGAGGGTATCTTAAATAAACGTCGTCAATGGAGTAATTAAGATGGCAGAATGTTGGTGTGTCAGGTATAAATTCTGAGTCCATGTTACTCTGACAGGCACTCTGAATTTAAAGACACCCTGCATGAATATTTTAAAAGGAGCCGCTTCAGTGTCAACGACACTTATCAATACTGGCCCAAGATATATGACGCTATATCGCTACAAGTATGTGAACTGCAGTTTTAATTTCAGCGATGTTTGCTTGTCGTTTAGCATTTAGCAACGTTTCAGAGAACTTAATCGGTCAAAATAAACAGTTCTAATGTGCGCAAGCAACTTCATCTCCGTCCGAGCACCGTACTCATCAGGTTATTGCTCTATAATTTGAATGAGACTTTAGATGTCAAAAATAGCCTTCGATTAGAACGTGTCATCAAGCTGCTATGTTCAAGAATCATGAGGAAGATTTCTTATAGCGTTTGTGCTTCCTCACTCAGTTCCCGCAAGCACGTTTCGAAGCATAAGCAGGTATATAGTTAAATGTAAAAATGTTTAAAATATTCGAAGTTTCTGTTCTACTAGTCGTGTATTTATACCCTTATTTACTTATTTAAATTTTGTACTCTTAAAAAATTACAATTTTTGTTTCACTGTAGGACATAATATTTGTAAGTATTCATACACTGAAGAACCAAAGAATTTGGTACACCTGCCTAATATGGTGTAAGGCACACGGAAGAACGCAAAAGTGCCGCAACACGACTTGTCATGGACTCGACTAATGTCTGAAGTAGTGCTGGAGGCAATTGACATCGTGAATCCTGCAGGGCTGTCCATAAATCCGTAAGAGTACGAGGGGGTGGATATCTCTTCTCAACAGCACTTCGCAAGGCATCCCAGATATGCTCAATAATGTTCCTCTCTGGAGAGTTTAGTGGCCAGCGGAAATGTTTAAACTGAGATGAGTGTTGCTAGAGCCACTCTGTAGCAATTCTGGGCGTGTGGAGTGTCGCTTTGTCCTGCTGGATTGCCCAAGTCCATCGGAATGCACAATGGATAATGAATGGACGCAGGTGATTAGACAGGAAGTTTACGTGCATGTCACCTGTCGTCAGAATCGTATCTGGACGTATCAGGTGTCCCATATCAATCCAACTGCACACGCCCCACACCATTACAGAGCGTCTACCAGCTTCAACAGTGCCCTGCTGACACGCACGGTCCATGGATTCATGAGGTTGTCTCCATATCCGTACACGTCCATCTGCTCGATACAATTTAAAACAAGACTCGTCCGACCAGGTAACATGTTTCCAGTCATCAACAGTCTAAAGTCGGTTTTGGCGGGCCCAGCCGCGACGTAAAGCTTTGTGTCGTACAGTCATCCAGGGTACACGAGTGGGCCCACGGCTCCGAAAGCCCATATCGATGATGTTTCGTTGAATGGTTCAGACGCTGACACTTTTTGATGGCCTAGCATTGAAATATGCAGCAATTTGCGGAAGGGTCGCTCTTCTATCTCTTCAGTCGTCGCTGGTCCCGTTCTTGCAGGATCTTTTTCCGGCTGCGGAGATGTTGGAGATTTGATATTATCCCGGAAGCCTGATATTCACGGTACACTCGGATAATGGCCGTATGTGAAAATCCCCACTTCATCGTTACCCATCGCTCGTGCGCCGACTATAACAGCACGTTCAAATTCACTTAATTCTTGATAACATGCCATTGTAGCAACAACTGCTCCAGACACTTGTCCTACATAGGGGGTTGTCAACCGCAGCACCATATTCTGCATATTTACAGATCTCTGTATTTTAATACGCATGCCTGTACCAGTTTCTTTGGTGTTTCAGTGTGTATATTCCACACCATTACAAACTGCAAGGCTTGATAGGAGTAAAAACATATTTGACAGCTGTGTACTGTTGACAATAATTATAGATTCTGAAGTTGGGCAACGTCTGGTGATATTGGTTACCATTAAAATCTTGTTATGTGATTGTGTCTAAAAAAAATAAAAAGAAAGAGTCAATGACTTTTCTCTTCCAGAAACAAGATATGTAATAGGTCAAGCAATTAGTCGGTTGAAAGCAAAACAGTACGTACCGTATTCTGTGTATCCCCAGCCGTCGTAGTCGTAATGGTAGTAGTAGACAGGCGCTGAGCTCACCTTCACCAAAGCCTGGACGAAGGCCTCGCAGGGCTCGATGTAGTAGATGTCCGATATCATCTGCAAAAACAGTATCCAGCAGTAGTGCCTCAGTCTACTAAAGCCTCGTCACTGGAACACTGTAAAACTGCCCAACTTACACTGAGATAATAACAGTCATGGGGTAGCGATATACACCTATACAGTTGGCGACAGTATCACGTACACAAGGTATACAATAGCAGTGTGTTGGCGGAGCTGTCATTTGTACACAGGTGATTCATATGAAAAAGTTTCCGGCGTGATTATAGCCGCACGACGGGAATAAACAGATTCTGAACGCAGAATTGTAGTTGGAGCAAGACTCATGGGACATTCCATTTTGGAAATTGTTAGGGGATACAATATTCCGAGATTGACAATGTCAAGAGTGTGCCGAGAATATCAAATTTCAGGCATTACCTCTCACAAGAACAGCACCGGCTGGCTAGAGTTGTCAGTGCTACGAGACAAGCAACGCTGCGTGTAATAACAGCAGAATTCACTGTGAGCGTACGACGAACGTATCCGTTAGGAACATACGGCGAAATCTGGCGTTAATGGGCTATGGCAGCAGACGATCGATGCGACTGCCTTTGCGAACAGCACGATATCGCCTACAGCGCCTCGACTACATGGAGACCATTTGCATTCACGGACTTTATGTTCCCAAACAACGGCCACAATTGTTTGCGATTGGTTTGAAGAACATTCTGGACAGTTCGAGGGAAAGATTTGGCCACCCATATCGCCCGACGTGAATACCATCGAACATTTATGGAACGGAATTGAAGGGTCAGTTCATGCACGAAATAGTGCACCGACACTTTCGCAATGGTGGACGGGCATAGAGGCAGCATGGTTCAATATTTCTGCTGGGAACTTCCATGCCACGTACAGCTGCTGCATTACGCCGGGCGAGAAAGGTCCGACACGATATTAAGAGGTATCCCGTGACTTTTTTTCACCTCAGTGTATATTACGAGTGAGTCGTGTCGGCTCCGTTTCCTTTCACTAATTGTCCGCCTCGTCCACATTCCACATGAGTTCGCAGCGGCGGTATAGAGCGCGCTGTTCATGGGGGGGGGGGGGGAGTCGCTGGTAGGGGAAGCGAGACAGATAAAACTTTAACAAGTGTGCATGATACCGGTTAGAGTCTCACTGCCCCGCCCCTCTCTTTCCTTGTGTAAAACGGAGAGGAGCCGAACTGAGCTGCGGATTTCTGGCTGTTAAGTTTTCTTAGTTCATGTTCGACAGTACCTCTGGAATTACCTTTATATTCTACCATCGTGTTTTGTGATACCCACAATGTATGTGTATATTTGGATTACACAAGCACAAATTAAGAGTGCGAGTTTTGTTACCGTATTTTAGCTTACCTGTGACCGCAGTTCAGCTTGGTAAGTACTAAATTTTACTATTGTTAATTGTTCAGAACATTTAATTCAAGTTCAAAGTTAATTCTCTTATTTCTAAATTGCTTAGAATCAAGTAGCTTTCGAAATGTTTGTTGAGGTAGCCCAAGACTAACCGTATTTTACTGAATTTCGATGTGCTTCAGAAACAAAGCTCACTATTAATTTCAGCCACTAAATTAACTTTCAGTTTTCCGGTTTTGTTAATTATTTTGCTAAATTAAGTCAGAGTGTAGCGAAATTTATTACTTCTGACAAACTTTCAGGTTTCACACTGCACGTGTCAACCTTCAGTTGCCACGCTTCTAGTGCTAATTATATGTGTAATAACCTTTCTTTTTCAGTTACTATAGTAATTGTCCATAGGACTGGCGACCGTAATTTCCCCCAAATCTCAAATATCTAATTACCGCTAGTTAATTGTTAACGTAACGGCCGCACATTTACTTTATTTATTAACTTTACCCCTTTTCAAAATTAATTTCCACCAGTTTCATTTGCATTTTTCCTTTCATTTAGATGTAACCCTTTCCTCCCTCTTTACCGACAGATTAACTTCGGTGACGATTGCTTTTGCCAAATTTCCATTAGGTACACGCGGTTTAATTTTTCACTGTCATTAAGGTCGATAAGTGAGGGGGGAGGTTACACGTTTAGCCTTTTCGCTGAGCGGTGTAGCTGCGGCAGTGTTGAGCGTGCAGTGATGGCCCGGACTTAGACTGCTCATTCTTTTGGCTTAGTAGTTTATGTAGTGTGGCAGACACCCCTCCCCCATTTCTTTTAGTCCCGGGGACTGTAATGGCACTGGCTTCTGGGGGCCCCGTGCTTGGTATGGCCCCACCAAAAAAAAGTGTTCAAATGGCTCTAAGCACTATGGGACTTAACATCTGAGGTCATCAGTCCCCTAGAACTTAGAACTACTTAAACCTAACTAACCTAAGGTCATCACATACATCCATGCCCAAGGCAGGATTCGAACTTGCGACCGTAGCAGCCACGTGGTTGCGGACTGAAGCGCCTAGAACCGCTCGGCCGGCGATTGGCCACAGTTGACTGTATTTTTCCTTATTTTGTCAGGTCATCGCCCTATTGGGTTCTGTTTATTTTGTTTGGCGTTACCAGTCAAATCTTGTAAGAGGAAAAGCATATAATCTGTACGGAGCAGCTTAAACCTCTTGCTGAAGGGATTTATCCCTGCCGCATTGTTCACTTTGACCGAACTTAAAGAGAAAAATAAATTTGTTTCTTCACTCATTTGATTTCAAGGTTAGCTACGACACCAGAATTTGTTTTTGTTTCTTGCTGGAGATTCTAAAATTCTAAAATTCGGGCCTTTGAGCTTTAGTTTCAAGGTGGTTTAAATGTCGAGTCAGCCCACTGGAGCAAGTTTGTGACGATCTTGTCAGAGATAAAGAAAATTGTTCTCAACCTACTAGTATTTGCGCCCATTCCTGTTATCCCAAGCCTTGCCCTTTGTTAAAATATATATTCAGTCTGCAGTTTGAATGTTAATAACATTTGGTTGCAATTTGACACGAAAGGTTTCCAGTTTATGGACTTGTCTATAAAGAATTGTTATTTGGTACAAGGCTGTTGTTACCTTCTTAATTTCTGTTTTATGTAATTGTTGCTGATGTCAGAAATCGTTTCTTTTAGTATATATAGTGTTTTATTAATGGTAATATAGTTTGTCAAATGGTGATTGATGTCTACTTAAAATCCTGGTCCAGCCCTCTCGCGTCTCCGATTTTGGTGAAGCCGCACTGTGAAAGATGACAATTCAACGTGCAAACTTCTAGTCCGTAACAAACACAGCGTTTATGAAGTTCACAGCGAAACATATAAGATATAATTGCGACTTGCAAGAATCGATGCCGTACACTGTACATCTTTGTACAAATGCCTGAAGAATTATTTTTTTTTTTTTAATCTGCATGTGGCCTCTACGCTGACTGTACTATCTAAAATAACCTGCTGCATCGGTCCCCCTTTAAGTCGATCCACAAAGTGTTTACTCAATTACATATACCGGTGGCAAGTGTATTTCTCAGACTTTTACCTCGGGAATAATATTAGTGTGATGCATACGAAGTGACCCAGTCTTCTATACCACTAGAAAGGGAGACAGGATTTGACATAAAGTCTACGATGAGATCACTAGAAATAGGGCACTGGTTCAGCCGAATAAGGCTGGAGCGGAAAAATCAGACGCAGCCTTTTCAAAGAGCTCACCCGCCATTCGCCGTTATTCAGGGTAATCTATATGCGCATGGCCTGATGGGGATTTCAAACCCGCTCTTCCCGAATATGTTTTAACCACTGCTCCACTTCGTTCGGTTCGTTGACTGCCAAAGAAGTTATCACGTAAATTGTCTGGTAAGGCGCCCGTCTGAGGAGATGGGCTTAGATGGCTGTTAGGGCCCTGCGCAATGCTGTACTCGCAAGGCGAGAGCGTCGCTGTCTTGCGACACGTGAATACGGCGGCCAATAGCATTCCACGGCTGGTAATATAAGTGGCCGCTCATCGCACACCTGGTCAGTTCGGTGCTCACCATTGATACTGTTGGATTTATCTTCGCTGTACTAGGACTGCTTGATAACTACCTTGCATGTCAGCGTTTACTCTCTTTGGTCACAGCTTGGATTTGTTTCTCCGGTACTCTTGGCTTTGCTGTCATCGTTGTGACGTAGGATTCGCTTAGCGCCTCGTTGTCTTACTGGTTGTTCGTTCTTATCCTGGTCTGTTGTCTTGTCTGCAATCTGTCTGTCGCGTTTTGCTCGTCTACGGTTAAGCTGGGTTACTCTTCACAAGCAGATGTCCCGCCTGGCTGCTTCCTCTGTTTCTCTATTTGCTTTGGAGCTCTGCCGTGCGCACCGATAACTGGTTATCCGTCGGTACAGCAAATTGCGTTTACACGTTACGTAGGTTAAGACGAATAAGTACTGCGTAACACACAGTTCTTTTTCCCACGATTCCTCTGACTGTTTTGATGAGGACCGACAAAACTTCCTGTCCTGTGCTAAGTATTGCCAAGTATCGTCTAAGATTAGCAGTTACACCCAACGGCCTCAGTTTTATTGCTGGAAATCTCCCTAGTGTACCATGAGTATTAATCCCTGACTTAACGCATGTCCTGTCATCCTGCCCAAAATTTTGGCTACGTTTCCCACATGCTTCTATCCTTGCCGATTTTGCAGACAGAACCTCCCCATTTCTTATCAGTTCACCTAATTTTCAGAATACTTCTATTACTCCACATCTAGAACGCTTCGGTTCTGTTCTTCACTGCTTCCCCACAGTCGATGATTCATTTCAATCTTATGGGTAACACGTAATTCTGTGTTCTAGACACCTGTTTCAGAAATACAGGGAGGTCCGGGTTAGAGGCAATCAAAAACATTTATATTTCAGTAGGCCTACTTCTTAATGTCTATAACAGTATTTGTCCAACATTGTACACAGGGGCTAACATTTTTGTGTATGTTGGTACAGTTCACTGTGGGCACCATTTGTAGCTCGACATATATCAAAACGGTATTCCACTTCTCGCCACATGTTCATAAGCATGGCAAGTGTCATGACCTTCTACTGCGGCGTAGATCCGTTCCCTCAGAGCTGTCAAATCTCGAACCCTTGTTCTGTAACTAATGTCCTCGGCAAGTTCCATGCACTGAAATCGAGCGGAGTCAGATTGGGGCCAGGCAATAGGACCCTTCCCACTTCCAATCCACCTCTCAGGAAACGTCTCTTGGAGATATGAAGTATAATACCCATGATAGTAGTGTGGTGCACCATCCTCGAGGAAAATAGCATAGAGAGGTATGTGTGAAACTTCATAGTTCGCCAACATGTCGAGATAGGTGAGGTGTGTCACTGTAGACTCCTCAAATACGAGTCTGTTGATGTACATCCACACAATTCCCAAGACTGCAAGAGTCGACAAGTGCGAAAATTATCACACAATCAGCTTAACAGCTCATGCGTCCAATTTGCTGACAAGTATAACATACAGAAGAATGGAAAAGAAACTGAGATGATCAGCTTGGCTTTGGGAAACGTAAAGGCACCAGAGAGGCAGTTGCGGTTGATAACGGAAGCAAGACTGAAGAAAAATCAAGACACTTCATAGGATATGTCGACCTGGAAAAAGTGTTCGACAATGTAAAGTGGAGCAAGATGTTTGCAATTCTGAGAAAAGTGGGGGTATGGTATAGGGGAAGACGGTAATATGCAATATGTACAAGAACCAAGAACGAAAGTACGAGTGGAAGACCAAGGAAAAATGCTCGGATTAAATAGGGTGTAAGACAGGGATGCAGTCTTTCGCCCATGCTGTTCAATCTATCCGTCGAAGAAGCAATGGCTGAAATAAATGAAAAGTTCAAGAGCGGCATTAAAATTCACGGTAAAAGACGTGAATGCTAAGATTCGCTGAAGTTATTGCTATACTCAGGGAAAAAAGCGAAAAAGAATTACAGGATCTGCTGAATGGAATGAACAGTGTAATGAGTACAGAATATGGATTGACAGTAAATCAAAGAACGACGAAAGTAATGAAAAGTAGCAGAAATCAGAACAGCTAGAAAATTAACAACAGGATTGTTGATCACGAACTAGACGAATTTAAGGAATTCTTCTACCTAGGCGTAGAATCACACATGACAGTCGGAGCAACGAGAACATAAAAAAGGAGATTACCACTGGCAAGAAGAGCACTCCTGGCCACCAAGAAAATCTGCTATTATCAAACATATGACTTAATTTCAGGCAGAAATTTTTGAGAGTAGCACAGAATTGTATAGCAGTGAGACCTGGACTGTGGAAAACCTGAACAGAAGAGAATAGAAGCATCTGAGGTGTGGCACCATAGAATAATCTTGATAAGGTAGAGAATGAGGAGGTTCTCCGCAGTGAGGAAAGGAATATATGGAAAACACTGACAAGAGGAAGAGATAGGATAATAGGACATCAGGGAATAACGTCCATGGTACTAGAGGGAGCTGTAGAGGCTAAAAGCTGTAGAGGAAGATAGAGACCGGGATACGTCCAGCAAATAAATGAGGACGTTGGTTGGAACTGCTACTCTTGAGCCTGCCTGGGTAGCCGTGCGGTTATAGGCGCTACAGTCTGGAACCGCGAGACCGCTACGGTCGCAGGTTCGAATCCTGCCTCGGGCATGGATGTGTGTGATGTCCTTAGGTTAGTTAGGTTTAACTAGTTCTAAGTTCTAGGGGACTGATGACCTCAGAAGTTAAGTCCCATAGTGCTCAGAGCCATTTTTTGCTACTCTTGAGATGAAGAAACTAGCTCATGAGAGAAATACGTTGCGAGCCGCAACTAACAAGTCAGAAGACTGATGACTCAAAAAAAAGTACACTCCTGGCCATTAAAATTGCTACACCAAGAAGAAATGCGGATGGTAAAGGTTATTCATTGGACAAATATATTATACTAGAACTGGCATGTGATTACATTTTCACGCAATTTGGGTGCATAGATCCTGAGAAATCATTACCCAGAACAACCACCTCTGGCCGTTATAACGGACTTGATACGCCTGGGCATAGAGTCAAACAGAGCTTGGATGGGGTGTACAGGTACAGCTGCCCATGCTGCTTCAACATGATACCACAGTTCATCAAGACTAGTGACTGGCGTATTGTGACGAGCCAGTTGCTCGGCCGCCATTGACCAAGGGTTTTCAGTTGGTGAGAGATCTGGAGAATGTGCTGGCCAGGGCAGCAGTCGAACATTTTCTGTATCCAGAAAAACCCGCACAGGACCTGCAACATGCGGTCGTGCATTATCCAGCTGAAATGTATGATTTCGCAGGGATGGAATGAAGGGTAGAGCCACGAGTCATAACACATCTGAAATGTAACATTCCCTGTTCCAAGTGTCATCAATGCGAACAAGAGGTGGCCGTGACGTGTAACCAATGGCACCCCACACCATCACGCCGGGTGATACGCCAGTATGGCGATGATGAATACACGCTTCCAATGTGTGGTCACTGCGATGTCGCCAAACACGTATGCGACCATCATGATGCTGTAAACAGAACCTGGATTCATCCGAAAAAATGACGTTTTGCCATTCGTGCACCCAGTTTATTTTCGTTTCGTCGTTGAGTACACCATCGCCGGCGCTCCTGTCTGTGATGCAGCGTCAAGGGTTACCGCAGACATGGTCTCCGAGCTAATAGTCCATGCTGCTGCAAACGTCGTCGAACTGTTCGTGCAGATGGTTGATATCTTGCAAACGTTCCCATCTGTTGACTCAGGGATCGAGACGTGGCTGCACAATCCGTTACAGCCATGCGGATAAGATGTCTGTCATCTCGACTGCTAGTGATACGAGGTCTTTGGGATCCAGCACGGCGTTCCGTATTACCCTCGTGAACCCAACGATTCCATATTCTGCTAACAGTCATTGGATCTCGACCAACGCGAGCAGCAATGTGGCCATACGATAAACTGCAATCGCGATATGCTACAATCCGACCTTTATCAAAGTCGGAAACGTGATGGTAAACATTTCTCCTCCTTACACGAGGCATCACAACAACGTTTCATCAGGCAACGCCGGTCAACTGCTGTTTGTGTATGAGAAATCGGTTGGAAACTTTCCTCATGTCAGCACGTTGTAGGTGTCGCCACCGGCGCCAACCTTGTGTCAATGCTCTGAAAAGCTAATCATTTGCATATCACAGCATCTTCTTCCTGTAGGTTAAATTTCGCGTCTGTAGCACTTCATCTTCGTGGTGTATCAATTTTAATGGCCAGTAGTGTAAGTAAATAAAAAATAAAAGCGTCCATGTGTGGCGTGCCGTCCGAGCTTGTTTGTGTCCCAGCATAGCTGGTCTAGGGTCTTCTGGACGCTGATAGCGTCCCTGAGTAGACAGAGGATGGGGTGGCCGCTGTCGTCATCAGAGGGAGCCACCGCAGAGCTGAGGCAGTTGGAAAACTGCCAGTCTTCTCTGGAGAACAGCCGGCTTCATGTAGCGAAGCAGGAACTCGTAAAGCAAAGTAATGACGCAGTTTGGTGAACTTGCATACACATCACTCTGGTCTGGAGCAGTGGATGGTACCAGGCTTCAAGGACGCAGGAACACAGAGTGACCAGGAGTACAGTGTTGTTAGCTGCAGTATGTTTCCAGCTGTCAGAGTTAACAGAAAATTTACTGCTTGTGATCAGTGGAGTGTTCTACAGCGTTAGTTGGACAAATTAAAATACCAAGAGTTTGCAATTTCCAGCTACAGTGGGGCTGCTGTGCGCCTAGTGTGTTAAGACAGGAAGATTTTATGTTATTGTTGTTGTGTTCAATGAAATTGTAATCTCTCCTTGCTGCTGGCGTTCACTGTTCAGTTATTCTCATTGATTGTGCCCAGAAGTGGTTTGTTATTGGTTAGTGTGTCCCCTTTGGTTGGGTATATTTTAGTCTTTGGTATTCTGGGTTAAGATTTATTATTGTGTTGTTTTCTTGTTCTTCTTTTACTGTTGTGTAGTTCCTTTTGGTATAATATTGTATCCTTTGTTATAAAGGTGATGAAATACAAAGGGGCAGATTGTTTTATTGTGTGTCTACTGTATTAGATATTAATTTGTACAGTTTGGTATACTGAGCACTGAATACCTTACTCGTGTCATCTTGTATATGCACTCACAGTTGTTTTTAAGTATTTTTATGCACTTACATTCACACAGCCCCCAGCCTATTTCCACTCCCACCACTTTTTGCACTGCAGTCGGTAGCAGAATGTGGTTGTGTGCTGTGTCGGCATGGTGTTAGTAGGTAAGTGCTGTGTCCTTGCACCCTTTTGTTATCGTGCTGTTGGAATGGTGGCTAGGGACGTTACTGATATGAACCGGTTCAGGAAGGACGACTTGGCCTAAGAGGCTGTCATTTGTCGGCAGCCATTTGAGCTGACCAGCAGCTTCGCGAGATAGTGGTGGATCAGGCAGTAGAAGGATGTGAGTAGAGGATCTGCTCCTATCCAGTCAGCTTTGATTGGTATTGAAATGTTACCAAATTTTCGTCGGATGAGGCCTGCTCCCACTCATAGCTAAAATGGTTTCAGGCTAGGATAGCACAGTACTTGAAATGGTTGAATTGTTTGTCAAATAGGGACGAGGTAAACCATGACATGTTAGCAGGATTACAAGCAAAGGCTGAGCGGGTAGAACTGACACTAAAAGATATTCTCTTAGCTATTTCGGTGTATGGCAGCTGGATAAATTTAGATGTGGTGCAGGTGGCAATGGGGAGATCATCATGACACTATTTTGTCAGTTACAAGCTACAAGTCCTGTAGATACACCTTAAGTGTCTTTGATGCAGTGATTCATTACCTGCTCCATTTTGATGCCGTTGAGCATTGCTGGTTCTACCTCGACACATAGGTGAAAGACAAAATAATGTAGCAATATTTATGCCAATCTTTGATTGCAAGAACATTTTTATTTCATTTGATAGTTTAAATAGACAATGTTCGTTTAGATCAGTCTAGAATTCACGAAAATAATGGGTATCTAATTGTAAGTGAAAATAGTGAAACGATTAGAAATTATTGGCAATGACATGTACATACAACTCCTCCGTAACTGGCCCCAAGACCAGTTGATGAAGGGGGAGTGGGGGGAGTGACACCTCGTTATAAAACAATGGTTCCCTTGCCCTGGTTTATAGTACTTTGTGAGCAAATAATATCGTTCATGGTGAGCACTATGGGACTTAACAGGACTTAACATCTGAGGTCATCAGTCCCCTAGAACTTAGAACTACTTAAAACTTACTAACCTAAGGACATCACACACATCCATGCCCGAGGCAGGATTCGAACCTGCGACCGTAGCGGTCGCGCGGTTCCAGACTGTAGCGCCTAGAATCGTTCGGCCACTCTGGCCGGCAATCTCATTCATGTTGACCACTACAGTTGACACTAATGTTAATGATTAATGAAAACCATATCGGCTATATTATTATAAATTTATTGTGTTACATTCGATTTCTTTGGTTGAACATCTTCCAGTTGCCGTATTGTGCTACAGCCAAGACACAACCAGACAATTTGTATCACGACTTTAGCACAAATCGGCAGCCTCAAGATCGTCAACGAATGAAACCACGTGTAACACAGTAAATGTGCAACAATACAGCTAAGGTGGTTTTCATTCATACCACCTGGTGGCCTTTGTCAGGGCTACGGCGAAGACTTCAGTGGCAGTGAGGGCGGAGGTGATGATCGTCGGAACGGCTGAGCTGTTGGATAAAACAGCCCCTCCTTTCAGGAATAGTACAAACGCTCGGGAGACGCAAAACTCTGAAGTAAAAACCGCGCAACATCTGTTTTTTCTATTAGGGGCAGCGTAAAATTAACTCTGAGGCTAACAACCTCAGTGTTAAATCAGAGGAGTGCAATATGCCCATTCTCTCAACTGTCTTCAACTTATGGCATGATGGAAACACTTTCGGTAAAGACTACTCCAAGAGGTAACCGGAAAAGAAAATCTTCCACCTCCATGAGTGGCGCAACCAGGCCATTGATTCTGGAGAGCCTGGAACATCTTGCAGGGAAGAGTCGGCGTTCTCAAGTTTATCAACACAGAAGATACGTCCGAAACCAATACATTTGATAGGAATCCTGAACATCAGCACGCTCCTAAACACAGGTAAATTAAAGCCACTGACCAATGTTTTCGAAGAGAGAAAAATTTTCATGCTAGCTTTGCAAGAGACCGTATACCAAAACGAAAACGAAATAGATAACATAAATCTATAACAGAAATCCTACGGTAAAGAGTAGTTCAGACATAACTATAATAGGAACGGCACTTGTAGTTAACAAAGAATATAAGAGAATCCATCACTTTTTCTACTTAACCACCTGCAGATTACAAAGGCAACGTGAAAGAAAACGACTGTCTACATTTCCTCACACATAAGAACGAGCTGAAAATGATAAAGGCGAACCTGAACAAAATAAAAAGCCTTCGTGCGTGCCGGCCGCGGTGGTCTCGCGGTTCCAGGCGCGCAGTCCGGAACCGTGCGACTGCTGCGGTCGCAGGTTCCAATCCTGCCTCGGGCATGGATGTGTGTGATGTCCTTAGGTTAGTTAGGTTTAAGTAGTTCTAAGTTCTAGGGGACTGATAACCAGAGCAGTTGAGTCCCATAGTGCTCAGAGCCATTTGAACCATTTGAACCTTCGTGCGTACTGCCGACCAATACATGCTGAAGAGAGGGAGATTCTGGGGTTCATGATGTGCCGAAGCCGCCCCAGTTTCTTTAAGAGCCGCTTTGTTTCAAAAATTGTTTGCGTCGACTAGAGCAAATATAAGAACACTGAAATTGTAGTTATAACTGAAATAGTTGCTTCCTCTGGATACTACAGAACCACATGTTGCCGCACAACCTCTCCTCCAACAAATCCCACTCCCAACAGTGGCGTGCGCACACACACACGTACACGCACACACACACACACACACACACACACACACACACACACACACACACACACACACACACACACACACCAAAACGTTAATGCGATTTGACCGACTTATATGTAAATTTAAATGAGTTACCGTTTTAGCACTTAATTTTCTACACTGTTGCATGTTAAGAAATAAATACATATTTGCATATTCGTAGACTACTGCACACAAACGTTAGGCATCAAATAATCGTGTTTTTAAGAGAACAAATGCTGTCATCAACCTACTTTTGTGTAGTTTTCCAGAGGCTTGACTAGACCCTGACGCTTGATTTCGATGCAATAGATACCATGAACTGGAACTTCAAACTAGGGCAAGTGCCCACAGTAGCAAGGATACGAAGTGTAAGAGCTAACTTACTAGTAGAGCGTCTCCTTGTTTTCTAATTTTCATCGCTATCAATGGCTCAAGCCGGTGAAACGTTACTTGAAAATAACGAGTACAGTTATTAAATAGAATACGTCTTGTCACATCTAGCTCTTCCACTGCGCTCATACGTACATTAAACAAAAGGTATTAACTATCTAAATACTCGGGCTTCTTCCTTCAGTTTGGTCTTTGTCTCAAAATATACACTCTGCTCATAAATTAAGGATAATGCTAATGGTGAAACAATGCTCTGGTGGGCGGTTTGCGGGTTTAAATCACCTAGGGGTATGACCATGCGGTGCATTTGACCTGCGGTCGTCGCACGGTGGCGCTGGCAGCAGTCCACATACGCAGAGGTGTGTTGGTGCATGTCAGAGTACGGTGCAGCGAGTAAGTGTGCAGACGTTTGCAGGCGTGCTAATGTGACTGTGTGTTGAAAATGGCTCAAAGAACACATATTGATGACGTTATGAGGGGTAGAATACTAGGGCGACTGGAGGCTAGTCAAACACAGCAGGTCGTAGCTGGTCCGTGTGCCACAAAATGTGATCTCAAGATTATGGCAACGATTCTAGCAGACAGAAAACGTGTCCAGGCGCTACAGTACAGGACGTCCACAGTGTACAACACCACAAGAAGACCGATATTTCACCATCAGTGCCCGCAGACGGTCACGGAGTACTACAGGTAGCCTTGCTCGGGACCTTACCGCAAGCACTGGAACAGTTGTCTCCAGACACACAGTCTACAGACGACTGAACAGACATGGTTTATTCGCCCGGAGACCTGCAAGGTGAATTCCACTGACCCCTGGTCACAGGAGAGCCCGTAAAGCCTAGTGTCAAGAACACAGTACGTGGTCATTGGAACAGTCGTCCCAGGTTATGTTCACGGACGAGTCCAGGTATAGTCTGGTATAGTCTGAACAGTGAACAGCCGGGTGTTCATCTGGCATGAATCAGGAACCAGATACCAACCCCTTAACGTCCTTGAAAGGGACCTGTATGGAGTTCGTGATATGATGGTGTGTGGTGGGACTATGATTGGTGCACGTACACCCCTGCATGTCTGACAGAGGAACTATAACAGGTCAAGTGTACCGGGACGTCATTTTGCACCAGTATGTCTGCCTTTTCAGGGATGCAGTGGGTCCCATCTTCCTCCTGATGGATGATAACGCACGGCCCCACCGAGCTGCCATCGTGGAGGAGTACCTTGAAACAGAAGATATCAGGCGAATGGAGTGGCCTGCCTGTTCTCCAGACATAAACCCCATCCAGTACGTCTGGGATGCTCTCGGTCGACGTATCGCTGCACGTCTTCAAACCCCTACGACACTTCAGGAGCTCCGACAGGCACTGGTGTAAGAATGGGAGGCTATACCCTAGCAGCTGCTCGACCACCTGATCCAGAGTATGTCAACCCGTTGTGTGACCTGTGTACGTCTGCATAGTGATCATATCCCACATTGATGTCGGGGTACATGCGCAGGAAACAGTGGCGTTTTGTAGCACATGTGTTTCGGGACGGTTTTCTTAACTTATCACCAATACCGTATACTTTCAGATCTGTGTGGCACCACGTTCTGAAATTATCCTTAATTTATGAGTATGAGTGTACCTATGGCAGCAACATGTGCTGCTAGTAATGGACACCTTAACCATTGGAATAGCTTTCACGGTTCTTTGCATTTGTGAATGGAATCCACTTGTCCCGAAAGAGGCGTCAAACTACAAGCGTACCTCTACTTGCGTGTGAGGCATGGCGTCTAGGTGCAAGGCGGATAGGTACAATGGCACCTTTAAGCAATATTCCCGGTCTATGTAGGCTAATTAATGTTTACTCGAACAGTAAAAAATGCGTTTCCAGTGAGATACCATGGTTCAGTTTCTCTTTTTCTATTGCTTTATAATCGCTCACTTGTTTGGCTCCAAACTTCACCGACCTTAGAGCAACCATGTTGGATAATCATAACATCTTTTCAAGTAATTGCAGTAATTTCTGTGCTCACGTCATAGACTGCTTGCGGGTCCTCGAGACTGAAGCCTTTGCCTTTGAAGTAGAAGTCCTGCAGCTTGGCGGCCGCTTCGGCCCTCTGCTGCTTTGTCGGCAGGCGCAGGTGCTGGCCCACCAGAGTCGTGAAGTTCTCCCGCACGTCCGCCACCAGCTTTGGGTTGTTGAAGAGATCGGTCGCTGTGAAGGAACGAAACAGTGGTAAAAATCTTGTCTGTGCTAATTCTTTATACAGGGAAGTACGGGAACGCAAACTTTACAACTTGCAATGTGCCACCACGCAATAAGCGACAAGGTACTAGAACAACCATGCAAACAGCTCTTTAGTCAGACAATTCACAAGGATGAAAATCTCGATTTTTGTTATACCCTCCTCGCGTTTGGCCGACGAACTGGTTCCGCCAGAGTAGAACAACTAGCTAAGAACAAATTTTACCTATATTTTGAGGGTTTTGTGTGTCTGGTGATGACTTCGTGACCTAATCTGTGAATGACAAAACAACAGATCGGGCCATTTTTGTAATAGAAAGCCCTAATAAACAAATTTACAGCGCTTCAGTGTTCTGTCGGTACAGAAGAAATACTGTCCATATTGGAAGAGCAAGTTTTGTCAGACAGCAAACATCCTCGATGATTTCAATAGCCATTCCTGTTACTGAAGCTTAGCCTTGTTCCACACTTGGTGAGCTAGAGAGGCTACTAGCAGCATCATTAGATTACCAAGAAGAAACCAAGTAAAGCTATTCGACACAAAATTAAAAAAAAAAAGTTATTCTGCGAACTAATCTTCACTTTGTTGTTAGAATACTTAGCCTCCGCTACATATTTCCAAGGAAATTGATAAGCACGTTAAAGACATTGTAAATAGTGAAACTGCGCTTCAGGAAAGCTGATTAACAGAGAAAACTGAGCAAGGGAAGAACTCTGATGGATTGCTTTATTAATTATGTATCCGCTAAAATACTTTACCATTCTGCAGTCGCGGAACAATTAATACGATTTAACAGTTCAAGAAATTTCTAGATGTGTTATTCAAGTATGCATTGTGACCAAAAGGAAACAGTGGAACATATTTTGGCTACATTAAATGTATTCGCAATTGGGAATAAGGACAACCATCAGCTGTAGAATTAAAATTTATGCCGGACCGGGATTAGAACCCGGACCTCCCGCTTATCGCGAGCGTTCGCCTTACCATTTTTTAATTTTTTGCGAGCGGCCGCCTTATCATTTTTTGTTATTGTTGTCATTTTTTATAATTAATTTTTTTGTGCTGTACCATCTTTTTTCCGAATTGAACGAGGAAAAAAAATTGGTGTGGCAAGAACCAGGGAACCATTTACTGCATTGAGTTATCAAGCTATTAAGTTAGTAACTTTTTTTTTTTTTTAGGAGTACAGTCAGTGGCAGGCTGGAGGAGGCACGGCGGGCAGGGGTCGAATTGAGGCCTGGCCACAAAGTCTCCCTCGTCCTACTACCGAAGCGCACCATTACTTTTTTGTTTTTTTTAATAGGATAAGCAACAAAAAGAAGGGAGCCATACTCCAAAAGTTATGATGATAATGTGAACTAAAAAGTGCCATGTTGCCCTCTGGGATCACCTTATCGAAGCGGGCGGCAAGTAAGAGGCGGTCGTCATTACAATGGGCATCACCAGTCGTTAACGGTCGGAGTGCCCGGGGCCGCTGCACACAGTCAGAGACTGTTTCTGTTACCGTAGGGGAATCGTGGAAACGTCACGTCTGAAAGTCAGCTTCTTCTCAGCCCAGCTGGGCGGTGGGTCCATGAATGACGACCCCAAATAGTTAGCAAAAAGGTTCCGGTATTGCGTTCTGTTTGATAAGACCAGGAACTTGTCGATCATTTATTGCCACAAATCGAGGACTTCTTTTTCGCCGTCGCGGTACATGTAGTGCATCGCTATTCCTTGTACCCAATTCACCGCATTTATCCGGGTCGTCGGGAAATAGACGGCGTCGGGATGGAAGAGGCCCATGGGCACTATTGAAACATAGGGGTGTCGTAGGAGGAAAGCCAGTATCTGGCGGATCAGTTTCCAGCACTCGGGTGCAGGGCCAAAGTTCAGTATGTGTTCGTACATATCTATCGACGCGCAACGGGGGCACATGGGGTCGTCAGTTCGGTGAATGACATGTAGCCTTCGTTGGGTCGGAAATTTCTCGTTACTGACCAAATTTCACGTCCACCGCATATGGGTGGCGGGTTTAGTTATTTAATGATGCTTGTATATTGTTGGTTATTTGTACAGTCCACTGTCTTATTCACGCGAGCCTGGCAACTAATGTTGTGGTCAGCCCGAAAGGGAAGGGAAACATACTGACCTTAGTTCTGAGCCACGTTCTGGTCCAGCCCACTGAAAGAAATGTTTCTATTCTCCTTCTACTTAGCGAGATCAGGACTATGATTTTAAATGAAAGTATAAAGTTATAGTTGACACACATATTGAGTAGAGCCTCCCACGTACAACATTTTGAAATTCGCTGTGTGCATTCGACAGTAAATCTTTCTATTCTAAACAGCACTTTTAACAGTTCAGAGGCGACCTCTACAGTACGTTCCTACCGCATTGTCTTTCGCCCTGGTTAATAATATTCAACTGAATGTTCGAAGATAAATGTTTAGAATTAATGCTCGCTATAAAAGTGGGAATAACAGTCGCCACTTGCCACGCGTATTTGTAAATATCACTAACTGCTCACTGACAGTTACTTTGGCGAATTCTAAGCAATCCACGACGGCGTCCAGTGCTCGCAAGTTCACTATCCGTTTTTACCACAAATACATGATTTGTCACAGTCCGGCTCCGACGTCATCCGAGGCAGAGCGCGATCCGACGTTTAACAGACGTGAACATTCTTATTGCCTCTCGGGCTGTATTTACATAGGTGCCGCAGCGGACGGCCGAGGGAACATCTTTTGTCTACTGCCTTAACACGCGGCAGCATCCTCAGAACGACCGCTTTCTCGGAGACATAATCTTTAAAATCATAGTTATTAATTAATTCAGAAACTTCTTAATTTTTCGGTGTATTCAGGTAAGTTGTTTGAAAGCCCAGAAAAAGTTTCAGCTCGCTTGAATAAAATTTTTGCCTTCTAGAATTTTTATAGTGGAACTAACAGTAGATCGTTACTTCAGAAACATACCTTTACTAAAACTTGTACTGGCTGTTATTAATTTTTCCCGAGGGCATGCAGCTTTACTGTAGGATTAAATGATGATGGCGTCCTCTTGGGTAAAATATTCCGGAGGTAAAATAGTCCCCCATTCGGATCTCCGGGCGGGGACTACTCAAGAGGATGTCGTTATCTGGAGAAAGAAAACTGGCGTTCTACGGATCGGAGCGTGGAATGTCAGATCACTTAATCGGGCAGGTAGGTTAGAAAATGTAAAAAGGGAAATGGATAGGTTAAAGTTAGATATAGTGGGAATTAGTGAAGTTCGGTGGCAGGAGGAACAAGACTTCTGGTCAGGTGACCACGGGGTTATAAACACAAAATCAAATAGGGGTGATGCAGGAGTAGGTTTAATAATGAATAGGAAAATAGGAATACGGGTAAGCTACTACAAACAGCATAGTGAACGCATTATTGTGGCCAAGATAGTTACGAAGCCCACACCTACTACAGTAGTACAAGTTTATATGCCAACTAGCTCTGCAGATCACGAAGAAATTGAAGAAATGTATGATGAGATAAAAGAAATTATTCAGATAGTGAAGGGTGACGAAAATTTAATAGTCATGGGTGACTTGAATTCGAGAGTAGGAAAGGGGAGAGAAGGAAACGTAGTGGGTAAATATGGATTGGGGGAGAGAAATGAAAGAGGAAGCCGTCTGGTAGAATTTGGCACAGAGCATAACTTAATCATAGCTAACACTTGGTTTAAGAATCATGAAAGAAGGTTGTATACATGGAAGAACCCTGGAGATACTAAAAGGTATCAGATAGATTATATATTGGTAAGACAGATATTTAGGAACCAGGTTTTAAATTGTAAGACATTTCCAGGGGCAGATGTGGACTCTGACCACAATCTATTGGCTATGACCTGTAAATTAAAACTGAAGAAACTGCAAAAAGGTGGGAACTTAAGGAGATGGGACCTGGATAAACTGAAAGAACCAGAGGTTGTGCAGAGTTTCAGGGAGAGCATAAGGGAACAATTGACAGGAATGGGGGGAAGAAATACAGTAGAAGAAGAATGGGTAGCTTTGAGGGATGAAGTAGTGAAGGCAGCAGAGGATCAAGTAGGTAAAAAGACGAGGGCTAGTAGAAATCCTTGGGTAACAGAAGAAATATTGAATTTAATTGATGACAGGAGAAAATATAAAAATTCAGTAAATGAAGCAGGCAAAAAGGAATACAAACGTCTCAAAAATGAGATCGACGGGAAGTGCAAAATGGCTAAGCAGGGATGGCTAGAGGACAAATGTAAGGATGTAGAGGCTTATCTCACTAGGGGTAAGATAGATACTGCCTACAGGAAAATTAAAGAGACCTTTGGAGATAAGAGAACCACTTGTATGAACATCAAGAGCTCAGATGGAAACCCAGTTCTAAGCAAATAAGGGAAAGCAGAAAGGTGGAATGAGTATATAGAGGGTCTATACAGGGGCGATGTTCTTGAGGACAATATTATGGAAATGGAAGAGGAGGTAGTGAAAGATGAAATGGGAGATATGATACTGCGTGAAGAGTTTGACGGAGCACTGAAAGACCTGAGTCGAAACAAGGCCCCCGGAGTAGACAACAATCCATTGGAACTACTGACGGCCTTGGGAGAGCCAGACCTGACAAAACTCTACCATCTGGTGAGCAAGATGTATGAAACAGGCGAAATACCCTCAGACTTCAAGAAGAATATAATAATTCCAATCCCAAAGAAAGCAGGTGTTGACAGATGTGAAAATTACCGAACAGTCAGTTTAATAAGCCACAGCTGCAAAATACTAACACGAATTCTTTACAGACGAATGGAAAAACTAGTAGAAGCCGACCTCGGGGAAGATCAGTTTGGATTCCGTAGAAATACTGGAACACGTGAGGCAATACTGACCTTACGACTTACCTTAGAAGAAAGATTAAGGAAAGGCAAACCTACGTTTCTAGCTTTTGTAGAGTTAGAGAAAGCTTTTGACAATGCTGACTGGAATACTCTCTTTCAAATTCTGAAGGTGGCAGGGGTAAAATACAGGAAGCGAAAGGCTATTTACAATTTGTACAGAAACCAGATGGCAGTTATAAGAGTCGAGGGACATGAAAGGGAAGCAGTTGTCGTGAAGGGAGTAAGACAGGGTTGTAGCCTCTCCCCGATGTTATTCAATCTGTATATTGAGCAAGCAGTAAAGGAAACAAAAGAAAAATTCGGAGTAGGTATTAAAATCCATGGAGAAGAAATAAAAACTTTGAGGTTCGCCGATGACATTGTAATTCTGTCAGAGACAGCAAAGGACTTGGAAGAGCAGTTGAACGGAATGGATAGCGTCCTCAAAGGAGGATATAAGATGAACATCAACAAAAGCAAAACGAGGACAATAGAATGTAGTCGAATTAAGTCTGGTGATGCTGAGGGAATTAGATTAGGAAATGAGGCACTTAAAGTAGTAAAGGAGTTTTGCTATTTGGGGAGCAAAATAACTGATGATGGACGAAGTAGAGAGGATATCAAATGTAGACTGGCAATGGCAAGGAAAGCGTTTCTGAAGAAGAGAAATTTGTTAACATCGACTATAGATTTAAGTGTCAGGAAGTCATTTCTGAAAGTATTTGTATGGAGTGTAGCCATGTATGGAAGTGAAACATGGACGATAAATAGTTTGGACAAGAAGAGAATAGAAGCTTTCGAAATGTGGTGCTACAGAAGAATGCTGAAGATTAGATGGGTAGATCACATAAATAATGAGGAAGTATTGAAAAGGATTGGGGAGAAGAGAAGATTGTCGCACAACTTGACCAGAAGAAGGGATCGGTTGGTAGGACATGTTCTGAGGCATCAAGGGATCACCAATTTAGTATTGGAGGGCAGCGTAGAGGCTAAAAATCGTAGAGGGAGACCAAGAGATGAATACACTAAGCAGATTCAGAAGGATGTAGGTTGCAGTAGGTACTGGAGGATGAAGAAGCAAGCACAGAGTAGCATGGAGAGCTGCATCAAACCAGTCTCAGGACTGAAGACCACAACAACAACAACATAAACTTTGATATAGCTCTATTATTTGGTAGGTTTTATCATCTGCTGTAACCAAAATTCTCTAGGCTACCATTAAAATTACAGGTACGAATTTTCTACAATTGGGTATATTTTAGTTCCAAATCTGGTTTTTACTTAATTACTCAAAAATTATAAGAGGTAGCTTAATGTGGTATCTTAATTACGATTGTAAGGATGAACTGAAGAGTAAACCAAATTTTTACGTTTCTAAGTGCCTTCCATTTTTCCTAAAAATGGAGATTCCGGTGTTAATTTTCGTTTTTTAACTTTGAAACTTGCACCACTTATTTATGAGCTCAACAGGCACATTCTGACCAAATTCTGGCTTTCTAGCTTTATTATTTAGCACCATTTATTTTTCTCTTAAAACTGCATTTTTACGGAAACTATCAAGTCTAGGTACATAAAGACTTGATATTTGTAACATTATTGTACTATATTTTAAAAAAGGTTTAAACGTAAATTTTGAATTTTAATTTAATACGTAATTGTGATGCAATACTTGTGCGCTACGCGCAGAGCCGGCCGCGGTGGTCTAGCGGTTCTAGGCGCGCAGTCCGGAACCGCGCGACTGCTACGGTCGCAGGTTCGAATCCTGCCTCGGGCATGGATGTGTGTGATGTTCTTAGGTTAGTTAGGTTTAAGTAGTTCTAAGTTCTAGGGGACTGATGACCACAGTATTTGAGTCCCATAGTGCTCAGAGCCATTTGAACCATTTTAGCTACGCGCAGACGCGTTAAGGTGACGTGGCGCTACTAGCAGTGAACTGGGGTAAGTCCCGGCACACTCGCTCGCCTCTGTATCTCATACACGATACAGCGCTTGCTTTGCTTCACGCACTAAACAGGACAGGAAGGGCGCATGGGTGGTTCGCCAAACCCGCGTCCAGTCAACTGTGGGGTGGCTTCAGACAGTGTCGTTAGCCGGATTCCAGCATTGGAGAACACTATAATAAATCTTTGCTGTCGGATTTCGCGTCGCCGTATAACCCCCAACATACAGCTGTGCTCCACGAAAAACGTCCAAATATGTGATAGCGAGGGCGATAAATGTCCAAGAGGTACCGGTGGGGACAGTGTGTGTGGGGCAGCGCGTTGCAAAATGTCCAACGACGTAAATTTGTTGAGGCGAGCCTCTATGCGGACTCGTCGTAAGACCTTATGATGCGTAAAGGCCGCCGTACGTTGTATTTGTCGATGGAGCGATATCCCTAAACATTTGAGCGTTGGGATCTTTGTCAGGGATACGTCCAGTTCTGCTGGCATGCTTCGTCCCACCTCCACGTAGAGTGATTCCGAAGGCTGATCACACTGCCTGCCACCGCCCCACACTGTCGGAGCCAGGAAAGCGCCGTTGGTATTTCGTCATCAGTTCGTGCTAAGAACATCACATCATCAGCGTATGCGCCACATCGAAAGGTCACAGAGCGGTAGCTAAGACCTTCCAAGCGTCTCCGCAGTCCGTGAAGAGCTGGTTCGAGGACAATGGCGAATAAAATGGCAGAAAGAGGACATCCCTGTCTGACGGACCTGTCGATACGGACGAGGGAGGACAAATAGCCGTTTACCATAATTATCGTGACCGCTCCATGGATCAAACGAAGCACAACAGATGTCGTCATGCGTGGAATACCGATGTGTTCCATTACTGCACGCAGAAAACTATGTCTGACGCGATCGAAAGTGTGGTCAAAATCCAGCGCAACAAGAGCGCCGTGGAGACGGCATGTTTGCATTATCGCCACCACGTCTCTATACGTACTCAAATTGGTAAACACATTAGTGTTACAAAAATGGTTCAAACGGCTCTAAGCACTATGGGACAATATCTGAGATCACCAGTCCCCTAAACTTAGATCTATTTAAACCTAACTAACCACAGGACATCACACACATCCATGCCCGAGGCAGGATTCGAACCTGCGAACGCATTAGTGTTGCCTCCGTGGCAGGTTTGATCAGTGTGAATGGCTGCCATTACCGTAGACCTGAGTCTCCCACGGAGGATGCGTGTCAACAGTATGCGGTCGGTGTTTAGCATTGTCAATGGTCGAAAATCAAGTGGGCGACAGGCTCCTCCGGGTTTGGGCACCGTAATGAAGAGGCCCCCAGTGAATTCGGATGGTGCTTGAAAATCCGGGTTCAGGAGTTCTGTGTACATCTTGACCCACATTGGGCTCATGAGATCAAAAAACCTTTTGCAAAACTCAAGAGGAAGTCAGTCTGGGCCTGGCGTTTTGTTGGGAGCACCGCGCATAGTTCTTCCAAAGTAATCTCCGACAAGAGCGTAGTATCATCTTGCGGGTTCCGGATGACTGGTAGGTCGGATAGGACTTCCCTGACTATTACATCCATGTTGTATTCTCGCTCGTAGACAAGTGTATATGACTACGTTAACGCTCTGACGATGTCCATTTGCGTTTCATACTCCATCCCGACATCCCTAATGAGCTGGCTCTTACGTCTTCTCCTATCTTGAATGATATGGTGGAGGGAAGGTCGTTCTCCTCTAACATCATCATTTGTCCTCGCTCGCACCCGCCCACCCGCGAGACGTACGGCGGTGATACGTAGCAACTGTGCCTTGACGTGGTGTTCTGCCATCTGTCGTTCCGGCGACGGCGGCAGCACAGCCAGTTCCAGTTCGCGGAGCGCAGTGTAGTAGAAATCAGTGGTCGCGGTATACTAGCGCGCTCTATCTCGTCCACAGCTGGCTAATGTTTGGCACAAGGCGGGCTTGACTTTCCGTAACCACCATTGAAGTATGTAACCTTAGGCGGGTAATCGCCGGTGGTATCTGCTCCATGTGGACTCAACTTCGTGTCTGCAATTTACCTCATCAAGAAGGACCACACTGAGGCGCCACGGACGCGTTGGCGGGAGAGGGTGAGAGTACACACATACGCTAAGCCCTTTACAAGCGCCTTAAGTGCTGGGTAGAAGGTATAGTGCGGCGTCTGGTCGCATGGTCTGAGCACACAATTGAAATCTCCGCCTACTACCAAGCGGTCGGCATTGACCTGGAAGAACAGTGCTATGTTTTCAGCAAAAAAGGTGCGGCGTTCTCTCCTTCTGTCGGTGCCTGAAGGAGCATATTGGTTCACCAGACGAACTGTACCAACCGTGAGTGCGACCCCCCGGGCTGACGGTAAATAGGATACATGAGTTGCCATAATCCCTTCCCTCAGCAGAATAGCCCTACCTCCTCGGCCAGCATCTGAAGGCATATAGTAGGCGTCATACCCGTATGTATCGATACAGAGTCCTGATCGGACTTCTTGAAGGAAAACAACATCCAGATCCGCAGCTCGTAACGTATCTTGCAACATACAGGTTTTGAGAGCAGAAGTAACGCCGTTGACATTGTTCGTGGCGAGGCGGTATGCCTGTTCCATCAAGTCGTGGGGACTGTCCTTGGTATTACAGATGGGCAGTAGCCGCGGTCTGGAGCGTCCTCAGGGCGTAGAGATAGGAAGCGACGTGTTTGTGTCGTGCTGGCCTAGGCGTCTGTCGCCGTCAACGAAGACGTTGCCAATGGCATCGGTGTATAGTCAGGGTCCTTAAATGCATCCTGAATCTCCATCTCCTGCGCCCAGTCTCCCAAAGAGGTAGATACTACTGGATCTCGAGAGGCAGACATAGTCGTGGGTGCATCCTCTGGGGCGGGGCTTCGGTGATCTCCTGCATCTCCACAGTGCGCGGTCCCACCGGAAGCGGGAGAAGACAGTGAATCGTGTGATACGTTAGTTTCGGCCGTGTCGGTTCGGTTTATCGGCCGACGCACCTCATCATCCATCATTGCTTCCTCTAGCCGTTCTGCTGCGTCGGTTGTTATGCGCCGTTTCTTAAGGCGCTTCGGCAATTTCAGATTATACTGTCTCGCCTCTGTGTCCGGCGCAGGGCAGGAGGTGGACGCGCCATCCTGTTCTTCAACTTCCACCGCACCGTCGGCTTGTCGTTATAGCGATGCGCCTCGGTTCGACGAGAGGGTAACAGAGGCGTCGGCGCTGGCAGGCGCAGCGAGCTCCTCAGGAACTGTTGCAGGGGCCTCCAAGGCTTGCACCAATACAGAAGGGTCATCATAAACAGCTGGCATCTCCTGCCTCGCCTCCGCAACATACGTAATCGACATAGACCTCCCTATCGACGGTCGAATCTGCGTTGCAGGCATTCGGTATGCACATGTCCTGCCTGTCCACATCCGGAGCAGGCCGTCGGCTGACCGTCGTAAATAACTATCGCTCGGCAGCCAGCGATCGTGAGATACGAAGGTATATGTGGTGCAATTCAATACGGACCTGCCGCACCCTGTTAAGAACAGGGTAAGTTTCGAAGGTCTTCCATTTTGCGGCCGTATGACCGAGGACTGCGCCATAGGGTCGAAGAGCAAGGGTGACCAAATCCGCTGGAACTTGAAATGGTAGCTCAAACTCTCGCACATTTTGTATTCCCAGTCCAGCACGTTCAAGCGTTACCACACCCACGTTCCCGTCAGTGTGGCAAAACCTATAACGTTCTGTCGAGCGTCTGAGAAGTTTGTCACAGACCTCGTCGACAGCAAACGTACGATAGACAACGCTGGAGACGATAGATAAGTGGATACCTAGCTGCTCTTTCGGGCCAACATGTATCATGTCGTGTAAAAATCTCTCTATTTCGTGGGCCTTGGGTACGTAGTGTCAAACTGCAGCTTTATCGTGGCTTTCCGATACGAAAGAGCCATTGGATGTCAGGAACGTAAGTATAACACTCAACACTAGCGCGGTGGCGGAGTAAATAACAACACACCCGGAAACGCGACACGGAGCGGCCGGGACGTACAGCACCGCTCCACAGTCAAAGGCCGACTGTGGCATTTGGCTACCCTTAAACGACTCGTGGTCAGATGCAAACTTCCAAATGTCACGAAACCTGCGTCTACGACCCGTACTCGCACATCCATTATGTACATTCCCGTACGGGTCACATGTTGTACTTGAAAGTCGCTAGCCCGGTATCGGCAGATAAATAAGATATTGCAGTGCCTATGTTATAGTATATATTGACTAGTCCAACAGTAAACTCGAGGCCTCCGTTATAGGTGAAGCATTGTAAACAATACTTCACTACGAAAGAACTGTCTTTAAGAACAGACTACGAACGAAGATAACGCCGTCTGTCTTTAAGGACAGGTTGCTTACACAAAATTAAGAAAAAAAAGGTCCAGGAAACATATTGTCTGAAATGCATACTTTAAGAGGTATAAGTACTTGCTCATCTTCGCTAGTGTCAAACACACTTCTTCTACTGAATAAATACACATAGCTTTCAAGGTATGTGATTCAGAGCCCAAATTTACCAGACACCTGTTCTGGTTTTAGTCCATGCTACTTCATCCCAAAATGTGGAAAGCAGAGAGCTTCAAATGGCTCTAGGCACTATGGGACTTAACATCGGAGGTCATCAGTCCCCAATGCTTAGAACTACTTAAACCTAAGGACATCACACACATCCATGCCCGAGGCAGGATTCGAACCTGCGACTGTAGCAGCCGCCTAGTTACGGACTGAAGTCAAAGAGCTTCAAGTTATATACGAGGGCAGTTCAATAAGTAATGCAACACATTTTTTTTCTCGGCCAATTTTGGTTGAAAAAACCGGAAATTTCTTGTGGAATATTTTCAAACATTCCCGCTTCGTCTCGTATAGTTTCATTGACTTCCGACAGGTGGCAGCGCTGTACGGAGCTGTTAAAATGGCGTCTGTAACGGATGTGCGTTGCAAACAACGGGCAGTGATCGAGTTTCTTTTGGCGGAAAACCAGGGCATCTCAGATATTCATAGGCGCTTGCAGAATGTCTACGGTGATCTGGCAGTGGACAAAAGCACGGTGAGTCGTTGGGCAAAGCGTGTGTCATCATCGCCGCAAGGTCAAGCAAGACTGTCTGATCTCCCGCGTGCGGGCCGGCCGTGCACAGCTGTGACTCCTGCAATGGCGGAGCGTGCGAACACACTCGTTCGAGATGATCGACGGATCACCATCAAACAACTCAGTGCTCAACTTGACATCTCTGTTGGTAGTGCTGTCATAATTGTTCACCAGTTGGGATATTCGAAGGTTTGTTCCCGCTGGGTCCCTCGTTGTCTAACCGAACACCATAAAGAGCAAAGGAGAACCATCTGTGCGGAATTGCTTGCTCGTCATGTGGCTGAGGGTGACAATTTCTTGTCGAAGATTGTTACAGGCGATGAAACATGGGTTCATCACTTCGAACCTGAAACAAAACGGCAATCAATGAAGTGGCACCACACCCACTCCCCTACCAAGAAAAAGTTTAAAGCCATACCCTCAGCCGGTAAAGTCATGGTTACAGTCTTCTGGGACGCTGAAGGGGTTATTCTGTTCGATGTCCTTCCCCATGGTCAAACGATCAACTCTGAAGTGTATTGTGCTACTCTTCAGAAATTGAAGAAACGACTTCAGCGTGTTCGTAGGCACAAAAATCTGAACGAACTTCTCCTTCTTCATGACAACGCAAGACCTCACACAAGTCTTTGCACCCGAGAGGACCTCACAAAACTTCAGTGGACTGTTCTTCCTCATGCACCCTACAGCCCCGATCTCCCACCGTCGGATTTCCATATGTTTGGCCCAATGAAGGACGCAATCCGTGGGAGGCACTACGCGGATGATGAAGAAGTTATTGATGCAGTACGACGTTGGCTCCGACATCGACCAATGGAATGGTACCGTGCAGGCATACAGGCCCTCATTTCAAGGTGGCGTAAGGCCGTAGCATTGAATGGAGATTACGTTGAAAAATAGTGTTGTGTAGCTAAAAGATTGGGGAATAACCTGGTGTATTTTAATGCTGAATAAAACAACCCCTGTTTCAGAAAAAAAAATGTGTTGCATTACTTATTGAACTGCCCTCGTATATATATATATATATATATATATATATATATATATATATATATATATATATAGTGCATAAGTTCGAGGGGTTTTCTTTGTGTTGGTATATATCGAATCGCTGTGTCATTTATAGTGAGTGGAGCTGTGGAAGCTAGAAAAGATTGCCAATTGGAGAAATCGCAACGTTATATTCTTCTGTTTGAGTTCAGTAGAGGGCTGATAGCATGGGAGGCAGCCAGAAATACTTGCGTCATGCATGAGAATAGTGACAGTGGGCAGAGCATAACAAGAAAATATTTTTCTCGTTTTGAAAAGGATCGTTTTGACATTATTGATTCTCCACGTTCAGGAAGCCCTTCGTGGTTTGACGAAGATCATTTAGACACATTAATCCACAATGACGCTCGTTAGTATACTCTAGAACTGGGAAATGTGATGAACTATGATCTTTCCACCAGCGTGCATTTGTTTGCAATGTGGGAGGTTCAAAAACCGGATGTATGCTACCGCAGGCTCTAAGCCAAAATCACAAAAATCAGCGAGTGGCCATATATTCATCGCTTCTTGCCCGTCGTTAATTGGCTCGTGGACAACCATTCCTATCCTGTATTGTTGCTGGTGACGAGTAATGTTGTCCTTATGCTAATATGCGGAAAAGAAGGGAGTGGTTGAGCCCAAACAAAGCAGTAATTCCCCGTAAAAAGACCTGAGCACATCTACAGGAGATAGTGATATGCCGGCCTAGGTGACCGAGCGGTTCTTGGCGCTTCAGTCCGGCACCGCGCGACTGCTACGGTCGCAGGTTCGAATCCTGCCTCGGGCATGGATGTGTGTGATGTCCTTAGGTTAGTTAGGTTTATGTAGTTCTAAGTTCTATGGGACTGATGACCTCAGATGTTAAGTCCCATAGTGCTCAGAGCCATTTGACAATGTTATGCTTCTGGTGGAGCAGCGACGGTGTGGTGTACTATGAATTGTTTGCCCGCGGTGTAACCATCACTGCTGACATTTACTGCCAACAACTGAGACGTCTTGCAGACGCAGTCTAAGAACAACGACCAGGAAGACTGCGTGAAGGATGCTACTCCACGATAACGCCCGCCTGCATTCTACTAGGCTGACAAAAAACACTAGACAGGCTTTGGGTTGGGAAGTTATTCCGCATCCATCTTATTCACTTGATCATGCGCCATCAGATTTTCAATTCCTCCGCTCTCTATCGAACAACTTTCAAGGGATTTCCTTTTCGGGTGAAAATGCGCTCCGAATATGGCTGGACGAGTTCTTCGCTTCAAAACCACGTGATTTCTACGGTCGCGGAATCGAAAAGTTATCACAGCGTTGGCAGACTGTTGAAAAGAGAGGGAAGATATGTTATTGATGAATAAAGTAGCCGTTGTGTGTATCTCTTGTGTTTATTAAACTTACAGAAAATCTCTACGGACTTACGCACCAACCCAACATCTGTGTGTATGTGTGTGTGTGTGTGTGTGTGTGTGTGTGTCAGAACAGCAAGTGAGAGAGCTGTCAAAAACATCTGCCAGTACTTACTCTGCACGAGGACGGAGCCATCAGCGGAGTCCACGCCAGTCATGACGGGGACTTTGTGGAAGCGGCCTTCCTTCAGCACCAGAGCTGGATCCTCGACAATTATGGCCGTTGGCGAAGGTGGTTCTATCACCGGCACGAATGCCAGTGCGTTCAAACTCCGTAGCTCCTGTAACATCCGATCACTCTCTTCGTGACCCTTGTTCGTGGTAACAGAGCACATTGGTCCCTTTGGAGCTATGTAAATAGTACAAAACCTGCACCATTTGGCCATGTGACCCTCAACCGGAAACGTAAATCATGGCAGTGAAGTTGTGTGTTGCGCCAGTCAGTTGTATGGAATCAGTGCAGTAAGTTGGATCGACGTGGTGAAACGACAGAACTGCAGAAAGCAGCTACAGTGTTTGGATGGTCCCATGCCCAAACGTGAATGAATTTGCCAAATAGTTTGTATTAACCTGAACTATCCAAATGTCTACAAGGGATTGTGTGCCACTTGTGTTGAGTAACATGGCTTACGAACAGTGTTAGTAAAAAGATAATAACCGACAGAGGCTGTATACGAGTGTCACATCTCGGCAATGAGAGTCGGTTTGAAATCCTACAAAAATTGCTGCCCCCTGTGACTATGAATCTATCTTTCCACTAGTTTTCGAGTGAAGTTTGTGAAGAAAACTACATGCAATGGAGTTTTGCAAGTCGAGTACCTCGCAAAATTGCTCAAAGAGGTACATATACCTGTAAGTCTTCAGCAAGCCATACGACAAGTAAACTGAACATTAACTCACTGGAGATGTCCATGTGGTCCGACGAGTCACTGTTTTGCCTCTCTTGAAATGATGCAAGTTGTCGAGTGTATTTATGGCCGAATGAGGCGATTAACGTTCTGCGTGTGGAGAGTGTAGTTCAGGCCGGAGGTGGTTCTGTGTTGTTTTGGGGTGATTTTTGCACCATGTCGAGGGCCCAGTCATTCGTGAGTCAGGATGGTTATTGCAACATTCTCGGTGTCCAAGTGTTGCCCTTCATGATGAGTATCCTATACCTCCACCCATATACCAAAACTACAAGTTGTGAAACTATAATAACGATGTGTTATCTAAAATTTTTGTCCATAAAGTTTATTGTAAATATGGTGATCTTATTCTGCAAATCGTTATATACTATGTGTTAATTAGAAATGTGACACGTGCTATAACATCTATAAATTATTTTATGTTGTGAATTATTTATTCTGCGTTAACGGCATTTCAAAAGTTAGGAAACGCAATATCATTGAAGGGCAGTAAAGACGTATGTAAGAGTACTGTCTCCATTGAAGGACAGTAAAGACGTGTGTAAGAGTACTGTCTCTGGACGCGAATGTGACGTCAGAGCAGAGTGCGCAGAAAACTTACATGGTTGTGAGACGTAAGAGTGATCACATGCAAGTAGAACACACCGTCGAGCCTATGTGAGGCGCAATTGTTACTAGCAAGGCACCAAGAACATGACGAGTGTGGGCATACGTAAAAGGCTCCCGCAACATCAAGGTCCTGACCCATAATTCATCACTGCGAATCAAAGTGTGCCCTCAATATTACCGGAGCATTGGAAGCACTGTAGGCGACAACGAAGACGACGGCTAAATGTCTGCAGCGAACTGTAGGGTTGTTTTCGTTTCGTTCACGTTCAAAACTTTGTGAGGCCTTGCTTAATGACAGTCACAGTTAATTTTATTTAAGAAATAAGTGTTGTATGTAAGAGCTGCTGTACCTGATCTTGCCACTATATTCAGTCATTGTTTATGTGGCAATCTTTTCCAGTTACTGAATTTCCGACTGCCGTTGATCAAATACCCAAAAGAAAACTAATAAAGGATTATCATCGCCGGTAATTAATAATGAAGCCTCAATAAATGAACAGTGTCGTGCAAGAATATTCAGAGGCAATGTCATTCCTGCTAATTGAATGCAGACAAAGTAGACTCGAGAAAAGAACTTAATGTGATTTTTATCAATCTTAAATTAAAGAAAACGATTAATTAAGTTCATATATTTTATCTCTGTATCTG
The DNA here is from genome assembly GCF_023864345.2 of Schistocerca serialis cubense. Taxonomy (NCBI): domain Eukaryota; kingdom Metazoa; phylum Arthropoda; class Insecta; order Orthoptera; family Acrididae; genus Schistocerca; species Schistocerca serialis. The sequence continues at coordinate 1,039,569,620 of NC_064638.1, read as the reverse complement.
TTTTAATAATACTTTTGTGTACTGGCCTGGTTCGTATTTCAGCGTTGTCAATCTGTTAAAAGCAACAGTTGCTCATTTCGTGCAGTAAATTTTTGTAGTAATTGTAATCTATTCAAAGTATGTAGCTTGCCATGTCCAGGAATGTGCTACACATAAGTAAACGTTAATCTGAGGTTACAATGATTGTAGTCGTAACAAAAGAGCTACCTATAGTCAATCACTTACTTTTTAACAACGAGTTTCAGTATCTCATCCAATTTAACATAGCTGTGTTTTAACGATGTCAGGCGATTGCTTTGCTTAGTCATTATTATTTCGTAACTTATTGTGTTGTCATGAGCGTGTGTCAACCTACTGTTGCCAAACGTACACCCAAACAATTATGTATTCATTGCTGTCCGGATTATTGATCAGACAGTGGCCATACCATCCCCAATTGGGCCGACGACCGTATTAATTAAAATTTCTGTATTATTTCAGATATATTGTGGACACTTTGTCATATGGTGCCCCTTTTCGTTTCGTATGTTATGTAAGTAACGTCAGTATTCTAAGTACTAAAAAAAATCCAAATAGGTAGAAAGTGCACAACTAGAATAGTTTGCTCATTATAGCAACTTGTGGTACACTTCTGTCCACTAAGCGACCAAAATTTTCTTCGCAGACGGTAGCCTTGTTCAAAATCAAATTCATTGGGCATACGCGATCACGGTCATATCATTGCATTAAAACCGACTAGTAAGAGAGGAGGTTACAAGGTATGCAAGCATACGTTCCTTGTTTGACGAATGCCGAGGCATCCTATTACATATCGACCGGCCACGTCTTAAACTGACGGTCACTTTCTGAGAATGTTAGCAATAGCTTGTGAAACGTAGCAATCAACAGCCCGGCAGACTGGTTGCTCTACGGGATCTAATTAACAATGAAGTATCTTCAACTGGATATGGCAAATCTGAAGCAACTCGTGGACTATCTTCCTTGCCAAAGTGAGACCATCATGGAGGGTAGAAACGGTGTTACAAGCTATTATCGTGATGTCTCTTGGGGGTGATTAATTTTTTGTCCTCGTTCAAGGAAAAATCGTATAACAAATGAGTCTGGAAACGACCAAATAGAATTAAGAAATCGTTTCTATTCTATGAAACAGAGCTTTGTCTGCATCATCTAGCACGATATGAATCTCCCAAACGGTCGCTGTCTGTAACATCCTTTCACTGCCATACTGCAGGAGCAAGTGGCGAGGAAATTGCACCCACAGTCGCCGATGTTCAGTTTCGCAAATGGTGAGTCGTCAGGTATCTTATAATGGTTCTCTAGTTCACAAGATTCAAGAAAGGCAGACTGTTACTTGTTCCAGAAACACGTGGGAAGTTTCCGTTAGTGAACGCAGCTTTAAACGGGCAAGTAAGATAAAGTGTTACGTCACTGATTGTCGGAGGTAAACTAAATATAGGAGATTTAGGGTAACGTAACATTACGTGCATGTGGGGGAGTCATTCAGCCACCTAGAATTGGTAGGATGTGAATCTGCATGTGTGACTGACTGCTAGCCAGTAGGCCGAGGGAGCACCACGGCCGGTCCAGCAAAGCGACTGGTACACCCTTGCCCGCCCAGGTACAAAGGCGAACAGCTATTGGTCGAAAATGTGTAAAACCCAGCGCAGGGAATTTGTGTGACAGTTGCTCGCTTAGCCGAAGAACAAATAATGCAGCGGAAATGACAGAGTGTAAAGGGAGCACCGCGGCCGGTCCAGCAAAGCGACTGGTACACCCTTGCCCGCCCAGGTACAAAGGCGAACAGCTATTGGTCGAAAATGTGTAAAACCCAGCGCAGGGAATTTGTGTGACAGTTGCTCGCTTAGCCGAAGAACAGATAATGCAGCGGAAATGACAGAGTGTAAGACAGTCCGAAAAATAGCTACCTAAGGCTCTTCGAATATCTGTAATAAATCACAGTCAAATAATAGAGCAAATTTAAATACATCGCCAATCTCAGGAAAAATGAGGTGCATCAAAGAAACAGTAATAACTTCAGTAACTTAAAAACCATAGACATTAATGTTTTACAGTAACTATGTACACTGAAGCGCCAAAGTAACTGATATAAGTATACATATTCAAATAGAGGGATATGTAAACAGGCAGAATACGACGCTGCTGTTGGCAATGCCTATGTATGGCAAAAAGAGTACGGCACAGTTGTTAGATCGGTTACTGCAGCTACAATGGCAGATTGTCAAAATTAAAGTGAGGTTGAACGTGGTGTTATAGTCGACGCACGAGCGATGGGGCACAGCATATTTGAGGTAGCGATGAAGTGACGATTTTCCCGTACGGCCATTTCACGACTTTACCGTGAATATCAGGAACCAGGTAAAACATCAAATCTCTGTCATCGCTGTGGCCGGAAAAAGATCCTGCAAAAACGGGACCAATGACGACTGAAGAGAATCGTTTAGCATGACAGAAGGGCAACCATTCCGCAAATTGCTGCAGATTTCAATGCTGGGCCACCAAAAAGCGTCAGTGTGCGAACCATTCAACGAAACATCATCAATATGGCCTTTAGAAGCCGAAAGCCCACACGTGTGCCCTTGATGACTGCACGACACAAAGCTTTACGCCTCGCCTGGGCCCGTCAATCTCGACATTGGACTGTTGACGACTGGAAACATGTTGCCTGTTCGGACAAGTCTCGTTTCAAATTGTATCGAGCGGATGGACGTGTACTGGTATGGAGACAACTTCATGAGTCCATGAACCCTGCTTGTCAGCAGGGAACTTATCAAGCTTGTGGAGGCTCTGTAATGGTATGTGGTATGTGCAGTTGGAGTGATATGGGACCTCTGGTACGACTCCGACGGGTGACATGTACGTAATCTACATAAGTATCCTGTCCGATCAACTGCGTCCATCCATGTCCATTGTGCATTCTGACGGACTTGAGCAATTACAGCAGGACAATGCTACACCATACATGTCCAGAATTGCTGCAGAGTAGCTCCAGCAACACTCTGAGTTTAAACACTTCCGCTGGCCACCAAACTCCCCAGACAGGAACATTATTAAGCATATCTGGGATGCTTTGCAACATGCTGTTCAGAAGAGACCACCACCCCCTCATACTCTTACACATTAATGGACAGCCCTACAGGATTCGCGTTGCCAGTTAGTTCCAGCACTACTTCATACATTAGTCGGGTCCATGCCACGTCGTACTGCGGCACGTCTGCGTGCTCGCGGGGGCCCTACTCGATATTAGGCTGATGTAACAGTTTCTTTAGCTCTTCAATCTATAATAAGTCACGGTTAAATAATAGAGCAAATTTAAATACACTGCCAATCTCAGAAAAATGTGGAGCATCAAAGAAACAATAGCAGCCTCAGTAACTTGAAAAATTTGGGAATTAATGTTTTAAAGTAACTATATATTTTCACACTGAACCTTAGAATTAAGAACTTTCAAATATTTCATGTGATTTCAACTATGGTACCTCAGAGGATAGCATTGCACTACACCTCTCATCCCTCAAAGCTACAAATCTGTACCTATTTCATTTATTGATTTATTACATTTTATATCTTTTTCATAATGCAAACATTTGCAAGAACATCATATCCTCCACAACACAGTAAGTGAATGCAGGACGAATGCTTCATATCTTCTCATATTTGTTTAATTATTTAAGGAGTATGTTATTATATTCACCAACAGTTTTATTTATACATGATGACAATCGATACTGCGAAAACATGGTAGTTTAATAAGTGGACAATTACATAGTTAGCTGTCGCTACCATCGGAAAGAATGCCAAAAGACGCTTCTATCAAGCAAACATAAATATTTGTTTAAACACTATTTAACGACGTTTTACTGTAATTTAACCAGAGCACTCTTGTACAAAAATACTAGCTTCTTCACTTATGAACAGATTATTGCTTATATTTATTGTAAATGGTCTGAGTGTGTCAGAATCTTTATAACATTCTTTATTTAAATATTGTTATAATGTATTAGCTCAGCGTGGAAAGTGGTCACGTTGAGTCGAATCATGTCTGTAGGACATGGAAACGATGTATTTTTTGTGCGGGTGGTCTTCAGTCAATGAGAGTTGGACAGTGGCGGAAGACTGCTGGAGTCAAGTGGAGTGAGAGACTTTTGAGTGGTGTGCTCAAGGAAAGATCCTGGACACTTTTATGTTAGAGTTGGTGGAAGGCAGCCGGCCGAAGTGGCCGTGCGGTTAAAAGCGCTGCAGTCTGGGACCGCAAGACCGCTACGGTCGCAGGTTCGAATCCTGCCTCGGGCATGGATGTTTGTGATGTCCTTAGGTTAGTTAGGTTTAACTAGTTCTAAGTTCTAGGGGACTAATGACCTCAGCAGTTGAGTCCCATAGTGCTCAGAGCGATTTGAACCATTTGGTGGAAGGCAGACGTGGCTGTGGTTATGAGTGTTATTTGGACCTGTAAGTGATTGATTGTGAGTGGTGAATGGCTGCTGAAGAACTCTTAACTTTTGAAGTGCCTTCCACTTTGGCAAGGTCTAGATGGGCTCCAGTTCAGAAATTGGATTTTTCCGCTTGCATTCTGGAATTGACAACAGACAGATTATCAGTTTCCACTCGTCATCTCTTGAGTGTTATCGCATAAGTTTCTATAAAGAACTCTGAATTAGTGCGAGCTGGCAAAAATTTCGTGTCTTGTGATCAATAAATGGACTCATTTTTCGAGCTTCTTTGATGACTGTTTGGCTTCGGTACTTTGCTAGTATTCTAGTAATGCTCTGAGTGGAACTTTACTCAGTTTAATTAGGTTATTCTCTGTCTGTATAAGTGAGATATACCTCCTGGAGTTAATATTATTCTGAAAGTTCTCTGGTATCATTTACATCAAATACTGAGGTTAAAATATAACTTTTTATTGATTATTCATTTATCTTTTATTCAGTATTTCTGTTTATTTTATTAATTCACTATTCTAGCCAATGCACAGACTATATGACTGCAGGATCACAGCTTCAGATTATTATTTGCAGAAAGTTAGCTGCATGGCCATAAGCAGGTGTCCCTGCTTGACTCTACGATATTACCGAGATAGTCCTTTTAAACACAGCCGTGCTTAGTCCTGTTACGAGCTACATTATGTAAAGACGCCGTTGGCTTGCTCGTATGGGATGCCGGTCAGATAAGCTGCTACAAAACAGCATATATCTATTATGTAACGTCGCAGTAGGCTCTAAAATGTTAACACCCGCAGCTCCATGTATCCCAGATGGGACATATTGACGTAAATGGAATGCCACTGAAAGAATTACTTAATGTAAAATGCACCATATTTATTGCAGTTGCAAGACGTTCGACCAAGATGAACGCCCAGGGAGATATTTGCTGAATATTAATGGACAAGATGCTAAACATCAGTGACTAGCTGATTTTTAAAGTTTAGTAATCGTGCTATGGAAATCGGCTAGGTTTCCTATTTTGAGCACTCGGCTCGAGTCAGCGCTGTGTCTATATCTCTGCTGCTTCAATAGCGTCCAATTTGGCTACCACCACTCGGCGTATGTTAATCGGTTCCTGTCGTTAAGAATCCAGCCAGTGTAAGAGAACTGAAGTAACTAGGCACAGCAGCCCACAAATATTCAACTACTAGAGACATATTAACCAGACTACAGTATATTTCAAATGCAGTTTAATTTTCCTTGCATCGTTCATAAATGTTGTGTATGTTCAAGTTCGCCTACTGATCTACTGATATTGCATTAAGTCTAGTATCAGAAATAAACTATAACTTTTCCTCAATTTATAGACTCAGACATAATCAGTTCATCAGTAAAGACGGTGATTCGCATTCTTTCCATCTTAACACATTTTTCTATTTAATTTAAGAGAACATTTCAATTAATTTAATGATTAAAAATGGCACTGAATGCGTACCTGTGTTGCCGTTATGTGATGTGGCTGATTATTTACAGGACAATTACAATCTGTACACAGATGTCTTTTCTGAGGCCAGAACATTACCCCGATGTAAGATCCCCTGTCCACGAATTCTGAAAACTCTGTCAAGTGTATTATTACTATTTTATTTTATCTGAGATTCGCCATTGGTAATAAACGGAAGATTTTTAAATATTATGCAAACGCATTCCGGTTCATTTATTTTCGAACCACGCTTAGCTACCTGTAATACGTGCCTGGGAGGAATATGTACATGCATAGAGTGCTTCTGGTATTACAGCTGTATTGTAGTGCCTGAATTTGGTCTGTCTTGAAATATTTCTTTTATTATATTGCCTCCAAGTCAGTTCGTACGCTTTCTGAAGTTTTTTTGCTGTTTCTGTGTTAAATGCCTTATTTGATCCTCGTATTTGTATCCTTCCCAAGATATTTGAATTTTTTCACTCTCTTACCCTTTCCGTATTTTGTTTACGTGGTTTCGTTGTTGTTATCCTTTCTTTCCATGTATTTCGTTTTCTCATATGATATCTGTAGACCTATTTAGGCAGAGACTTCATGTAAGTAATTCAGTGCTTCTTGTGCTACTTGTGTATTGTTGCTGAGTGTTGCCAAGTCATCTGCAAACGTTAGGCACTTATATCGTGTTGCTTTCATATGTTATTCCTAAATGAATTCCTTTTGCTTTTACTTTTTCTTTCCATTATTTGATAATTTTGTCCGAGATCATGTTGAATAAAAGCGGTGAGACACCATCTCCTTGTCTGACTCCTGTATGTACTTCGAAACGTCTGAGATTTCTCCCATAAATTTTATGTGGTTGTGGTCTCTGTAAGTGTCTGTTGTACGAGTGTCCTAGTTTCTTCTAGTGTGTCAAAGAGAGTCTGCCTGTCTATGGAGTCATAGACCTTCTTAAAGTCCACTAGTGTGACTACAGTGTCGTTCGTCTGTCTGACTTTCAGGAGCAGGTTCCATATCTGTTCAATACAGGACCTTCCTTTTCTGAAACCTGCCTGGTATTCATCTATCTTTATACCAGCTTGTGGTTCAAGTCTGTTGAGTAACGCCTTGGAGAGAATTTTGATAGGTTGATAGGTTTGGAGGTTGAAAACCCTTTATATTTCCATGAATATTCTATAGAAATTTGTCGTGTTATTTCTCTGTATATCTCTACATATTTCTCCCCCCCCCCCCTCTCTCTCTCTCTCTCTCGCTCTCTCTCTCTCTCTCTCTCTCTCTCTCTCTCTCTCTCTCTAGGCCTTCTCGGAAACGAAAATCTCATTGATTTTTGCCTGTTTTCGATCTAGTTACTGGCAAGGTATCGGTCCCTGGAATTCCAAGATAATATCAAAATATCATCAGTATTTCTCATACTGGACCGGACACTCAAAAATAGGCGAACAGGGGACGTAAGTTTATATATATGTAGATATAGAAGATTTAATAAAATATCTTACTACATATTAAATTTTATGTTTTCATGTAATAATGTTCGTCAGTTATGCTTTTGACGTATGATAAACGCAGTGTATGTTCTAATGGCAAAAGATATTTTTATGTGATTTTATTTTCAAATTTTCTTACTTGAGCTATGAAACCCTATTTCTTGCCAAATTTCATGATTCGGTTCATCTGGAAATACCCTACGGGTTTTGATAACGAGTTTGCAAGTATCAAAATGTGGACGTAAATGGCCAAATCTGTTGATTGCATTGACTTCAAAGTTCAAATTTCTTACACAACCAAGGTAGCTTAGACTATAGTATCAGACGTAAATTTGAATTTGATACGCCAATCTGTTCATGAGAAAAAAGAGTCGTATCAATGGGACAGAAAAGCAGACTCACGAATAATAAATAACAAAAGAGCTATATCTATGTGCAGCACTCGCTCCTGGATATCTGATGACGGATAAACTCCAGAACACATCGTTTGAGCAATAAAGTGATACCTTGCCTGATGTTTGACTTCTATTATTCTGGTCCGGTCAATTTGAATGTAGAACTACTGCTTGTTTTAATTCAAGTTAGACTTCGTGTTATATAAGTGTTAATTAACAATTTTCGAATTTTTCCATTACTGCACTGTGAAACGTTGCTTCTTGCCAGTTTTCCTTGATTTGAGGTCAACTGGAAGCAACCTATAGGTTTTCGAGCATCAAAATATGTGACATAAATGGCCGTATCTTGACTTAGTAACTTAAAATTTTTACACTGCCAAGGGGCTATCGACCTTAATATGTTACATAAATTTGAACTCGATACTTTTACCCTTTCCTGACAGTCGGACAGACAGACAGACAGGTAAAAAGACAGACAATAAACCGATCTTATAAGGGTTCCCTTTTTACAGACAAACACGCGGAAAACTAAAAATGATAGTGATCTCAACTACAGATCTTCCGAAACAACAAATAAAAACCGCTCTGCACTGCTTGCTTCGACATTTATCATTTGTGTGTTAATTCTGGGCGTGGATGGGAAACCAGTCATATTCATCTAAATGCGTGTGGGAAATCCCTTAAAAGCCACGACTTTGTCGGCAGTAATACTAGACCAATAATCCTTAATTCCACGCATGTATTCCATCTTAGTGTAGCCCACATCCTTGTTTTGTGGGTTATAGCTCCACTCATTATGTTTCACTAGGAAGACTGTAGTACCAACTGTTAAATTAGTATAAATATTCACCTTCGAGAGCCCCCGTTGTAGCAAGTATAGTGTTAAGTCTAATTTTTCGGAGTTCTGGTACTGATAATAGGAACAGAAAGATGAATGAAGAACTCACAATGTCGGAAAGACCGCGCGAGTCATTCACGGTGAGCTCCAACGCGTCGGCCGCCTTGAGGAACTGCGTCAGCTCCTGCAGGTCGTCCGTCTCGAAGCCCATGGAAGCGGCCAAGCGGAAGGCCTTCTCTCGTGGGTTCCTCTCCAGCCCCCAGGGAGCTATGGCCTCGCCGCTCTGAATGATAACTTGCTGGAACAGCCCTGTATGAGACAGGTGTTGTTACGGTCGCATTGATGTCACAACAAAAGCTGCTTGTTGAAGCTCAGATACGTTTTGAAACAAAAGACTAGCGGATTTGGCTATTTTCCGTACGTCATCATTCCTGCTGTATTTTAGAAACTGCATTTTCCGCTTGACTTGTTAGTAAAGATACACTGATCAGCCAGAACATTATGACCACGTACCTAATTGCTGGTATGTCCACCTTAGGCACGGATAACAGCGGCGATGAGAAGTGACATGGAAATAATGAGGCCTTGGTAGGTCGCTGGAGGATGGTGGCACCACATCTTCACACACAAGTCACCTAATTCCCGTAAATTCATGGAAGGGGGGCGATGAGCTCTGACCATTCAGTTCAATCCAGATGTGTTCGATCGGGTTATGATCAGGCCAATTGAGGGGCCAGCACATCAATTGGAACTCGCCACTGTGTTCCTCTAACCATTCCATCAGATTCCTAGTATTGTGACATGGCGCGTTATCTTGTTGAAAAATGTCACTGCCATCAGGAAGCACGGTAGTCATGAAGGGGTGTACGTGGTCTGCAACCAGTACGATACTCCTTGGCCGTCATGGTGCCTTGCAGGAGCTCCACTGGACCCATGGATGGTTTGCAGAGGATAATGGAGCCGCTGCCAGCATGTCTCCACTCCACAGTACAGGTATCAAGGAGCTGTTCGCCTGGAAGACGAGGGACTCGCACACTCCCTTAGGTGTGATGGAGAAGGTATCGGGATTCATTCGACCAAGCAACGCTCTGTCACTGCGTCAACGTCCAATGCCCATTTCAGTCGTAGTTGCCGATGTTGTGATGTTAACATTAGCACATGCATGAGTCGTCAGCTGCGGAGGACCATCGTCAAGAGCGTTCGGTGTGCTGTATGTTCACTCATTCGTACTCTGCCCAGCATTAAAGTCTGATGTTACTTCTGCCACAGTTCGCCGCCTGTTCTGTTTGTAGTCTGTCCAGCTTAAAACGTTCGACGTCCGTAATGAGGAGTGGCCGCCTAACCCCACGACATCTGGACGTGGTTTCGCCTTGGTTTTGCCACGTGTTGAAGACACTCATCACAGCACTCCTCGAATACCCTAAAAGTCGTGCAGTTTCCGAAAAGCTCGTGCGAAGTTGCCGGGCCATCACAACCTGCCCTCGTGCAAACTCAGATAGAACTCGCGCCTTCCCCAGTCTACACACACACAGACAGCACGCTCGCTGATACTATATGCACCGTGTGTGTTTCAGACTTATAGTCATTCCTCGCCAGGTGACGCTGCTATTGACTGGAGGGGCTTATATCGATAGTAGGTTGGTGGTCGCAATATTCTGGTTGATCAGTGTGTTTATTTACGATCGTGATTTTGGCTGTTGTGTCAGTTTTAAGCAATAGCTGTAACAACACTGTAAGCGCCATTTTAATCCACCAACAACTTATACAAACAATCTTTGACGAGGTAATTTTAAGCGGATCTAAGACCCTCCCCGAGGGTATCACAACGATGTCAGAGATGGAGTCAGGTTGTCGATCATTATATGTAATATGAAAGAAAACACACGACACTTGTGAAATATTCTAGAATATTTATTACTTAACTAATTCGTTATTGGCTTTAGACCATCATCAGGTTGACCGAGAAATACGTGTGAATGTGGTTTTTTTTGAGATCAATGACTTTAAACCAGGTGCATCCAAAGAGACTCTCAATTGCCTGTCAACGGTGACTTTTGTTGACGTGGTGTATAAGACCAAAGCGAGAAGAATTATTTAGATAAAAATGTGAAGACTGTTCGCCTTGGACAAATACATGAAAAATTGAGTTTAACAAACAACGCGACAAATGACAAAATAGTTCAGAGAAGAAAAATAAACCGGGAAAAACACAGTAAACTTAAGAGACATGTTTCAAGGGTATGATTCAACAACGTAGTATTGTCTTAAACAAGTTGATATTATAAACAGGTACGATAATATTAATACAAGTGACACACTTGATGTGCTTAACTGTTACTGAGCCATTTGCAGTTGTTATGTAAATAATAGGGCAAGTGAAACCCCAGTAACTGAAATAACGTGAAATATGGGGCACATAAGTAGCAGTGGTAATTTACAAAGTAGTCTGGATGGGTTTATTTGTAGTGTGTGCTTTCAGAAGTGATGAATAAGCAAACTGTGTCTAATGACTCAGTACCAAGTTTGGGAAAATAGCATATTTTTATCAATTTCCATTATTTTCGAGATGGTTCGTCTTCCTCTCTTAGTGGATGTCGTATAGGACTTCATGTTGCACCTTGTAGCTGTGGCCTTCATAAGGCAGGTGGTCATTCTTCTCTGAACAATAATTATAATTTGCGATGTAGTTGATTAAGTCAGTGTGCCACATATTTTATCCAAACTAACAAGTTTTTTCTTCATATTTTACCATAATACTTCTTCTCGCATAATCTTATACCAAACATAAACAATTGTCATCTTTGACAACCAGTTTAGAAACTCTTTAGATGCACTTAATTAAAAACCTTTAATCTCACTAAATTCACAGCTACATATGTTTTTGAACGTAATTATGATCAAAGAGCTGAAAACTGGTTCGTTAAATAATACATATTCTAGAATTTTAACAATAAAGAAGTGTTGTGCGCTTTTAATGCATGACGTATTACCTGTTCTACCATGAACCAACGTACAGTCAATTAAAGCAAGTACTTTTATTGATACTATTTAACGTCTAGTAAAACTATGGAACAATGCGTCGTTTATAAAACATACAAATAAATGATAAAACGAACATCTGAAAATATTAACATATTACTATAAATTACAGCAAGTGAAAATTTAGAAATGATATTAACATCGCAGTTCCATGAAGGATCTGTATCCATGGAAGTTAACCACAAATGGCATTTGAAGAGGTTCTTTGGGATCTTTTTCCACTCCCTCGACATCTTCGTAATGGGCATTCATTAATAATGCGTTCCGTTGTTTGCTCCATTACGACAATTACATTTTGGACTGTATATGATATCCCATTTGTAAAGGGAAGCTTTGCATTTTTCGTGCCTGCTTCTGATGCTCTTGAGGTGGCATCAGATTTGTCTCGGCAGCTATCTAGTTAGTTACATGTTCCTAGATTATTTGAATGATTCTTTCATCAGAGTTACTTGGACCGAATCATTTTACAGGATACGTATACATGATTAGTATTAACATTAATGAACACATTGCAGAAGACTTTGTAGTCAGGGCAAACCGCACAATAGATGTATCATTTTGAAGATAAAAACGCTTCGGTTGTGTTTTATTTATAAGTAAGGCCGGTTTAGCAGAATTTTAGCTGCATCCTTTGCGATGCATCATTATCTTGCCTTTCATGGGTTTTTGTCTGTTACTTTATACAGATTGGACCTGATGATGAAGCTAAAATGCTGCGAAACCAGTCATGTTTATCAGTAAGGTATTTACAGCTAAAGCTGTTTTATCTTCGAAATGAATATATTATTTTTTAATTCTACTCATTCCACTATGTTTAAAAAGAGGCGTTTGTTCGTGTTACGGGTACCAGTTTTCAAACAAAAATTCTTACATGGAAAAGAAGGAATTGTCCAGAAGAAATGATCAAAAATTTTTGTTGTAGCGTATTCAGCTCTTTTCTGAGCCATTGACACCTTTTATAATGGGTAATAAAAGTTATCTTTTCCTCTAGTGTTGTAGGTATAAACATCTCTGTTTTTCACAAATTGTGAGGATTATTGGTGACGAATTTCATTGGCTAATTTATGTATTGTGACAGTGAAGTCACAGTGCCCAACTTCGTGAAGAGGTACATACATGACGACTGCTGATAAACACCACATATTATTTTTATTGTTCGTTTTTGTACATTCATTGCTTTGTTTCGAAATGGTGAGTTACCACAGAAAATTATTTCATAAGACATTATTGAATGGGAATGTGCATAATGTGTCAGGATGTTCGTTTAAGACTAGCAATTATACTAAGAGCAAAAGTAGCTGAACTTAACTGTTTAGAAGAACAGTAATATGCTTATTCCAATTTAGGTTTTCAACAACATGTACATTCAAAAATTTGGACCAGTTTGACTTCGGAGGCCTTCTCCGCCAAACGGTCAGTTCCGTAACGCTCTTGTAATTTGCAAGGACTAGGTTGGTGTGAGATGCCATAAAGGCTCTCTAGAGTTATTATTGTTACCAGCATCACATGGTCGTCGGGGTCTTTAGGCGCAGTCCATAAATGTGGAAGATCAGGAAGAATTTTGTTGACTGGCGAGTTTCTGGAATTTTAGCAATTTCATATCTTGTTCCATTCTCGATCCACTGCCTGTTGTCGTCTGGGACCTTCTGATACTACATTAGGTTGGATATGAAAGCTGACTTTAATGTACCAGTGATATTTCTCATTGTATATCTACACATCAAGTTTGTTGACTGACCGCTTTTTGCCCAAATAGAGGAGAAGTACATGAGATGTTATACATTTTAAGGGTAATGAACGCCTTAAAATGCAGTAACGGAGCGGTAACAAGTATAGCGTAACCAATTTGGAAGATTAACTGAGTTTTCCGTCGGTCCTTCTTAGGACATACTAATAACGCTAAAAAGAAAAACACTTTCTTGTGTTCTACAGAATTATATTTATTTGGGCCCTAATAGGCTTTTGGCTTCTCCGACCATCTTCATTTGACAACTGAATGTTGCAAACACAGATAAATATGACGTGCGACTTACAAAGTTGTTTTTTGTACAGACGATACAAAAATGACAGAGTGTTCCCATAATGACACATTATGTTTCTTGTCACTTAGAAATGATTACATAACTAAAAAAGCAGGTAAACAAAGTTTTTATGTGGCGATACATTTAACACCCGATGAGAAATGAGGGTTTGATCTAGTATTCGAAACGAAAACTTAATGTAACGAAGGGGTAAATGGAAATTGAGTCCGATCATTTAATACTAGATTGGCACTCTGAGTAATGCGTTGGTTAATTTCCAGTATTTCCAGCAGAAAACCGATTTTAAATCTAAGTTTGGTATCAAACACTCTAGGCTCTTGTTGATAAAATTAAAGTTACGCAAATCCCACACAGTTCTAAAGCAATATCGTTCAATGCCACTAGCTTATTTACAAATAATGCTACTGAGGAATCTACAAACACATCAACATATCTTTCGCAAATCCAGAGTAAATCGTATAGAATTATATGACATAATCGACACAACTTAAATGAGTTTAAAACTGAGTTTTTTCCAGTTTCAGAACGAGTATTATAGTCAGTCTGATGGCCTAGCTATGGGTTTGTAAGTAACCTGTTTAAGTGTCTGTATGTTGACAGCGCGATAGACTGCATTGATAACTCTAACAGCGGTGTGCGCACTCTTTAAGAGACTCTGTGGCTGGCTGGACTTGCAGTTGGAAGTTGACAGACAGCGGTGATGGCACCTGGAGGTGAACAGCCAGCAGTGATCGAAGTGGGTAGGGAGTAGTTAGCATTGATGGAGGTTATATGTTTTAAGTGTTAGCGAAAGCGGCCGATCTGGACGTGTCCGACTTATTCATGATTATATAATTTTTGGAACTGGATGTCACGGACGATTATATATTTTTTTGTACTGGATGTCGCATTATTAAGGTTAAAAATACATTATTTGCTCTGCAACAAAATCTTTCCTTTGCTAACCACATGCCTATTAGTAGTTAGAGCCTTCAGTAGTTGCAATCTTTTATTTATCTGGCTGTATTGGCGCTTGCTGTATTGCAGTAGCTCGTATAATGAAAATTTTTTTGGGGTAAGTGACTTATGAAAGGTATAGGTTATTGTTAGGATTTCTACTAATTCAGGGCCATTCTTTTTTATTAATTATTTGAAGTCAGGTTATCATTTTTGAGCAGTCAGATTGCGTTGCGCTAGGATATTGTGGGTCAGTGTTGAAACGATAAAATAGGAAAGAGACAGTATGGACAATTTCACTCAGCAATATAAGCGAAAATTTTATAAAGAAGTTCCTGGGTCACTTCTTACTCCCAAGCTATGCGAAATTTTCATGGACAGTTTCGAACAAATTTTCCCACAGAAAGAAGCAGAGGGCTGCAGAATCAAGTATTGGTTTAGATATGTCGATGATATGCTGTGTTTGTGGACCGGTACCAGCGGAGCTGAATTCGAAGCAGGACTTATCACTGAAGACAGTTCTACTCCAGTCAATGAATTCCATGCTGAAGACGTGTCTCGAGACGCCCAGGACACCGGTGGGATACCAACCTGACTGTCTTCCGCCATACGGACCGACACTCAGGAGTGAGTATCAGGGGTGCCATTTCTCTCCATAGTAAGACCCCTTTCGTTGTCAGCCACGTCACCCATAGAGCACAGCCATACTTCGACGATATTCTACGCCCTGTTTTGTTTCCCTTCATTGAAAGCCATCCTAGGCTTACATTTCATCCTGGGCTTACATTTCAGCTAGATAATGTCCGCCCACACACAGCGAGAGTTTGTATTACTTGTCTTTGTGCTTGCTAAACCATACATTGACCAGCAAGGTCGCCGAACCTGTCCCCAATTCACAACGCTTGGAGAATTATAGGCTGGGCCATCCAAAGAGCGCGTCGCCCCAGTTAGATAGAATTTGGCACGATATCCCTCAGCAGTGCATAGAACAATTCTTATCAATTAATGCCAAGACGAGTAACTGCTCGCATAAGGGTCAGAGGTGGATCAACGCATTATTGGCTTGCTCAATTTGTAAAGCTCTTTCTCTTGAATGAATCATGCAATTTTTCTGAAACTTCAATCGTTTGTCTGTCTGTACATGTACATCGCTGATCTACTGATTTCCGTCCCATTTGGATAGTTCCTTTGCGGTGATTTTTTTTTTTTTTTTTTTTTTTTTTTTTTTTTTTTTTTTTTTTTTTTTTGTCGGTAAGGGTATACAGGGTGAAAAGTATTTAAACCGACAAACTCTGGGAGGTTGTAGGGGACACCAAAACAAATATTTTTCCCTAATGTCATTTTTTCCTAAGAGGAGTATTTAAACCGGTAGAGGAAGATTTCTCTGGCGGGAAATTAACCACACCAACAAACACTTTTCCATTTTTTATGACCAAGAGACAACACATTAACACAGCCCAATTTCAATTACAGTAGATTTTCAAAAATGCCTCCATTGACACGGAAACAAAGGTTACACCGTCGGATCATGTTCTGTCTGACACCGGCAAAAACCCCAGGAATATCCCGAATTGTTCCTGCTGCTGCTACTATCCGGGCAACCAGGTCCTCTTCTGGTGCAACAAGAGATGCGTAAACAAGGTTGCGCATCTCACCCCATACAAAAAAGTCCAGAGGGGACATATCTGGGGATCGAGCAGGCCATGGAACAGGACCACCTCTGCCAATCCACGTTTCTGGGAACCGTCGGTCCAGTAATCGACGCACACGACGACTGAAATGTGCTGGCGCCCCGTCATGTTGGAGCCACATGCGTTGTCTTGTAGGGAGTGGGACGTCTTCCAGCAATTCTGTCAATGCTCTGGCGAGAAAATTGTAATAGTGCCTGCCATTAAATGGCCTAGGTAGCAGATACGGCCCAGTTAAACAGTCCCCAACAACACCGTCCCACACATTAACGAAGAACCGCACTTGATGAGCGCTAGCAACTGTAGAATGTGGGTTATCCTCACTCCAAACAGGCGAGTTGTGCATGTTGAAGACTCCATCACGCCCGAACATTGCTTCATCGGTAAACAACACAGAGGATGGAAATGTAGGAAGCGTTTCACAGTGTTCCAGGTACCACTGCGAAAACTGTGCTCTGGGTGGATAATCAACTGGTTCCAGGTTGTGGACACGCTGTAAGTGAAATGGACGTAAAATTGATGTCTAAGGACTGTTCTTACATTCGTCTGATTCGTTCCTATGTTACGTGCAATTGCACGAGTGCTGATTGAAGGATCCCGCTCCACAAGCTGCAATACAGCTTCCTCAAAC
Source organism: Schistocerca serialis cubense (assembly GCF_023864345.2). Taxonomy (NCBI): domain Eukaryota; kingdom Metazoa; phylum Arthropoda; class Insecta; order Orthoptera; family Acrididae; genus Schistocerca; species Schistocerca serialis. The sequence continues at coordinate 1,039,552,648 of NC_064638.1, read as the reverse complement.
TGCAGCGTTCTTACCGTGCGACGGCGTCCCTGTCCAGGTAATCTGCTAAATGACCCGGTCTCACGTAGACGTTGGTACACAGCAGCAAAGGTCGTATGATGCGGGATACGGTGGTTAGGATATTGTTGTTGATAAACCCGCTGTGCAGCACGTCCGTTGTGGTGCGCCACGTAGTACACACCAATCATATCAGTGTACTCACTCCAGACGTATCGCTCCATTAGTAAACAGAGACAATGCACTACTACACTGGTGGACAGCAGAGCGTAATACGCCCGCTAACAACTGAAGAGCGTAATACGGCCTCCACCGGTTTAAATAATCCTCATAGGAAAAAAATGACATTAGGGAAAAATATTTGTTTTGATGTCCCCTACAACCTCCCAGAGTTTGTCGGTTTAAATACTTTTCACCCCTTCCTTGGTATTTCTTTTTGATGACGATTGCGAGATTCAGGTTGTCAATGTTTCAAGAGTATTATGTACTTCTGATAGACACACATAAACTACTGCTACAAAAGCCTCTGTTCTTAATCGGTGTTATCGCACAAAATACTCGACGGATAATCTCGCTGCTGCCATGGCCCCGGGCAAACAAGAGAGCGCTAATCTGGCGCGATGACACGCGCCGAGTGATTTACGCCGCTGTCGGTGGGAGGTGCGCAGGATTAGCGCAGAGGGGCGTGGCGCGCAGCCTACCTGGTGTGGCCGGCGACAGCAGCAGGTGGGACACGGAGCAGCCGCCGGAGCTGGCGCCGAACAGCGTGACGCGGCCCGCGTCGCCCCCGAAGGCCGCGCCGTTGCGCTGCACCCACTGCAGGGCGGCCACCGCGTCCTTGAGGCCCGCGTTGCCGGGGATCTCCTCCGTCTGCAGGCTCAGGTACCCTGCAACCACCACCAAGCAGCTCTCCAAGTCTAGAGCCGGCAAGGGAAACTGTTCCTTACCGTTACGCACCATTGTAATCACCTCGTAGTATCAAGAGTAAACACAGTTTGTAGCGTGCACAGTAACTAGGCGAATTGGGAGGTTGCGACAGCACAATTTTACTGGCTCCATCAGAGGACTGTAATTCCCTAAACAGGGTCTGTCACATTAAGGTAAATTACATTTATTCCAAATTTATTTATTTACTTGTTTATTTTTTTTAACCGATCGAGGTGGCGCAATGATTAGCACACTGGACTCGCATTCGGGAGGACGGACGATTGTTCAAACCCACGTCCGGCGATTTTGATTTACGGTTTCCGTGATTTCCCTAAATCGCTTCGGGCAAATGCTGAGATGGTTCATTTGAAAGGGCACGGCCGCGTTCCTTCCCCATCCATCCCCATTCCGATGGGACCGATCACCTACTGTTTGGACCTTTCTCCAAAATCAACCAACCAAAGCAACCAGATTTTTTTTACTACTTAGATTTCTCATTAATTGATTATTTCTCAGCCGGCCAGAGTGGCCGTTCGGTTCTAGGCGCTAGAGTCTGGAGCCGAGCGACCGCTACGGTCGCAGGTTCGAATCCTGCCTCGGGCATGGATGTGTGTGATGTCCTTAGTTTAGTTAGGTTTAAGTAGTTCTAAGTTCTAGGTGACTGATGGCCTCAGAAGCTAAGTCGCATAGTGCTCAGATCCATTTGAACCATTTTTGATTATTTCTCAACTCTTTGAGACTAGGCAACCTCTTCGACACCCAACTTCAGACGCTAGACCACGGCCGGGCTGATGGTGCCGAAGTTTATGACAGGTACATCTGTAACGTGCTCAACAAAGTTGTGTGGAGGGCACCGAACTGGGTGCTCTTCGAACGACCCTTCGCCGTTTTATTCACGCACATGTTAATGTTGCACTCCCACGTGATCACGCCACACGAGGGTGCATAACAGTAGGTTTGAAAAAGCCTAAGTACCCTCTGATGCTTCGGATCACGTTCGGATTTCGTCGAATGGTTCTGAATGGCCCTTAGTGGTTTCAGCCTGCACACGACACCAAAAATTGCGGTCACGCTGCACTCCGAAGGGGTGCTGCCACGTTCAATGGGGATGCATCCCACAGTGTCCTTAGAGAAGGTTAGAAAAGTCCATCAGTGTCGAAAATTGTCGGGAACATCTTTTCTGTTGCTTATCACACTGCCAAGTATCGTTTTCGATCGTGAATTGTGTGGGAATCAACGCGGCACGAGAAGGAGCCATTTCATTGATACTCTTTAAACCACGCTCTGAGGCCTTTTCGTGTTGATTCTGAGCGGCAGCATCTCTGCAATGTTTCTTTCCATTACCCATAAGAAAACCGCGTGATTTCAGCGCTGGGTGTCACGGTTCTGACCTCCATCGCAGGGACGTCAAAAGAAGGGGTGAAATGTGAGTAAGAGGACCTTGACTTCTTCCGTCTCCTCACGCTGTACTGTAGAGGTGCGGTGGAGAACGCGTCTGATCTGCCATTCCGAGTGGCGCTCAGCAGATCACACCTCTACGGTACAGCGTGTGGAGACGGAAGAAGCCACGGAAGAAGAGATAGCCACTGCCTATATACCGTATACTAGCGAACTATCGGGGAAAATAGGACAAATATTGAGGAAACACCGAGTAGGAACTGTCTTTTACTCACCCAATGAAACACGAACGTTATTGGGAAGTGTCAAAGTCGATTTCTGTTTGCGGAAGGCCAGCATATGCCAGATTCCATGTCAGTGTGGGACGACTTATATTGGACAGACAGTGCGCACCAGCGAAGATCATTGCCGAGAACATCAGAAGCATACTCGACTTAATTACCCCAACAAGTCGGTGGTCGCACAGCTCTGTTTATCCGAAAATCACGAAATGAGCTACCAACATATCACAGTCTTGGCACAGACATCTAAATACTGGGACAGCGTCGTTAGACAGGCTACCGAAATTCGTACCAGAGACAGAATCATCAACCGAGATTGCGGCTATTACCTAAGCAAGGCATGGGAACCAGCACTGAGTCTAATTAAAAAGACGCTTGGCAAAGAAAACGAACTGGCGACCAGGGCGGAGGAGGCAATTACACCGACGCCACCACAGACGCCGACGCCACCGTCTCAGGATCCACCGACATGCGGCCGCGGGCGCGGACCGCGGAGAGAACGCCTCGCAGGGGAGGGGATTTATGACGCCCGCCCTCCCTCAGAAATTCAGTTCGTCAGCGCACCTGACGTCGGCGACATGTCTGATCGCCGAAATATTGTGACACTAAGGGCTGGCAGTACATCCATGGACTGTTCGAGCAAGAACGTGAACTGCTTTACTATCTACAAATATCGATATCAAAACGAAACTGTATCATTCTAGATTCCACTGAAGATGCCTTAAAGTAAAAGCCAAAACGAGTCTGGAACAAAAAGAATACAGTGCAGCAAGCCAATGGCGCTTTGTACCTACAAAAAAATATTTCTGTGCTTGCTTTCAGATGATGCTCGCGCAAACAAACTTCTTAAGGAGTTCGTTCGAATTTTTGTGGCGACGAACACTCTGAACCGGTTTCTTCAATTTCCTCAGGGTAGCACAATACGCTACAGAGATGATTGTTGCACCATGGTGGAGGACATCAAACAAAATAACCCCTTCAGACTCCTAGAAGTTTGTCACCGTGAATTTACTGGCTGACGGTGCGCCTCTGAACGTCTTCTTCGGAGGAGAGATGGTGTGGCGCCACTCCGTGGCAACGCGGTTTTGTTTCCGCCTAGTAGTGATAAACCCGTATTTCATGGTCCAAGACGATGCTCGACAAAAAGCTGTCACGACCAGCCTCGTATCGCGCAAGCAGTTTCGAACAGATGATGCTTCGTTGCTTTTTATGGTCTTTTGTTAAGCGGCGAGAAACCCAATGGGCACTCACCTCCTTTGAGTGCACCACCAACTGGTGGACGGGGGTGTCAGCACCGCCAACAGTGACGTCCAGTAGAGCAGCAAAGTTGCATAGGAATTCAGACGCATTAAGCAGGAAGTGGTTTTATGCGACCTGCCACGAATTCTTGTCCTATGCCAACACCTTCATTTCAGAGTAGCACTCGCAACCTACGTTCTCAGCTATTTGCTGGATGTATTCCAATCTCTGTGTTCCTCTGTAGTTTTTGCCCTCTGCAGCCCACTCTAGTACCACGGAAATCATTCCCTGATGTCTTAACAAAAGTCCTATCATCCTGTCCCTTATTCTTGTCAGTGTTTTCCACATATTTCTTTCCTCTTCGATTCTGCGCAGGACCTCCTCATTCCTTTCCTTACCAGTCCAGTTTCCCCACAATCCATGTTTCCAAGCAGGGAAGTATCAGTGCTGAAAATTCTGGGTCATGGTCTTGTGGAGTGGCAGGCAGCACAGTGCGCTACCAGTGACTGGAAACAGTATAAGGTGCAGTCACAGTGTGGTACATATGACGGGCTGTTGTGCAAGAAAATGAGGTTCGGGCCACAGGTAGCAGTACCAGTGAAGTTTAAGGAGGATATTCTAAACGAAGCACATGGTCACAGAGTATCTAGTCATGGAGGGTGCGGAGCAACAATGTGAACAGTGGCTGACACATATGGTGGAGAGGAAGGCAAGCGGCTGTGGATCAATATGTGAGGAACTGCGTACGGTGTGCACAGTGAGCTGATCTGAATCGTAAGTAGTGGCATTGTAGAGGCTACTGGAAGCATCAAAACCATTTGGAATGCGTGTAACTGAATTATTAGGATCGTTTAGTCGTACGCTTACAGGAAAACAGTTCATATCAACAATAACAGATAACGTTTCGCCGTACAAGGAGACGGTTGCTATGTCGAACCTGCAGGCAACGATAGTCGCACAGGCTATGGTTAGCAGCTGTTAGATACGAAAATTACAGACCAGCATACGAACTTAAGTTGGACATTTTGAAGGAACTGTGCCGGATATTGCAATTTAAGCATTTAAGAACTAATCTTCTTCATCCACAGGCCCGTGGTAAAACGGAACGGGCACATAGAAGAATTGGTAAAACGTTAAGTTATGATATGAATGCGCGTGACAGCGACTGCGACTCATGTCTAACGTGTGTTATGTCAGTGTGTAATTCAAAAGTACTCACAAATGCTGGGTTATGAAGTGGTATATGGTCAGGAACTGCCCTAACTATTCGGTTTGACAAAGGCAAAGAAAGGTGAAGATGGGGAATCAGTCCACGACTTCGGGAAAACAATACGAGAAGTATGGAAACGAGTACAGAAGGCGAATATAAAGGCTTTAGAGACGCAAGAGGAATCAGTGCACTGTACGGCAAGTTTGCCACAGTATACGTTAGCGCAATGGGTAATGTTACCGAGTCCGTACACGTCAAAAGGGAAGTTCATCACAAGGTATCAAGGACTCTTTCAGGTGGTGGAGACTACTTCGCCCGTCGACATGAAGCTTCAGTTGCCAGCAAGAACAACGATACTATATGTAGGGCATCTACGACCTTTTCAAGGGAGTCTGGAGTCGATTCCAGGAGTTTGAAACTTGGAGCCGGGGAAGAAAACGGGAAGATCAAGAAGATGAGGAGTGTCTGTCAAGGATTTTATATATATATATTCGTATTTGTACAGGATTGTAGTGAATAAGTTACGTTAGTGTGAATATCTTTTCTTTTACTTTTGTTGTATGTGAATGAGCTTGATTGTCGCATTAGCCTTCTGAGGAGAAAGTGCGGGTGATATTTGCTCCTGTCCTCGGGCTTCGATATGCCGAGGGCAAGAGTCGAAGAAATGCAATTGTCACCTGAACAGTACTGATTGGGATTACAGGAAGCATAGAGAGAGTTATCGCCTGAGGTAAGCCTGGTTGTGGAACCCAGTAGAAAAAACCTGCCCTTCTACTAGAGTACAGCAGCAGTGGAAATGAAAACTGACTGAGCACCGTTGTAAATTCTAATTCGATTCCCAGTAATAGGATGACATGCACAGTGTAAGTGTTACTCTATTCACACATACTCAGTGAAATGGGGATCTGCAGGATATTACTAATTTTGGAGGCTGGTGGCAGGCATGCAGTAATGACGGAGAAGTAGTTAATGTCGAAGGGGGAGTGTCGCGGTGTGTCCAACCAGGTTTATACAAACCAGCTAGAAGACACGTGAGGTACAGTTTTTCTTACCCACACAGAAGGGACTAGTTTCGTTCGAGAGATGTCGTTGAATTTCTAGCAAGCAGGTTTTCATTGAATATACTCCATTTATAATGATATGGTAGTAGTGGCGAGTTGCTACAAGCAGGGGAAGTTCATGATTGAACTCAATGAAAGTGGGTTATTAATCAGCGGGATTGCATGCAACACAACAGGACCAACCTTCCATCTACCAGCCACGATTACGGGAGTCACGCAACCGAACGTCTCACAATTGCAGTTATATTGGCCATAATTTACCTTTGAAATCATTGAAAGAGCCGAATATAACATTTTTAAATAAAAGTTTAGAAACCGATTTAATTCATTTCCTGGATCGATTCATTGCCACGAGTGATGGATGCATTTAAGCCGAGCAGTTAATGCAGCTTTTAGAGCAGTTCAGAGTAGAACGACGATCCATGACGGTGACTTTGAGTGTCGTAATATCATATGCCACAGTGGCTCTGACTCTGCTGTGCGTAGCTTTGATGTGGAGAGGCGTACGTCAGCACAAACCACCGATAGTCCAGATTCTAGTAGACCAGATCCCTAGAGCATAAGATACAGAGTGTAACGTTGCAGTGTGAATGCGGAATAGACGTAAATTTAAGGTTAAGAGAAAAGGATGCAGTGGAAAAAGCCATGAAGGCTACAACTGCCAGATGCGCAAGTATGATGAATAGACTCATAAGTAAGGTGGTCCAAGATGCTACTCCAGGTGAGTGTAAAATGAATGTGCACAACGTAAAATAATAAACGCTAAAATGATGATTTGGCCCTGTCTGACGACGCCCTGAAGCAGATCTTCATTCTCTTTTTATATATAAATTACAATCTAAACATAAATGTATGATGAAGGCACCTAATACTACTAAATGATAAACGTTGTTGTTCTATATATATTTATTATAGATTAAAATTAACCCTTTAAGTACAATTGTCTATATTTCCTAACTAAAATTATTAATCAATTGCCCAACTCTGCCCCTTTTTATGACTGCGCGGTCTAATATCAATAACGCGAAATGACTGACATCATCTACGTACTAAACACTAGAAGACACTACTTTCAAAGATGATCTACGGTGGTGTGGAACCTCAGTGGAAATAAACTAGCATGATCACAGCTGTTTAGCTTTTATAGCCCTAATAAGCCGAAGCAATTAGCGATATCACTGTATGTAATGCGTCTACTGCGTCGAAGTGATGGTTCTCGTACTCGTCTGCGACGATGGAAGAACTCCAGCCAAAAATAAACTCTTTCAAACACTAGGACGGCAGAAGGCGGTCCTCTGACTAACATACTCTAATACTGTCTTCCCCTCTCTGTGTTCTACAGACGAGAAACGCGGACTCCTAGCCACAAGGACGGAGTTCAGATAACGTCTCAACGTTAATATAGGCAGAGGAAGTGCTCTCAGTTACTGAACGCTGCGTACTCAATGACGACTTCCAACCCGGAGGTGAAGTCCAGAATCGTATATGTTCGCAACAGTACAGTGCCTAACTGTTCTAACTATAAACTCTCCTGTGAGCAAAGACAACAAGTCCGTCTGTACCAACAAAGTTGATACCGAGCGACCGTCACACACGGGCGCACACAACGGAATACCTCGTCTCTCCATCACTGGCTTCCCAGCAAGGCACGGCTCCCCACCATCGTAATTCCGAAAACAACTCATATTCCCGAAACCACGGAATATTCTCCCTCTCTACAGATTCTTCCGAACGCCGAACAACCATATTTTAGTCTTTTGTCGTCCTGCGCAGAAAGTTTGCGAGGAAAAACCTATACTTTTGCAATGGTATACTTCTGAGTAAAAATCTTTGGAAATAACCCAGCCTGCGTGGTTTCCCAGGTGCCGCTTCTTCGTTCCTCTCACCTGCGTCCAAGATTTGCAGAGTTCCCGGTTATCCTTCCGGTCCTGCTACAATAGCGGCCGGTCGTCAGCCTATTCTGCTCGAGAGCTCAGGTGCCACGACATCACTCTAGCTACTTCCTGTTTTTAAGCAAGACCAAGACCTGTACAGGCCTTCCACCCAGAGCTTGAGTTCTGCCTGACGTTTCATCCCCACTGGCGTTGCAACCTCTACTTGATAGGCAATCATTCATTACGCAAATTCTGTTAGTACAGACTCTCCGTCACCTTTCATACAATAAGAGTTAAAAATTATTTACAAGGCGTATGTGACAATGTCAGTCTCCTTTATATATTCATACATACGATGTACAACCTATCAAATGATACCTGATTGTGGTTGTAGTTCACGGCAAAGTATGTGGATGAGTGCTTGTAAGGTGCGAAATTATAGCCACCTTACAGTGGCAATAAGCATTATTGTTGGAAGCCTGGACTCGGAACCTAAATCATGTGGGCAAGCCGCTAGTTGTTTTAACCATAATTTTTGCACGAACTTGTAGCATAACATGAAACTGGTTTTAACGTAGATCTGGGGGACTGGGTTCAAATGGTTCAAATGGTTAAAATGGCTCTGAGCACTATGGGACTTAACATCTGTGGTCATCAGTCCCCTAGAACTTAGAGCTACGTAAACCTAACTAACCTAAGGACATCACACACATCCATGCCCGAGGCAGGATTCGAACCTGCGACCGTAGCAGCCGCGCGGTTCCGGACTGAGCGCCTGAACCGCTAGACCACCGCGGCCGGCTGGGGGACTGGGCCTTGTTCATAGAGCGGGTAACGTAGTGTGCGCCAGAACATTGTACTGTAGCAGAACTGGCAGCAGGCAAGCGCAGGATGTTGAAACTGCAATAATTCGACAAGGCTGATGCAATGTTGCGATTCAGTGCTGGAACAGCAAACTCAGCGGTACTGCACAGACTCATTCAGCAAGGGGCAAGGCACTCTTCAGCACCAGCAGCGGCAGTGGTCTGTTAGGATACCTGACTGTTAACGGCGCCGGCCGGAGTGGCCGAGCGGTTCTAGGCGCTACAGTCTGGAACCGCGCGACCGCTACGGTCGCAGGTTCGAATCCTGCCTCGGGCATGGATGTGTGTGATGTCCTTAGGTTAGTTAGGTTTAAGTAGTTCTAAGTTCTAGGGGACTGATGACCACAGCAGGTGAGTCCCATAACGCGCAGAGTCATTTGAACCATTTTTGAACTGGTAATGGCGCCCATGCTCAACTAGTGCACTGCTGCCGACTACAACTTCTGGAACTTTGTAACGAAACTATTCTCAATCTTCCAGCTCTATCTAGACTACAGGGCTGTGACAGGTGAGGTCGTCACATCCATCTGCCAGCAGAAGACATCGGCTCAGGGTAATGGTAGGGCAACAGCTCTATGCTCTAAGTCTATGAATTAGTGCCACAGCCGTCTCAGATCAGCTTCAGCCGCATGACGAACTGCTGCCCAGTGGGCAGTGGGTTACTTAACGTGTACAATAGCCGTCTACCATCATCGCACGAGGGTGCCTCATTCCTGTGGGCATCCCCCACCGTGACGCAGCTGTCGCATTGCCCAAAGCTGTAGTATATATGGCATCATCGAGGATTTACACCATTGGAAAGGGAGCCACGTGGCTGGCTTACATAACGTGCCTGCTGCCGCACCACAGACACTACGCGTCAACATCATAGGTTGTGCATGCTGCCATCCCGGCCGAATTCAGTGGCCAGTTGCCCACTGACTCGGTGTACTACCAGACGTAGATGCTTCAATAATGAACTTGTTACCTTTGCAGCAGCCGTCCTCTGGGGCCTTCTAGATTCCCACATCCTCTCGCACCGTCCTGACACATAGCCGCCCCTCTCTGCACTAGGGCCACTATAATCTCTACAGTTTATACTGGCATGATCAAGGCACTCAAGGCACCAAAAAAGAAAATATATAATTAAAACGGAGAGTAACCGTAAGGATAGAATCTACACTCCTGGAAATGGAAAAAAGAACACATTGACACCGGTGTGTCAGACCCACCATACTTGCTCCGGACACTCCGAGAGGGCTGTACAAGCAATGATCACACGCACGGCACAGCGGACACACCAGGAACCGCGGTGTTGGCCGTCGAATGGCGCTAGCTGTGCAGCATTTGTGCACCGCCGCCGTCAGTGTCAGCCAGTTTGCCGTGGCATACGGAGCTCCATCGCAGTCTTTAACACTGGTAGCATGCCGCGACAGCGTGGACGTGAACCGTATGTGCAGTTGACGGACTTTGAGCGAGGGCGTATAGTGGGCATGCGGGAGGCCGGGTGGACGTACCGCCGAATTGCTCAACACGTGGGGCGTGAGGTCTCCACAGTACATCGATGTTGTCGCCAGTGGTCGGCGGAAGGTGCACGTGCCCGTCGACCTGGGACCGGACCGCAGCGACGCACGGATGCACGCCAAGACCATAGGATCCTACGCAGTGCCGTAGGGAACCGCACCGCCACTTCCCAGCAAATTAGGGACACTGTTGCTCCTGGGGTATCGGCGAGGACCATTCGCAACCGTCTCCATGAAGCTGGGCTACGGTCCCGCACACCGTTAGGCCGTCTTCCGCTCACGCCCCAACATCGTGCAGCCCGCCTCCAGTGGTGTCGCGACAGGCGTGAATGGAGGGACGAATGGAGACGTGTCGTCTTCAGTGATGAGAGTCGCTTCTGCCTTGGTGCCAATGATGGTCGTATGCGTGTTTGGCGCCGTGCAGGTGAGCGCCACAATCAGGACTGCATACGACCGAGGCACACAGGGCCAACAACCGGCATCATGGTGTGGGGAGCGATCTCCTACACTGGCCGTACACCACTGGTGATCGTCGAGGGGACACTGAATAGTGCACGGTACATCCAAACCGTCATCCAACCTATCGTTCTACCATTCCTAGACCGGCAAGGGAACTTGCTGTTCCAACAGGACAATGCACGTCCTCATGTATCCCGTGCCACCCAACGTGCTCTAGAAGGTGTAAGTCAACTACCCTAGCCAGCAAGATCTCCGGATCTGTCCCCCATTGAGCATGTTTGGGACTGGATGAAGCGTCGTCTCACGCGGTCTGCACGTCCAGCACGAACGCTGGTCCAACTTAGGCGCCAGGTGGAAATGGCATGGCAAGCCGTTCCACAGGACTACATCCAGCATCTCTACGATCGTCTCCATGGGAGAATAGCAGCCTGCATTGCTGCGAAAGGTGGATATACACTGTACTAGTGCCGACATTGTGCATGCTCTGTTGGCTGTGTCTATGTGCCTGTGTGGTTCTGTCAGTGTGATCATGTGATGTATCTGACCCCAGGAATGTGTCAATAAAGTTTCCTCTTCCTGGGACAATGAATTCACGGTGTTCTTATTTCAATTTCCAGGAGTGTATATCAGCACCAGGACTAGTTCAGTTGAGAGCAGATTCAAAAGTGAAGCTGGGTGTGAACTCGCTTGCGTAGTCTATCACATACCCAGGACGCCGCTGCGGTAGTTAAAGGTGACGAGAATAACCCCGTGGTCGACGATGAAGTCTGGACCATACAGATTGGTGGAACTGGAGCCGCCCTGGAAGGCGCCACCGTAAATCATGAGCATGATGGGCAGATTGACACCGCCGGCGGGCGCATACACGTTGAGGTACAGGCAGTCCTCCGAGCTTTCTCCTGGCCACATCTGTGGGCACTGCAGCGGCTCCGACAGCGCGTCGCGCACGCCGCTCCAGTTGGATGGTGGCTGAGGCGCCTGCAACAGCGGCAACCCACCTATGTTTAAGCGTCCAAACGCTACACTACACTTATCGTCACCCCAATCAAGATCTTTCGTCACATCAATGGGCAAAACCAAATTATCGATTCTTCACTTAAAACTTTCGGGCTGATAGGCCGTGGTCGATGTATGAAACTCTCCCCCGACGTTTCGCGAGAGATCCTCCGAGGTAAAGCGCTTTACCTAGGCGGATGTCTCCCGCAGTCGGAGACGAAACGTCATGGGAGAGTTTTATACATCGACTACAACCTATCAGCCCGGAAATTCTAAGGAAAGATAATACCGGCCGTGAAAACCTACATTGTATGATTAAATTATCGACTGCCAACTTCAGAGCCATCATCACCACGGCAGAAAGAGGACGCCTGTTAGATGCCTCCACATCCAGGCCTCTTACATACTGTCGATCAAACCTTGGCAGCCCTGTTGTCAGCATCCAAAAGTTGGAGCAAACGGTTGGAGGAAACCAGTGGAAAACCATTCTGAAATTCCAGTGAGCAGTGAGCAGTACTCCACTCTTAGCAGAGCATGCATTTCTTTATAACTAATAACAAAAAGGCGAGAAACACGAGCTGAACACGTTATAGGAAACGATCATCACATTAAGTTTAACGACCCTTCTGTGTGGCTTGTATTAACGGCTTTTGGGATAATCTAATTTAAGAAGTTATTGAAATAAACATTACTGTTAACACTCTCAGCATAGGCAGAGGCCTCCAGCTCACTGTGGTGTGGGGATCCAGAGGTTGCGAAGTTGAAACAGGCACATCGAACACGGTGTTAATGTATGGCTATATATGATGATACTGTGGGCACCAGTGACGTCACAACCGGCACCTAGTGTATAAGGCCGTACCAGCAGGCCATCAGCAACCAACTCAGTTGACAATGGCTAGTGAGGACTTGGTCTAAAATTCGTGATATTTTAACCACTTGACACCACTGGAAGCCTGAGACCTTTTTATTCAAAATATTTGGTGCATCCTGTAAAGCAAGAACGAAGTAGTAAGGATATGTTCAAAGTATAATGATTTTGACTGTACCTCGACTGTGGCTATGCATTTGCCATTATTTGCGGCTTTATCCTAACGACACGTTTAATACAATTAGGCTGCGAGAGGTCCTTTCAAACAGTGGCGGTCTCTTCATTTTATGTAGGGGCATTGTGTCGATAAAAGCACTCCGTCTTCAGGCCGCAAGGGGCCCATCCGACCGTCGTGTCATCCTCAGTAGAGGATGCGGATACGAGGGGCGTGTGGTCAGCACACCGCTCTCCCGGTCGTTATGATGGTTTTCTTTGACCGGAGCCGCTACTATTCGATCGAGTAGCTCCTCAATTGGCATCACGAGGCTAAGTGCACCCCAAAAAATGCCAACAGCGCATGGCGGCGGGATGGTCACCCATCCAAGTGCCGGCCACGCCCAAAAGCGCTTATCTTCGGTGATCGGACGGGAACCGGTGTTACCACTCTGGCAAGGCCGTTGCCTTTGTGTTGATAAGCTCAGTCTATTACCTATAGATCTATTTTTTACAAAAATTTGTATAGATAGCTATTATGCGTGTAATCTCGAATCATCCAAAGACTGGTTATTGCTGATTTTTAATTACTTTTTGTGACTACAATATCAAGTCAAAATGTTTGAAATACTTCATTTCATAAAATTAGTTTCGATAAATCCAAATTATTGTAATAATCATATAAAAAAGAAGACTTAAAAAGAAAATTATTTTACTTACCGACTCACAGATATCGTATTCCATTTTATTTTTACGTAAATTATATATATTATTTACTTTGTATCGATAGTTTTGGAGGGAGAGGTTGTATCACAGCTGTACAAGGAAAAGTAATAACGTAAAGCTGTGACTGATCAAGCAGAGTGCAAGGATGTGCTAGAATTCAGTTATACAATTTCTGGTGTTATTTGCCGAAAAAATTCAGAATAAACGGAAGTATTATTGTAAATCAACGGTTCCACAGGTTATATACAAAATCCAAAGAATCAAGGTATATATCGGATCAAAACTCGTACAGAACATCGATCCAAAGAGATAAGTAAAAGATGGGTTTCATTTCCAGCTCTTGTGTAGTTATAAACATTCTACAACGAACTCGTTATTTTGGAGTAAACTGAAAATACAATTAAAATCTGTGTAGGTTCTGTAGTCGAGAACTACGAGAGAAGAAGCGCTAACGCGACACCCTATCATTATTTCTAATTGGACCTTTTTAATTACACATATGACGGAATGAAATTTTCCCTCTGTAGTTGAGTTTGTGCTAATATGAAACAATCTGGCAGATTGATGAATTCTTCTCGGGTTATCAGCCGAGTGGAGGCGTCGTCTTGTCGTAACGTTTCAATGAGTTTCGTATCTATCATCTTCTGACGAAGTGTCGGGATGCTGTGTTCTGCATATCTATATAGCTGCTTGGCCGTCGTCCGCTACTATAGGCCAGGCAATCACGTTCCTCCGGAAGGGGTCACCGCGTCGGTAGTGGGGGGGGGGGCGAACCGGCGTCGAGACCCGGTGGCTACCCAATCTGTGTCCACAGACGCCGCTGCCTTCAGATCGGAGCGTTCCTGACGCAGATTAAAACTATGTGGCGGACCGAGAGTGGAGCTCGGGACGCTTGTATTTCGAGGGCAAGTGCTCTACCATGTCAGTTTAACCACTTGACACCGCTAGAAGCCTGAGAAGGGTGCAATACGTGAGCCCGTGTACAGGAAGCTGTTTACGCAGTGCTTGTCTCCTTCAGTTGCCACCCCCCAACCACTGGCGCTATGCAGAGTATACACAGTTATCCAATGTGAGCCAGTGTACAGTTGTCTGCCTATTGTGCATTACATACTGTAGTTAAGTTATGACTTCATAGAAGTCTTGCTGATATTCATCTGTATTGTGGAGTAGCTCGCGGGAATGGTAGTGCCACTCGTTGGTCGCACACAGGAAGGTATCCGACCAGACGACTTCCTAGCATTCCATTCTCTCTCAGTCGTGTGGCGGATCGCCGCCGGATGCAGGTCTTTTCACGTGACGTCATTTAGGTGACTTGCTCATCGTTTATGATGAAATTATTACCAGATAATTTTGAAAGATGCATGGTATTTGAACTTTCTGGAGAATGCCTTGCCTGAACTTCTGGGGATGTTCGCTTGCAATTTCGCGCTAGTTTGTGATTTCAGCACGACGCTGCTCCGGCGCAATTAAATCGTCGGGCCAGGGCATGTCTCACAGACAACTTGAGGCAGCGAGTGATTGAAGGGAGATGTCCAGTCCATTGGTCTGCATGCTCCCCTGACTCGCAGTACCTGACATTTTCCTTTGGGGTTCATTGTGTGCTGAACGACCGTAGGAACAGTACTTGAGCTTAGAGAGCGCATCTTTACAGCATTTGGTACCATCAGAGGGGAGTGTGGAATGTTACAGAGAACCAGATGAAACATGGTCTGTCATTGCGCATTATGCAACGAAGATGGTGGTCGTCACATTGAACATTTATTATAAAGTAGTGATGCTATCTGTTCATCTTCAGCTTGCGACGTCGGCATAGTATACCTGAACTATCGTTGTCGGTGTTGGTCTGCTGTCGATTCTGATTAGAACAACCCGGTCACTGAACTGTTCACAGTAACACACCCTCTGCCCTACCTTCCTATTCATAACGAATCCTACACCTATTATACCATTTTCTGCTGCTGTTGATATTACCCGATACTCATCTGACCAGAAATCCTTGTCTTCCTTCCACTTCACTTCACTGACCCCTACTATATCTAGATTGAGCCTTTGCATTTCCCTTTTCAGATTTTCTAACTTCCCTACCACGTTCAAGCTTCTGATATTCCACGCCCCGACTCGTAGAACGTTACCCTTTCGTTGATTATTCAATCTTTTTCTCATGGTAACCTCCCCCTTGGCAGTCCCCTCCCGGAGATCCGAATGGGGGACTATTCCGGAATCTTTTGCCAATGGAGAGATCATCATGACACTTCTTCAAATACAGACCACATGTCCTGTTGATACACGTTACGTGTCTTTAATGCAGTGGTTTCCATTGCCTTCTGCATCCTCATGTCGTTGATCATTGCTGATTCTTCCGCCTTTAGGGGCAATTTCCCACCCCTAGGACAAGACAGTGCCCTGAACCTCTATCCGCTCCTCCGCCCTCTTTGACAAGGCCGTTTGCAGAATGAGGCTGACTTCTTATGCCGGAAGTCTTCGGCCGCCAATGCTGATTATTTATCAAAATTTAGGCAGTGGCGGGGATCGAACCCGGGACCGAAGACGTTTTGATTATGAATCAAAGACGCTACCCCTAGACCACGGGTAGGGAAAGGAGTAGAAGAAACGGTTACAGGAGAATATGGTCTTGGGACAAGGAATGAAAGAGGAGAAAGAGTAATTGAGTTCTGTAACAAGTTTCAGCTAGTAATAGCGAATACCCTGTTCAAGAATCACAAGAGGAGGAGGTATACTTGGAAAAGGCCGGGAGATACGGGAATATTTCAATTAGATTACATCATAGTCAGACTGAGATTCCGAAATCAGATACTGGATTGTAAGGCGTACCCAGGAGCAGATATAGATTCAGATCACAATATAGTAGTGATGAAGAGTAGGCTGAAGTTCAAGACATTAGTCAGGAGGAATCAATACGCAAAGAAGTGGGATACGGAAGTACTAAGGAATGACGAGATACGTTTGAAGTTCTCTAACGCTATAGATACAGCAATAAGGAATAGTGCAGTAGGCAGTACAGTTGAAGAGGAATGGACATCTCTAAAAAGGGCCATCACAGAAGTTGGGAAGGAAAACATAGGTACAAAGAAGGTAGCTGCGAAGAAACCATGGGTAACAGAAGAAATACTTCAGTTGATTGATGAAAGGAGGGAGTACAAACATGTTCCGGGAAAATCAGGAATACAGAAATACAAGTCGCTGAGGAATGAAATAAATAGGAAGTGCAGGGAAGCTAAGACGAAATGTCGCAACAAAACGACTATTCACGTTGGTGTATAGAATATATGAGTCTGGGGATGTACCATGTGACTTTCGGAAAAGCATCATCCACACAATTCCGAAGACGGCAAGAGCTGACAAGTGCGAGAATTATCGCACAATCAGCTTAACAGCTCATGCATCGAAGCTGCTTACAAGAATAATATACAGAGGAATGGAAAAGAAAATTGAGAATGCGCTAGGTGACGATCAGTTTGGCTTTAGGAAAAGTAAAGGGACGAGAGAGGCAATTCTGACGTTACGGCTAATAATGGAAGCAAGGCTAAAGAAAAATCAAGACACTTTCATAGGATTTGTCGACCTGGAAAAAGCGTTCGACAATATAAAATGGTGGAAGCTGTTCGAGATTCTGAAAAAAGTAGGGGTAAGCTATAGGGAGAGACGGGTCATATACAATATGTACAACAACCAAGAGGGAATAATAAGAGCGGACGATCAAGAACTAAGTGCTCGTATTAAGAAGGGTGTAAGACAAGGCTGTAGCCTTTCGCCCCTACTCTTCAATCTGTACATCGAAAAAGCAATGATGGAAATAAAAGAAAGGTTCAGGAGTGGAATTAAAATACAAGGTGAAAGGATATCAATGATACGATTCGCTGATGACATTGCTATCCTGAATGAAAGTGAAGAAGAATTAAATGATCTGCTGAACTGAATGAACAGTCTAATGAGTACACAGTATGGTTTGAGAGTAAATCGGAGAAAGACGAAGGTAATGAGAAGTAGTAGAAATGAGAACAGCGGGAAACTTAACATCAGGATTGATGGTCACGAAGTCAATGAAGTTAAGGAATTCTGCTACCTAGGCAGTAAAATAACCAATGACGGACGGAGCAAGGAGGACATCAAAAGCAGACTCGCTATGGCAAAAAAGGCATTTCTAGCCAAGAGAAGTCTACTAATATCAAATACCGGCCTTAATTTGAGGAAGAAATTTCCGAGGATGTACGTCTGGAGTACAGCATTGTATGGTAGTGAAACATGGACTGTGGGAAAACCGGAACACAAGAGAATCGAAGCATTTGAGATGTGGTGCTATAGACGAATGTTGAAAATTAGGTGGACTGATAAGGTAAGGAATGAGGAGGTTCTACGCAGAATCGGAGAGGAAAGGAATATATGGAAAACACTGATAAGGAGAAGGGACAGGATGATAGGACATCTGCTAAGACATGAGGGAATGACTTCCATGGTACTGGAGGGATCTGTAGAGGGCAAAAACTGTAGAGGAAGACAGAGATTGGAATACGTCAAGCAAATAATTGAGGACGTAGGTTGCAAGTGCTACTTTGATATGAAGAGGTTAGCACAGGAAAGGAATTCGTGGCGGGCCGCATCAAACCAGTCAGTAGACTGATGACCAAAAAAAAAAAAAAAATTGATGCTACAGACAAGTTTTAGTGTATTTGAAACTCTATTGCTTTTTTCAATAAGTTTTCTAAATCACAGTACCCTGGTGTTTCATTTAGCCTACCGAACGATTAGAAAGCGCATAGTGTTCTAGAAAATTTGTTACACATATCTGGCTATAGCTATGCCCTCCTTATTGCAAAATGTTACGAATTACATTCTTTACAATTCATATTTTTAAAAGTTGCACCGAGCGAGGTGGCGCAGTGGCTAGAACACTGGAGTCGCATTCGTGAGGACGATGGTTCAATCCCGCGTCCGGCCATCCTGATTTAGGTTTTCCGTGATTTCCGTAAATCGCTCCAGGCAAATGCCGGGATAGTTCCTTTGAAAGGGCACGACCGACTTCCTTCCCCGTCCTTCCCTAATCCGATAAGACCGATGACCTCATGTCTGGTCTCCTCCCCCAAAAAACCCAATCAAGCCAACCAAAAGCCATTGTGCAACAGCCCCCATTTGTTGTCATAGAATTTTGAGAGCCTATCAGCCATTGACTAGTACTTGAAAATAGCCTAGCGTTTAAATTGTACAGTAGTGCACATAAAAACCAAAACTGAGCAGCTGAAGGTGGCATGTATTTTAAATTTTCTATGATGATCTAAGTAATAAAACGAGTTTTCAATTATATAAGAATGTCAGTAAGATCACTCAGGTTCAGGACACAAATGTCAGCCATTCATTGACCGTTTGACTGTCCAGTAATAAATTACAATGAAACACTTGGAATTACAGCCCAGGGTAATTTTGATAGGAATTGTTTTGCTGCTTTCCACATGGAGGAGGGTAGATTATAATGGCAACAAATTGCTACATAAAGTAATTTCATTTTCTCCCACTGCTACCAATATAACACGTCGCATTTTTCAGTTTTAATTTGTTAAAACTGTATTATTCGGTAGATGTTGTCAGTTTTAATATTTTATCAGCTCTGTTGTAGAGAGGTGAAACAGTGAAGACTATTACAAGAACAATGTTGTTATGAAACAGCAAAGAAGTGTTAATAACAGTTTAAGGTAAAGTAGTTACATTACTATTTGTAGTGAAGATATCAGAAAAATTAGGTGTAACTATTGAACAAAAACTTATTTTAAATTGAAGCCGTTGTTTACCTACTTCCTTTATCTCTTTATCGTTCAGTTCTATAGACTCAAAGACATCAAATATTTCCACCAATTGACGTTTTCTCATCTCAGGAATTGAATTTTCGGTGGAGCAGACGTCCCATACAGCCTCAAAACATTCAGTTCCGGTGACAGAGCTGTCTGTATCAAACTTAATGCACTGAAAACAACTCACAAGCACTAGAGTCGCGTTCTGTTCGCTAAACTCACACACGGGTTGCTTCCCGGCACTCCATTTGTGGCCAGGCTTCTGTTCCTTGGTCATAGCGACTCGCTGATTTCGGCAAACAGGTGCTTACATCAAGCGTTCGTCCCTTAATGTCTCCTGGTTGCTGTTGACTTGGTAGCTGACAATCTGTGGTCAGAAGAAGGAGAGGAACGTGTACTTGCAACTTTATCAGTTAGCAGTATTTTACGGACCATACTTGAGTGGATTCCAAACAGCTACTGACATTTCAGTGGACCATGTGTTATGAAACCATCTACAGTCTACAAACCAGTGTGTGGAGCGGTACTCAGTGAGCTTGTAAAGCCCTTCTGTCGTTGATGAAGTCTTTTTATACTCATTCTGGGTTTGGTTGAGAAAGAGACCAAACAGCGAAGTCATCGGTCTCATCGGATTAGGGAAGAATGGGAAAGGAAGTCGGCCGTGCCCTTTCAAAGCAACCATCCCGGCATTTACCTGGAGTGATTTAGTGAAATCACGGAAAACCTAAATCAGGATGGTCGGAAGCGGAATTGAACCGTAGTCCTCCCGAATGTGAGTCCAGTGTGCTAACCACTGCGCCACCTCGCTCGGTACTCATTCTGGGGCTATCGGACTATCGGACGATTTTGCCATCTATTGCAGTTCTCCACTGACCTGTCTCACTGAGCGGCGTCTTCGGCGATGTCTTGATCGTCTTTACTCCTGGAGCATCGACAATGTCTTTCGCTTTTCCACTGACAAAACCGCCTGAATGAATTTCTGGCGACGCAATTGGTTTCTCCCACCATCTTTACATCTTGGGCCTGTTGCCCATCCGTTCAACTATGAAGTTCCTGGGGCGCATGCTCGATAGGAGACTCTCTTGGTCCTCCCATGTATCTTTCATGGCAGCCCATTGTACGCAGTTCCTCAATGTCCTGCGTGTCCTCAGTGGTACTTCTCGGGTTGCCGATCGAACCACCCTCCTCCATTTGTACCGGTCCTTTGTCCGTTCGAAACTAGACTATGGGTGATTTGTTTATGCGTCTGCACGCCCATCCCTCTTACGCCGTCTCAACACTATCCACCAACGTGGCATCCGCTTGGTCATGGGTGCCTTTTACGCGAGACCGGCTGAGAGTCTGTATGCTCAAGCTGCTGAACTACCACTGTCCTACCGCCGTGACTTTCTCAGCAGGTATGCATGCCGTTTGTCTGCTATGCGTGGCCACCTATCCTATGCCTCCTCCTTTAATGATTCCTTTGATCGCCAGTATGGGGTGCGTTCCTCTTCTCTGTTACCTCCTGGAGTTCACTTTCAGCACTTGGTACGGCGGCTTAACTTCACACTACCTGCAACTTTCCCGGTGGGTGTGAACCCTTTACCACCTTGGCTTTGTGAAGCGGCCCATGTTAACCTTTTCTTTTCCTAAGGACACTGCTCCAGCCTTTGGTCTATCGCCTTCAGTTTCACGATAGAACCTCGGTATACAACGATGGCTCTCGGACTGACCGTGGGGTCGGGTGTGCCTTCGTCATTGGCACTTGTGTCTTTCGACTTCGGCTTCCGGCACACTGCTCAGTATTTACAACCGAGCTCTTCGCCCTATGTCAGGCCACGGAGTACATCCGGCGACATAGCCTTTTCTATTGTGTCCTCTGCTCGACTCACTCAGCGCCCTTCAAAGTCTATGTGCGCTGTACACCGCCCATCCCTTAGTGCAGCGGGTCCAGGAAAACTATCACTTGCTCACTCTTGGTGGAGTCAGCGTGATTTTTCTGTAGGTTTCTGGTCATGTCGGTCTGCCAGGAAACGGTCTGCAGTCCTCGTACCTCACCCCGAGAGTTCCTATATTCCCTCTGACGATCTCTGTGTAGCCATCTGTCAGGAGGTGGTGTCCCTTTGGCATCGCCAATGGTCCTCGCTTCACAGGAATAAGCTTCGACTTATGAAGCCTCTCCCAGTGACTTGGACGATCTCTTCTAGGCCCTCCCGCCGGGAGGAGGTCATTTTAAGTAGGCTGCGTATTGGGCACTGCCTTTTTAGCCATCGCCATTTGATAAGTGGCGCTTTGTACACATTGTGCCCAAGTTTTAACCGTTCGCCACTTCATGACGGACTGCCCACTTTTTACCCGTTTACGTTCCCGCTTGGGTCTGCCGTCTGAGTTATTGGCGGTTTTAGTAAAAGACGCGCGAGCTGTCGACCACGTTTTACTTTTTATCCACCAAAGTAATATGGCGAAGGCCATTTAATTTATAGTTTTGGACCTCCGTTTCTGTATGGTGACCTTTTTTTAGCTCTTTTTCCATATCGTATTTTTAGCTGTCTTCTATTATGTCCATTGGGACTGATGTATAGTCGTTTTCTAACTCCTCTCTGTCTTCGTGTTTTATAGTTTTGACTTGGGCGCGTATGAACCCAGTTGTTTTTTGCTCCCTAAAGCAAAACAAAACCAAACCAGCCGCATTCTGTACCGATTGTTACTCTACAAAAAGGATAGCTAATAAAAACCCAGTTTGTATTACAAATCGATCTACATACGATACCAGTTACTATATGAAAAGTCTTCAATGTCAAAGACGCCTTCGTGGTATGTGCTCTTGTGTTGTCTCACTGAAACATCCATAAGTTTTTTCGCTAGCCATTACTTCTGTGAAGAAAGGTTGCAGAATTTTGAAGTAAATTCGTTACTTCTACGGGCGATGTCAGTCTCATTAAATTTTTTAAGTGTACTTCAGTGTTTTCTCATAAAATACCAACATTCTAAAATAATAAAAACAACCGACGTGTCTATCGGGTTGCAGCTGCCGTCCTGAGGGTGTAAACTCGTAATCCGCAATATAATTCACAGTGTAATTACGACTCATAGTGGTTGCGTCCAGTGCTGCGAGATGTAGTGCGATGGTGGTGAGTAAAACCGGTTAGACTTGAGTGGTGGCAGGGGAGGGTAAGAGAGACACCGAACTGTATAGGACAAAAGCCGTTTCCAAGCTCTAGCGCTAATGACAGGACCTGTTGCGCCACTGCTGTACGACCGGTGGAGGCACAAGACCTCTCGCTATTTTGAATCAAAACAACAACGCATTTCGGAGATGTTATCTATTCCTAGTGAATTTTTCGGTGCATTAATTTAAATTTGCAGTGTTGTTTTTTGTTCACAAGTATGTAATATTACATTTTTATTGTATCTATTCTATATATTGCAGACTAGTCCATGGTCGACCAAGAATTCCGCTGACGAGCCACACTCAGCCTGGCATGCGTGCCGTAATGCCCGTCCTCCTTGCACACTTCCCCAATCACCACGCCACACAGTCTGAGCGTAAAGAAGAGAAAGGGGAGAGGGAGACTGCAAATGCGTCGCCTTTAAACGGCAGTGCATTCATATATCCCCCATTTCTTAACAACATAAATGACAAAGAAAACAAAGTTTCAGTATTATTTAATTATTTTTGGCCCGCTAAGGACGTAATATACTTTTTCTCCGGTACAAACTGTCCTTATATCGACAGACGCAGACAATACCGCAGACTCTCTCACTCAGGTTGCCACGTAATCCGTGCTTCACACAGATATATCGATAGGCATATTATATTACTTTCGCTTCCTCATTATGGAGAAGTGGAAACTCTGCCTGAGGAAAGCAATGTAGGCGTCCTGGACAGTTTTAAAGTAAAAGGATTTGTCATTAAAATGGGAATTACTTTGCAGATCAGTCGGTTCCATGCACAGGGGCGCTTTCAACTGAAACGGCAAATAGTCCCGAAAACAGATGTAAGGCAGTGTCCCCAAAATGTTGAGGACTATTCTTGCAATTCTTTAAAGGCCACTTAAAATAGTCAAGTCCACTTAAAATGCAAGGTCTACAATCCATTCCGGGTGTTCTATATTTCGTACTTCTACTCCATTTTTCCTTCATAGATTTGACAATAGTGAGTTCTAAATCGAAAAATCGTTTCAGGCATGCCCTTTGACTTAACCAATGTGCATTGCAGACAAATACACTACTGGCCATTAAAATTGCTACATCACGAAGATGACGTGCTACAGACGCGAAATTTAACCGACAGGAAGAAGATGCTGTGGTATGCAAATGATTAGCTTTTCAGAGTATTCACACAAGGTTGGCGCCGGTGGCGACACCTACAACGTGCTGACACGAGGAAAGTTTCCAACCGATTTCTCATACACAAACAGCAGTTGACTGGCGTTGCCTGGTGAAACACTGTTGTGATGCCTCGTGTAAGGAGGAGAAATGCGTACCGTCAAGTTTCCGATTTCGATAAGGTCGGATTGCGGTTTATCGTATCGCGACATTGCTGCTCGCGTTGGTCGAGATCCAATGACTGTTAGCAGAATATGAAATCGTTGGGTTCACGCGGGTAATACGGAACGCCATGCTGGATCCCAACGGGTTCGTATCACCAGCAGTCGAGATGACAAGCATCTTATCCGCAAGGGGTCGAGATCCAATGACTGTTAGCAGAATATGAAATCGTTGGGTTCACGAGGGTAATACGGAACGCCGTGCTGGATCCCAACGGGCTCGTATCACAAGCAGTCGAGATGACAAGCATCTTATCCGCATGGCTGTAACGCATCGTGCAGCCACGTCTCGATCCCTGAGTCAACAGATGGGGACGTTTGCAAGACAACAACCATCTGCACGAACAGTTCGACGACGTTTGCAGCAGCATGGACTATCAGCTCGGAGACCATGGCTGCGGTTACCCTTGACGCTGCATCACAGGAGCGCCTGCGATTGTGTACTCATCGACGAAACTGGGTGCACGAATGGCAAAACGTCGTTTTTTCGGATGAATCTAGGTTCTGTTTACAGCGTCATGATGGTCGCATACGTGTTTGGCGACATCGCGGTGAACGGACTTTGCAAGCGTGTATTCGTCATCGCCATACTGGCGTATGACCCGGCGTGATGGTATGGGGTGCCATTGGTTACACGTCTCGGTCACCTCTTGTTCGCATTGACGGCACTTTGAACAGTGGACGTTACATTTCAGATGTGTTACGACCCGTGGCTCTACCCTTCATTCGATCCCTGCGAAACTCTACATTTCAGTAACATAATGCACGACCGCATATTGCAGGTCCTGTACGGGCCTTTCTGGATACAGAAAATGTTCGACTGCTGCCCTGACCAGCACATTCTCGAGATCTCTCAGCAACTGAAAACGTCTGGCCAATGGTGGCCGAGCAACTGGCTCGTCGCAATACGCCAATCACTACTCTTGATGAACTGTGGTATCGTGTTGAAGATGCATGGGTAGCTGTACTTGTACACGCCATCCAAGGTCTGTTTGACTCAATGCCCAGCCGTATCAAGCCCGTTATTACGGCCAGAGGTGGTTGTTCTGGGTACTGATTTCTCAGGATCTATGCACCCAAATTGCATGAAAATGTAATCACATGTCAGTTCTAGAATAATATATTTGTCCAATGAATACCCGTTTATCATCTACATTTCTTCTTGGTGTAGAAATTTTAATGGCCAGTAGTATATAAGGTCATCATTTCTTCACGAACTGCATGCCTGTAACTTCAGCACAAAGCGCTTGTTGACGTTTAGAACAATTAATCCTGACTGTCGCTCGTTGTAATTTTTAGGGCTTTCACTGTCAACTAAATTTTTAAATTCTTTCTGCATAATATTGTAATATCGTTGCGTAGCATATCTTCAATACCGTCACTTACGCAACTGAATAATATATATGAGAAATATCTACTCTGTCATTTCCAATCATTTCTAAATTCTTGTGACGATAAATCGCTAGACTTCCTGTTTTTGTTGAAACAGCCTCTGAACCTGTGTGTGACCTTCATACCAAAAACAAAAAGCGAAGGCTAAACACCGCCCATACCACGATTTTGCCGATCTGAAGAGAGTTGTGCAGACCAAAAAGTGTCTGCACCGCAATAGTATATGAGATGCCGCGCTGTATCGAATTGGCTACTTGCAGGAAGGAACGAGCAAAGCATTCACAGGCCGATCCATGGTCGGCACGCAGCCCGCACACTCGGCGTTCATGAAATTCGGCACGCTATGGCTGGCCCTGCTCTAGCCCATATAAGAACACTGAGAATGATAACTACCAGCGGTTATCTCTGCTTTTATTGGATGATTTCGTGCTGTACTAGACTGAACAGATAGTACAAAAAAAAGTTAAATTTTTACGCTTCTTACTTACCAAGCAGAGGGGGAGAAATAAGGAAATGTCTGATTTACGATTTCTTGAAACGAGAATCAGAATTGTGAGTGTGGAGTATTCAGAACCAATACTCAGCTCCAGGATGTTTTAATGCAAAACAAACTTGTGACCATGAAACCTGATGAGAAGAAAACAATATTGTCCGTTCATGTTAAAAATTTAGGTAGCCAGCTTTTCTAAATCTAGTGTAAAAATTTGCAGAGCAACTGAAAATAAGGCCTCGGTTAAGTAAGTCAAAAACTAAATGAGGTAAATACTTTCACTATGATTTTATGGAAAGATGTAGTGAAATTACTTGGTTATCGAATATCGTCTCAGTTATGCGACTGGATTTGTGATTTCCTGTCAGAAAATGTCACAGTTCGAAGTAATTCACGGTAAGTCATCGAGTAAAACAGAAGTGATTTCTGGCGTTCCGCAAGGTAGTGTTATAAGCCCTTTGCTGTTCCTTATCTATATAAACGATTTTGGAGACAATCTGAGCAGCCGTCTTCGGTTGTTTGCAAATGATGCTGTCGTTTATCGACTAATAAAGTCATCAGAAGATCAAAAATAAACTGCAAAACGATTTAGAAAAGTGGCAGTTGACCCTAAATAACGAGAAGTGTGAGGTCATCGACATGAGTGCTAAAAGGAATTCGTTAAACTTCGGTTACACGATAAATCAGTCTAATCTAAAAGCTATAAATTCAACTAAATACCTAGGTATTACAATTACGAACAACTTAAATTGGAAAGAACACATAGAAAATGCTGCGGGGAAGGCTAACCAACGACTGCGTTTTATTGGTAGGACACTTAGAAAATGTAACAGACTTACCAAGGAGACTGTCTACACTACGCTTGTCCGTCCTCTTTTTAGAATACTTCTGCGAGGTGTGGGATCCTTATAAGATAGGACTGACGGAGTACATCGAAAAAGTTCAAAGAAAGGCAGCACGTTTTGTATTATCGCGAAATATGGGAGAGAGTGTCACAGA
The DNA here is from genome assembly GCF_023864345.2 of Schistocerca serialis cubense. NCBI lineage: Eukaryota > Metazoa > Arthropoda > Insecta > Orthoptera > Acrididae > Schistocerca > Schistocerca serialis. The sequence goes on along the minus strand of NC_064638.1, from coordinate 1,039,525,880 downwards.
AAACAGGATTTGGGCTGGACATCATTAAAAGAAAGGCGTTTTTCGTTGCGGTGGAATATTCTCACGAAATTCCAATCACCATCTTTCTCCTCCGAATGAGAAAATATTTTGTTGACATCGACCTACATAGGGAGGAACGATCACGAAGATAAAATAAGGGCAATCAGAGCTCGTACGGAAAGATATAGGCGTTCTTTCTTTCCGCGCGCTATACGAGAATTGTGAAAGTGGTTCGATGAACCCTCTGCCAGGCACTTAAATGTGATTTGCAGAGTATCCATGTAGATGTAGACGTAACAGTTACTTTAGAATGGGTAAGCAATATTCGCAATATGGTGCAATAAGTGAAGGAAACGAATCTCCACAGCCGTATCATCAACAAACTTTATTTCGAACAACTAGTTTCAGCGCAATACTAACGCCATCTTCGGGTTCATTACAATCAAAAGAATGGTTACATTCCTTGGCCCGCGTGTCGTATAACCCATATAATGCTAATTGTTGTGAACTGTGAATTGCATACACCAGGAGTGTAAACATGGGCCAAAATTAAAGTATTCTTTTAGTTTATAGTGGACCTGAAAATGGCGTAAGTGTTGCGCGGAAACTAAACATTTGAAATAAATTTCTTTGATTATACGGCTGTGGTGGTTCGTTTTCTCGTGGCGTTTCGCTGACGTATCACAGTGTCACCCACCTGGTAACAGCGTCCTCGTTTCCTATTGGCTAAGCAGAGCTTCACCTCATAAGTAGCAAGAAATTTCCTTTGCTGTGATTGGCTAAAACACTCGTGCCAGAAGCTACCTTGCATCGCTAGAGAACTCCAGTTTCATTTATAGTAATCTCAATCTAATGGAGATAGCCACGGCTATGGGTCGTGTATGGGTAGTCACGGTGTAGAAATTAACGATTGTGAAGTAAATTAATTGTTTATTAAAGAGGATATCGGATGACGCATGAAGTAATCGACCACGATTGTGATGGCAGTGGCCATTTGTTACGGAAAATCACATTATTAAACGTGTCGTGATCGGACGCGAATGTGACTACGAAGCTAATGTCAGCCGCGCAGAATAAATTTTAATTACTGCCACGGACGATCAAAATTCTATATAAACCTGTAATCAAAGAGAGCAGAAATAATTTTATTTGAATTTTATTTGATCGCGGTGCTGTGGAAGATTTACAGATCATAATAAAACATGGATCCCATAAAATACATGATGTTTTCTTTACTGAATTTAAATCCTCAGTTTCCAACTGATTTCATCGAACAGCGCTACAACAACTCCGAGGCCACAATCCGGTGTTATCATCTGCTTCGAGAAAGATATCTTGAGAAGATACCAGGTATAAGTCGTCTAAAGAAACTTTGTGTGAGGTGTGACAGGCTTGCGAATCTCCAACCACAGCCCTAGCGTGTGCGATCTGTCTGTTACAGCCAGAAAAAAAAAATGGTTCAAATGGCTCTGAGCACTATGGGACTTAACTTCTGAGGTCATCAGTCCCCTAGAACTTAGAACTACTTAAACCTAACTAACCTAAGGACAACACACACATCCATGCCCGAGGCAGGATTCGAACCTGCGACCGTAGCAGTCGCGCGGTTCCAGACTGTAGCGCCTAGAACCGCTCGGCCACCCCGGCCGGCTTACAGCCAGACAACAGGAGCACGTAACTAGTTAATGCAAGGGGAGTCGAACACAACTGAATGGACGAGTTTGCAGCGAGCAGCAGGTTTCAGCAAGGAATAAGGTGACAGATCTTTTGATATATTAGGTGAGGTGAAGGCGAAGTTCAAGTATATAATCATTTCGATCCATGTAAAACATTTTTGCAACGAAAATAGCTTTTCTACTCGTTACTAAAGTTTTAAACGACCAAAAATAAATGGTGAAGAAAATATAAATAAAGCAACACCGAATTTTTAATCTTATTAAATAATTTATAAAAATAATATAATTTCGAAATCTTTCGTGTCTGGAACTACTCGATCTTCCTCTATGTGGCGGTTTAAAGTTTGGGATCGAATATCTCTGTCATATTATACACTGTCAATGGAGATGCGACAAATCTGCTGAATCCTAATGAATACTCAGCTATCTGAAGATGATATCTACTTACACTTCCAGCAAGGTTTCTGTGGCGTAAAGCATCCTTTACATGATACAGATCGTGATGAAATTCGAACTGGAGATTTTCTGATTAGTACATATTTACTGGACGACACTGCTTTTTATACACACATGAAAACAAGTTTTTCATCACCCCGGTTCCCAGAACTCCTGAATATAGACGTTGGGGTGGATATTATATCTCAGACGCAGTCCCTTTGACTGTTCAGAGACGTCACTAAACCCGCCAAAAGATATAAACAACCATGCATGAGCAACACCTATTAGACGGAGGGGGTCCGACAGCCGATCAGTTCCAGTCATTCCACCAGGAAGGAGGTACACGGCTCGTGTTGTCTATAGTTCAATCATACCTAGACCGTCAATACCGCGTCCGCATTGTTACTTTGTGCCAGGAAGGGCTCTCAACAAGGGAAGTGTCCAGGCGTCTCGGAGTGAACCAAAGAGATGTTGCTCGGACATGGAGGAGATACATAGAGACAGGAATTGTCGATGACATGCCTCGCTCAGGCCACCCAAGGGCTACTACTGCAGTGGATGACCGCTACCTACGGATTATAGCTCGGAAGAACCCTGACAGCAACGCCACCATGTTGAATAATGCTTTTCGTGCAGCCACATGACGTCGTGTTACGATTTAAACTGTGCGCAATAGGCTGTATGACGCGCAACTTCACTCCCGATGTCCATGGCGAGGTCCATCTTTGCACAGCGCAGCGCGGTACAGGTGGGCCAACAACATGTCGAATGGATCGCTCAAGATTGGCATTACGTTCTCTTCATCGATGAGTGTCGCATATGCCTTCAACCAGACAATCGACGGAGACGTGTTTGGAGGCAACACACTGTCCATGGAGTGCAGCAAGGTGGAGGTTCCCTGATGTTTTGGGTGGCAGTATGTGGGGCCGACGTACGCCGCTGGCCATGGAAGGCTGTACGATACGCGAATGCCATCCTCCGACCGATAGTGCAACCATATTGGCAGCATATTGGCGAGACATTCGTCTTCATGGACGACAATTTGCGCCCCCATTGTGCACATCATGTGAATGACTTCCTTCAGGATAGCGACATCGCTCGTCTAGAGTGGCCAGCATGTTCTCCTGACATGCACCCTATAGAACATGCCTGTGATAGACTGAAAAAGGCTTCTTATGGACGACGTGACACGCCAATCACTCTGTGGGATCTACGCCGAATCGCCCTTGAGGGCCGCGCAGGGTAGCCCCCCCCCTCCCCCCCCCCCCTCCCCGGTCGGAGATGTGTGTTGTCCTTAGCGTAAGTTAATTTAAGTTAGATTAGTTAGATTGTGTAGTGCGTAAGCTTAGGGAGCGATGACTTTCGCAGTTTGGTCCCATAAGACCTTAGCACAAATTTCCGATTTCCAATTTCGCCGTTGAGAAGTGGGCCAATCTGGACCAACAGTGCCTTGATGAACTTGTCGACAGTATGCCACAACGAATATAGGCATGCATCAAAGCAAGAGGTCGTGCTACTGAGTATTAGAGGTGCTGGTGAGTACAGCAATCTGGACCACCACCTCTGAAGGTCTCGCTGTATGATGGTACATGCAATATGAGATTTTCATGAGCAATAAAACTGATGTTTATGTTGATCTCTATTCCAATTTTCTGTACAGGTTCCGAAACTCTCGGAACCTAGGTGATGCAAAACTTTTTTTCTGTGTGTATTTAACATGAAAGTAAGAAGAAACTCGCAAGACGACTATAGAATAAACGAACTTCGTCAATCGATTGGTCTCTGTATGCTGAGATGAGGTAATCTTCTCTACGTCAACAAACTCTCTCTGAGGCTCAACACGACTCCTCTGAGAGCGAATACAAGCCGTATATTAGATTAAACATTGACCTAAGGCACTTCTTTCACTCTTCTATTCATTCTGCGCGTAAATAAATAAAATATACTGCATATGTAATAACTTGTCCTGGTTGCTCTTGTAATGTATAAAATTTACAATTTTATGCGTTTCGGCTACTGAGACATGTACATTGGCTGTGTATTGACGTCTTCGTAATATGACGCTGAAGATGGCTTGATGTTGAAAGCGCAAAAAATAATAAAGTTTATATAATTAAAAAGCGATCAGGACGTAGTATCGCATTATCTAGAGCAATTATCATCGCAGACTTATTTAATTATTATATGTCATTGATTGACAAAATATAGACGTATAAGTTTCATCCGTATTTCAGAACTACATCTATCACAGATTATGCATTCATTAATCATTCAGTTTTCTCAGTATTTTCAAATACATAAGACTAAACAGTTAAATTACTTTAGCAGTACTCACCCGAAAGCGGAGATCTCCCACCGGTGGCGCAGCATAAGGTACTCCGAAGAACCTGTTGTACTCTGTTCCAAGGATGCTAGTGGTGCGGACACCTCTCAGGAGTCCTTGTTCCACCTTTGCGAACACATCTGTCGCCTGAGAAAAAAACGTCAACGACTGTTATTATCTGTTGTCTGTTTGCTCAACTATTATGAATACGTTTCACTTGGTGACTAAAAGACTGAGCCAGTTTCATTACTTAATTATTACGTACACAAAGTATTTTGCATAACTCTGCTGTTCAGTGGTTTACAAAAAAAGCATTAACGTCACACATTTCCTGCATTTCCTACGAGTGCTATTTCTTTCACGAAATTAAAACCACAGTGAAAATTCAGTGAAGCCATGCGCATTTGCGTTGCACGATGCCTCTATTATGCTTTTCTATCGTGTCACGTTGCATATTTCAGTTCTGAGCCCACAGTGAGTAGGTAAAAATGGCTAGCGTCTCCTGCCAAGTCTGAAGTCCTCCGAAGGGTTTCGCCTGACTTCATGCAGTCTGCATAATAAGTGTCATACATTTCCCTCATCACGACAAGTATGCAAACTGCAGGTGCACCAAAGATGCTCCTGCAACGTTTCTGATGGGAAATTTTTGATGACCAGCCAAACAACCTGGACCTGTATCCCTCTGACTTTCATGGACAGCTCACATGAGGACAGCATTTACGCACATATACCGAGCTCCACACCAGCGTAGGGAATCGAGGAAACTCACAAGCGACTGCTTTATATGACGAGAATATTGGAAAGTTGGAACCATGCTACGACAAGTGTCTAAGTTGGAGCAGCGACAATGTAAAGAAGCAGATGGACGTTGTTGTTGTTGTGGTCTTCAGTCCTGAGACTGGTTTGATGCAGCTCTCCATGCTACTCTATCCTGTGCAAGCTTCTTCATCTCCCAGTACCTACTGCAACCTACATCCTTCTGAATTTGCTTAGTGTATTCATCTCTTGGTCTCCCTCTACGATTTTTTCCCTCCACACTGCCCTCCAATACTAAATTGGTGATCCCTTGATGCCTCAGAACATGTCCTACCAACCGATCCCTTCTTCTAGTTAAGTTGTGCCACAAACTTCTCTTCTCCCCCAATCCTATTCAATACCTCCTCATTAGTTATATGATCTACCCATCTAATCTTCAGCATTCTTCTGTAGCACCACATTTCGAAAGTTTCTATTCTCTTCTTGTCCAAGCTAGTTATCGTCCATGTTTCACTTCCATACGTGGCTACGCTCCATACAAATACTTTCAGAAACGACTTCCTGACACTTAAATCAATACTCGATGTTAACAAATTTCTCTTCTTCAGAAACGCTTTCCTTGCCATTGCCAGTCTACATTTGATATCCTCTCTACTTCGACCATCATCAGTTATTTTGCTCCCCAAATAGCAAAACTCCTTTACTACTTTAAGTGTCTCATTTCCTAATCTAATTCCCTCAGCATCACCATACTTAATTCGACTACATTCTATTGTCCTCGTTTTGCTTTTGTTGATGTTCATCTTATACCCTCCTTTCATGACACTGTCCATTCCGTTCAACTGCTCTTCCAAGTCCTTTACTGTCTCTGACAGAATTACAATGTCATCGGCGAACCTCAAAGTTTTTATTTCTTCTCCATGGATTTTAATACCTACTCCGAATTTTTCTTTTATTTCCTTCACTGATTGCTCAATATACAGATTGAATAACATCGGGGATAGGCTACAACCCTGTCTCACTCCCTTTCCAACCACTGTTTCCCTTTCGTGCCCCTCGACTCTTATAACTGCCATCTGGTTTCTGAACAAATTGTAAATAGCCTTTCGCTTCCTGTACTTTACCCCTGCCACCTTCAGAATTTGAAAGAGAGTATTCCAAGATGTAGTTAAAACTTTTTTATTTTCACTGTGGTTTCCATTTCGCGACAGATCGGAAGTTGAAAAAAAGATAGCCTTCGTATTTCATGCGTAGGGTCGTTTGGATACATGATGCTCAAAAGAGTCTTAAAAATCAGTTGCTACTTTCTATCATCACGAAGAAATACGAGTATTTGTTACATGATCACTGAACAGGCATAGACGTAGTATGTAGTTTGATCATTTTCTAATGCATGTTATCCCAATTTCCTCTGCAAGTCGCTTCAGATAAATATAGAATTTGATGCTTATTAAGGAAAGGAATTGTTTCTGAACTCATATTTACTTACATTTTATGGTACTTTTCTGGGCAGAGAAAGAGAAATGTGGGTGGAAATATAAGAGCGCCATTGTAAATGCTTCAGCGGGAAAGAATGTAATTTTTGCATAACAGCTAAAGCTCAGCTCGTAGATATGACTTAGGACAACGTTCCTAAACATAATTTAAATAACATCCGACTGTAGAGTGGCACACTCGAGCCAGAGAAGACACTATAAATTGATATGGTCGCTTGGCCGATGAACGGTATCGAGGCGGTTATCACTCCCACAAATCGTCAGCAGTGACCCTATCGCCCTATCTTTCTTCTTTAATTCTGTTCACCAGCCATGTTTGCTGGGTACAATATATCGTAATCGCCGCATTATACAGGATGTTTAAAAACATATTCTTATAGGAGATATCACAGCTAAAAACTAGAAAAAAGTCCTATAAACGTTAAGTCCGGAAACTTATAGATATATGGGCCATTACGTTTTTGTCGAGAACCTTCAGTGCTGAGTGGTATACGCTCATTCCTTATTGGTTGTGCTTGTCACTGAACCGCAATAATCAAGTGTGGGCAAATGCAAATCTTTGAGAGCTCGTGGAAATAAGGTAACAAAATCATTGTGCTATCAATATGTGGACAGGAATTACGAGTGTCAAGACTAATAAGACGATAAATTTTGCCAAACAATCTAAAAAGTCCTGTTTATCGCCCTTTTCAAAAATGGTTCAAATGGTTCTGAGCACTATGCGACTTAACGTCTGAGGTCATCAGTCGCCTAGAACTTAGAACTAATGAAACCTAACTAACCTAAGGACATCACACACATCCATGCCCGAGGCAGGATTCGAACCTGCAACCGTAGCGGTCGCTCGGCTCCAGACTGCAGCGCCCAGAACCGCACTGCCACTACGGCCGGCTCGCCCTTTTCGATACGACTAACTACACGCTCAGTTGTATAACATTACCCTAACGGAAAGACAACGTATGTGGCTTGTGCACGATAGTGCACCACCTCAATTACTAGGTACGCCTGATATGACAGTACCTGAAACAAAGGTTTAATGAACAATAGATTAGTTGAAGAGGACCAGCAGTATGGCCAACCCGTTCACCTGACCTCAATCATGTATATTTAGGGCTACGGTGACACTCAAATTTGATATGTTCAACACACATCAACAATGTACAGACGTTGCAGTAGAATATGACCCACGCATGTAACCAAATCATCCAGACGTGGTTCAAATGGCTCTGAGCACTATGGGATTTAACTTCTGAGGTCATCAGTCCCCTAGAACTTAGAACTACTTAAACTGAACTAACCTAAGGACATCACACACATCCATTCGCGAGGCAGGATTCGAACCTGCGATCGTAGCGGTCGTGCGATCCCAGACTGTAGCGCCTAGAACCGCTCGGCAACCCCGGCCGGCCATCCAGACGTCTTCGCAGGAGTTAGTGATTATTTGAGTGCGAGGGCCGAAATATGTGTAAGGATGAGTGGTAACTACATTTGAGCGCCTCCTGTAATGTTAACAAACAGATAGCTATGTGGGTCAGAACGGCACATATCTCAAAAAGTATTTGCTTCCGAGCAAATTTTATGACTTTTTTCTAACGTTGAAAGTACTACAGCCTTCAAGAATATGGGACGGTTGTTATAAACATATATCTCGTGCACATGTAAACCGTGCTCCGAAATCACTCCTAAACTGAGACGCTCTTGTCCATAGTCAACTTGCTGCGCAGGCCGGTAGATTCCTCCGTGGATTTCGGTGTGCGCTTCGTGGGCTACTTTACCCATGAGGCAGTTCTTTGATCTTCATGATTTTGATAGCGTTTCTGTATTTCTAAAACTATTGGTTATTTGCAAAACAAATACTCTTAAAGAAACTAGACTCCATGCCTTGTAAACAGAGGAAGACTGGTTACATGTTAAGAAAGGGAACATGAGACACAGAACCGAAGAAGTGTGGTGGTGGTGGTTGGTGGTGGTTAGTGTTTAACGTCCCGTCGACAACGAGGTCATTAGAGACGGAGCGCAAGCTCGGGTTAGGGCAGGAGTGGGAAGGAAATCGGCCGTGCCCTTTCAAAGAAACCATCTCGGCATTCGCCCGAAGAAGTGTATATTGAGTTTTTGTTGCAGTGTATGTTGCACTGATCATTTGTGGAAAGATTCAGATCGCCATGATTATGACTTGGGAACTAGGGGCCAAGAGGAACCAGTTATAGCAACCATCGCGTTTGACCAGTGACGTAATGGCAATGGTTACTGTGACGTCACTTCTTGGTGCGCATTTTGAACTGCATTTTTTTGCCGCGTTGATTATTGTGTTGTTTTCATTGATTTCGAGGAAATCTATATTTTTAAACTCTGTTGAGTATGAGAAACGAAGTATTTCTCTTTCAGGGAAATTATGATATTCGGTAGATTTAGCAGTCTTTTTTCTTTGCGATAAATATATAAATTTTTTTCATTCATATTTTTGTCGTGGAAGTGTTTTTTTTTTAATTCAGTTTGTTTTATTTTTTTCGGTAAACAGCTGAACTTCTGTTTGTGATTACTATTTTGATATACTCACGATACACACATGTATTCGTAATAGTGTTCTGCTGTCTCCATTTGAGATATAAAGCTAGAGAGTAGTTTTGGATACTAGCTTTGAGCTTCTTACGACTAATTTCGTTTTAGTCTGTGCTGCGTATTGAGAGTACCGCTGCAGATACAGCACTTTCTTCCAGTGCTCGATTCGTTTTCTTTTCAATAAATATTTGTAGTTCTTTTTGTGTGATAACCGTTTCGATTTACTATTGACATAAATCTATTCGGTCTCCACTTGAGGTAAGTAGCTCATGGGTATTTTCAGATACTAGCTTCGATTTAGCTGCAACAAAAAATGTTTACTTCGTACTGTGTGTCGTGATGCCCTTGTTTTTACGGTACTCGATTCATTTTGTTTCCAAGTATAGTTTCTCTTGTTTATGTGTTATTGATCATAATAGTTGTAATTTTCACTGTTTTCTCCCAGTGTAGTAAATTTTCGTCATGAAAACTGTCTGTGATTTTTATCTTTCAAAATATACCCAATGATATCACATTATTGTCGGATGTTATGGTGTGGTCGTTTTTTCATGGAGGTGGTTGCACTCCTTGTTGTTTCGCGTGGCACTATTTTAGCACAGGCCTACAATGATGTTTTAAGGACCTTCTTGATTCCCACTGTTGAAGAGCAATTCGCAGATGGCGATTGCATCTTTCAACACGATCGACCACCTCTTCATAATTCACGGCCTATGGCAGAGTGGTTACACTACAATAACATCCCTGTAATGGACTGACCTGAATCCTATAGAACACCTTTGGCATGTTTTGGAACGCCGACTTCTTGCCAGTCCTCACCGACCGACATCGATGCCTCTCCTCAGTACAGCACTCCGTGAAGAATGAGCTGCCATTCCCCAAGAAATATTCCAGCACCTGAATAAAAGTATGCCTGCGGGAGAGGAAGCTATCATCAAGGTTAAGGATGTGCCAACACCATACTGAATTCCAGCATTACCGATGGAGGGTGCCACGAACTTGTAAGTCATTTTTAGACAGGTATCAGGATACTATTCATCACATAGCATATTAAGAAGTGGCTTTCTCTTTTATATGTAGCATTTGGGCAATTGGCCTTTTGTGAGAGGGTCATGTTAAATCTCGTGTAATAAGAAGAAATGCCAAGCAGCATGTGTCGCAAATCAACTGCAGCATGATCGTGCCCAGTCAAGACCGAGGCTTATCGTTCCAAGATGTTGCTGTTCGCGTTGGTCAACGCACCCTGACGGTCATGTGAATATGGACTCAATCAGTTGAGAAGGGGCATACTATCTCTAAGCTCGCCATGAGCCAGCCATGTAGGATGGTACAGACTTTTCTTGTACCTTTAGTCAGGAAACGGGCTTGTTTAGAGCAAGGTAAGTATCCATAGGATCAGCATGACGATGACTGGAGCACAACGGTATGTCAGCCTAACGACCGTTGTTGCACTTCCTCTCGACGCGGTAGCAGCGGGAGGCTCACTGACAGCAGTGTGCAAATGACAATGCTGGATACTGGATGTGTCGCACCAGTTCTGTGTAAAGCATTACGATGGACATAGCCCTGTGTGGAGGTGCCAGAGAGGCCCAACTTACTGCATTCGTCACTATCATACGTGCCCAGTACATGGCGTGATGGTGTGAGGTGCCACTGGGTACACAACATCATCGCCTCTAGATCACATTGTCGGTAATTTGGACAATAGCCATTAAAATTACGACGTTAAAGGCCGTTGGTTATGCTCTAACCTCAATGTCTTAGTGACATTATCTTTCAGCACAAAAATTCATGATCTTATCTCGCCCGTGCCACCTCGATATTAAGACTGTTGGACGATTTCCCTGGCCAGCACGACGTCTAGATGAATACATCTGGTGTTGAGTTGCCAAGAGACTGCCTCATCACCACTCATAAAGCTGTATGATTGATGAATTCTGGCACTGACTTGAACCCACATGGGATAATGTAACTGTGTCTATCATACAAGCTTAGTTCAACTCGATGCCCAGCCAATTTAGAGCTGATTTGCTGCCAGAGATGGCAATAACAGGTACTGATAATTGCACCCTATATATCTACTAATCACTTACAAATTTAATCGTGTATTCTTCATATTGACCCCTTCTCACCAACAATGAACACCTCCGCGTCTCCTGTGCTATCTCCAAACTAGATTTCAATAATCCATCGTTTTCCCTCTGATCAGCAACCCTTATAAGCCTCTGCAATGCGCCTTCTCACACACACATCGCTCCGTTTCTACATCTGCATAAACTCCATACCCTGTCCCAATGAATTTCAACCAGTTCCCTCTCCCAGACAATGAAATCCGTCCCCATATTTATGAAGAATTGTTTTAGAGTTTCGGTTGTTTGGGAAGGAGACCAGACGGCGAGGTCATCGGTCTCATCGGGTTAGTGAAGGACGGGGAAGGAAGTCGGCCGTGCCCTTTCAAAGGAACCATCCCGGCATTTGCCTGGAGCGATTTAGGGAAATCACGGAAAACCTAAATCAGGATTGCCGGACGCGCGATTGAACCGTCATCCTTCGGAATGCGAGTCCAATGTGCTAGCCACTGCACCACCTCGCTCAGTATGAAAAATGGCTTTAGGACCAAGTACAGAAGCATTTCAGGAAACAGCCGAGTCTGTAAACTTTTCGCGTGGCGCAGTGATGAAAGGATACCGTGCCGGGCCATAGATGACTGGAGTGAACGAGATGTGTGCGGGCAACTAAACGTGCAACTATATGTAAATTGAAGGTTGTATCACTCTGGTTTAATCTTCTGACTTATCCCGCTCGATCGGATTCTGATAGCAGCCCAAATAGATATTAGTTAATGTGACCGTATACCTAATGGGGCTGGCAATCGGATTGGACTGCTACGGAGTTGTTACATTCCATTTTGTCCTTCTCGAATGCTGTAATAATGAAATGCCTGGTGGCAGGAAGAACAACAACACAACTTCATTAATCAACGACCTATATTCTCACAAAAACACAAAGTAAGGAGACAGCCACTGCCTTCGTCGTACAGAATTAATAATGGCTAATCTCAGCACAGGTCCTTTCGTTATTCATTATCGTCACACGCAATTTCAATCACTGTAATCCAACACTACAATCCAACACTGCAATCCAACACTGTAATCCAATGATGCCGGCGCGGTAGACGCGTAATTACAAATATCGGCACAAAAATATCACTGATCACTCTATTAATTATACTTTTTCACCTTCCCGTATATTTCTAACACAAAGGGGTTAAACCACGGCGATGGCCACTCCCTTTGTCGGTACGGTCTTGCATTCCAGCAATAGAACTCCACCCGGCTCGGCCTGCAGCGCGTACCACACTACTGTCTCAACACTCGCTCTCGCTCTCGCAACCCGACACACACTATCGATTGTTTGTCCTGTCGACCTGTGCTGTCGCAAAACTTATAGTAAGGGCCTACGGACCCCTTACAAGGTGGAGAGGGGAAGAAAGGAAAGGGAAGGGGAGAGATCACTGCTGTGAGCTGCACTGGCACATTAGGCGGAATTGGCGGCGACAAGTGAAAATGTGTATCGGACCGGGATTCGAACCCAGGATCTCCTGCTTAATAGACAGGTGCGGTAACCACTGCGCCATCCGGAACATAGTGTTATCGGAACTACACGGACTACCTTGACTCGCCTGACGGCCGACCCACACTCCCATTGTGCGCCACTTATCCGCAGCCCCTGTCCATTTCCTCCATATTCGCTCTTCCGACATTCCCACCGGAGGTCGGACGTGTTTGTGCATCTGCACTGAAGATGGTGGATTCATTCCCCAGCTAGGCCTATCACATTATATGAATGAGTGGTGTCTGTTTTTTCGGACACGTGAGAAACAACAGACACCACACATTCATATAAGACGCGCTGTTGTTGAGCAACTGACTGTCCAGATGAACCGAGGTGTAGCGAACGTCCGTTCAGCGAACGATGCTGCGTGTGTGCTATGCAACTGGCGCCTGCTTCATGCACCCATGCTGACTGCTGTTAATCGGCGACGAAGGCTGGAATTTGCACGTACCAGTACCGGGAATAGGTGTCCACTGAGGGCGACAGATGTCCTTTTCGGATGAATCGTACACGTGTGCGTTGTCGCGTACGGCGTGAAACTTCCGAAAGCACACCCTGGAACAGAATTCGGAAGGGTCCAGGCCGGAGGAGAGAGCATTATGGTCTGAGGAATCTCACTATTTCGTCATTCGGGAAAGCACAGTGGATCAACACAAGGGTCCACCTATCCTCGCGGACCATGTTCACACCTACAAGCAGTCTGCTTTTCCTCTGCACGATGGCATCTACCAACAGCACAAGGCAACGTGACATACTTCTCGCAGTGCACGGCCGTGATTGGAAGAGTACTGGGACGAGTTTACTGTACTCCCCTGACTACCAAACTCCTCGGATATAAACCCAATCGAGAATCTGTGGGACTGGCTCGACCTGACTGTTCGCGCCATAGATCCTCAACCGAGATACCCAGTGCGGCTGGCCATGTCATCGAAGCCGGCACAGCTCCACATCGCTGTCGGTACCCACCAGAACCTGACTCACTCTCTGCCAGCATGTCCCGCAAAGTGCTGCGGTGCAGAAGGTGATTATTCAGCCTTTTGTCAGGAGTCTCATTAATGTGACTGGACAGTATACACTACTGGCCATTAAAATTTCTACACCAAGAAGAAATGCAGATGATAAACGGGTATTCATTGGACAAATATATTATACTAGAACTGGCATGTGATTACATTTTCACGCAATTTGGGTGCACAGATACCGAGAAATCACTAACCAGAACAACCACCTCTGGCCGTAATAACGGCTTTGATACGGCTGGGCATTGAGTCAAACAGAGCTTGGATGGCGTGTACAGGTACAGCTGCCCATGCAGCTGCAACACGATACCACAGTTCATTAAGAGTAGTGACTGGCGTATTGTGACGAGCCAGTTGCTCGCCCACCATTGACTAGACGTTTTCAGTTGGTGAGAGATCTGGAGTATATGCTCGCCAAGGCAGCAGTCGAACATTTTCTGTATCCAGAAAGGCCCGTATAGGACCTGCAACATGCGGTCGTGCATTAACCTACTTAAATGTAGTGTTTCGCAGGGGTCGAATAAAGGGTAGAGCCACGGGTCGTAACAAATCTGAAATGTAATGCCCACTGTTCAAAGTGCCGTCAATGCGAACAAGAGGTGACCGAGACGTGTAACCAATGGCACCCCATACCATGACGCCGGGTGATACGCCAATATGGCGATGACGAATACACGCTTCCAATGTGCGTTCACCGCGATGTCGCCAAACACGGATGTGACCATCATGATGCTGTAAACAGAACCTGGATTCATCCGAAAAAATGACGTTTTGCCATTCGTGCACCCAGGTTCGTCGTTGAGTACACCATCGAGGCGCTCCTGTCTGTGATGCAATATCAAGGGTAACCGCAGCCATGGTCTCCGAGCTGATAGTCCATGCTGCTGCAAACGTCGTCGAACTGTTCGTGCAGATGGTTGTTGTCTTGCAAACGTCCATATCTGTTGACTCAGAGATCGAGACGTGGTTTCACGATCCGTTACAGCCATGAGGATAAGATGCCTGTCATCTCGACTGCTAGTGATACGAGGCCGTTAGGATCCAGCACAGCGTTCCGTATTACCCTCCTGAACCCACCGATTCCATATTCTGCTAACAGTCATTGGATCTCGACCAACGCGAGCAGCAATGTCACGAAATGATAAACTGAATCGCGATAGGCTAGAATCCGACCTTTATCAAAGTCGGAAACGTGATGATACGCATTTCTCCTTCTTACACGAGGCATCACAACAACGTTTCACCAGGCAACGCCGATCAACTACTGTTTGTGTATGAGAAATCGGTTGGAAACTTTCCTCATGTCAGCACGTTGTAGGTGTCGCCACCGGCGCCAACCTTGTGTGGATGCTCTGAAAAGCTAATGATTTGCATATCACAGCATCTTCTTCCTGTCGGTTAAATTTCGCGTCTGTAGCACGTCATCTTCGTGGTGTAGCAATTTTAATGGCCAGTAGTGTGTGTACATGGTCATAATTTAGCGATTGTGCGGTATAATTATTTACCGTTCGACGATAAATAATGAGCGCCTTGTATAGCAGAAACATCCCGCTGATTTGTGGTCATGCAGATAACTATTATGTTTCAGGTAGTGTAGTTAGAGTTTTATGGTCCACTGAATTAAGTAAGTGTAGACCAGATATGGCTAATTTTAAAGATACAGTATCGGCACCAACAGATGGATTCATACCGTATAAGGTAATAAGAAACGGGACTGATCCACCACGGTACACAAAACACGTCAGAACACTGTTGCAGAAGCAACGAAAAAAGCATGCCAAATTCAGAAGACCGCAAAATCCCCAAGACTGGCTAAGTTTCACGGAAGATCGAAATTTAGTGCGGACGTCAATGCGAGATGCTTCTAATAGTTTCCACAATGAAACATTGTCTCAAAATGTGGTAGAAAACCCAAAGAAATTCTGGTCGTATGTAAGGTACACCTGTGGCAAAAAAACAGTCAATACCGTCACTGCGCGATAGCGATGGAAATGTTACCGATGATGGTTCCACTAAAGCGGAGTTACTAGATACAGTTTTCCGTAATTCCTTCACGAAAGAAAACGAAGTAAATATTCCAGAATTCGTAACCAGAACAGCTGTTAGCATGAGTGGCCTAAAAGTAGATATCTTATGTGTTGCGAATCAACCCAAATCACTTAAGAAAGGCAAGTCTTCCGGTCCGTATGGTATACCAATCAGGTGCCTTTCAGAGTACGCAGACAGAATAGCGCCATTCTTAGCAATCATATACAACCGCTCACTTGACGAAAGGTCTGTTCCTAAAGACTGGAAAGTAGCACAGGTCACACCAATATTCAAGAAAGGAAATAGGATTAATCCATTGAATTACAGATCCATATCACTGACCTCAAATTGCAGTAGGATTTTGGAGCATATATTGTACTCGAACATTATGAATCACCTTGAAGAAAATGACTTATTGATACATAACCAACACGGATTCCGAAAATATCGTTCTTGTGCAACACAGCTAGCTCTTTATTTCCATGAAGTAATTAGTGCCGTCGACAAGGGATCTCAGATCGATTCCATATTCCTAGATTTCCAGAAGACTTTTGATACCGTTCCTCACAAGCGACTATTAATCAAATTGCGTGCATGTGGAGTATCGTCTCAGTTGTGTGACTGGACTCGTGATTTCCTCTCAGAGAGGTCACAGTTCGTAGTGATAGACGGTAAATCATCGAGTAGAACAAAAGTGATATCTGGCGTTGCGCTAGGTAGTGTCATAGACCGTCTGCTGTTCCTGATTTACATAAATGGTCTAGGTGATAATCTGAACAGCCCCCCTTAGATTGTTTGCAGACTACGCTGTAATTTAACGTCTAGTAAAATCATCAGACGATCAGTTCAAAATGGTTCAAATGGCTCTGAGCACTATGGGACTTAACATCTATGGTCATCAGTCCCCTAGAACTTAGAAATACTTAAACCTAACTAACCTAAGGACATCACACAACACCCAGTCATCACGAGGCAGAGAAAATCCCTGGCCCCGCCGGGAATCGAACCCGGGAACCCGGGCGCGGGAAGCGAGAACGCTACCGCGGGACCACGAGCTGCCGATAGACGATCAATTTCAATTACAAAATGATCTAGAGGGAATTTCTGTATGGTGCGAAAAGTGGCAATTGTCACTAAACAAAGAAAAGTGCGAGGTCATCCACATGGGTACAAAAAGAAGTCCGTTAAATTCTGGGTATAGGATAAATCATACAAATCTAAGGGGTGGCAATTCGACTTAATTACCTTGGAATTACAATTACGAGCAACTTAAATTGGAATTACAATTACGAGCAACTTAAATTGGAAAGACCACATAGATAATACTGTGGGGAAGGCGAAACAAAGACTACGCTTAGTTGGTAGAACACTTGGAAGGTGCGACAAACCCACTAAAGAGACAGCCTACATTACACTTGTCCGTCCTCTACTGGAATATTGCTGCGCGGTGTGGGATGCTTACCAGGTAGGATTGACGGAGGACATCGAAAAAGTGCAAAGAATGACAGCTCATTTCGTGTTATCGCACAATAAGGGAGAGAGTGTCACTGATATGATACGCGAGTTGGGGTGGCAGGCGCTGAAACAACAGCGGTTTTCTTTGCGGCGAGATCTATTTACGAAATTTCAATCGCCAACTTTCTCTTCCGAATGTGAAAATATTTTGTTGACACCCACCTACGCAGGGATCATCATAATAAAATGAGAGAAATCAGAGCTCTAATGGAAAGATTTAGATGTTCCTTTTTCCCACGCGCCATTCGAGAGTGGAACAGTCGAGAAGTAGTATGAAAATGGTTCGATGAACCCTCTGCCAGGCACTTAAGTGCGAATTGCAGAGTAACCATGTAGATGCAGATATGAATAATTTTTGGTCCACCAATTCAGCTTCATTTCATTTTGCTTAAGTACAAATTCAACTTTCCTGTGATTTCACAAAATCGCTTAAGGTGGGTGCTGGAAAAATGTCACATCCAAATCCTTTTCTTAGCTTCGTGCTGTGAAAAAGTTCTTAATCAAAAGCACTTTGGCTCTATAAAGAGTAAGTGAAACGGAGTACAACTTTTCACATTCTACTTATTAATGGAAGGAAGAGTACAGTAAAAACCGTAGATCTTAACACCAACTAACAACACCTTAGACAATGAGTTGAGAAATGAAGTGTCTGAATTCCTCAAACTAATGACAATAAAACACAAGCAGAAGTCACGCAGTAATTATAATAAAATTGGAAAAACATTAAAGACAAATTCCTGTGAAGAAAGATGAGGCAGGCTTAGAGCTTATCTCTGCACCCATTCAACTTAGACAAGAGGGCCAAAGTAATGGATATGTCAGCAGTTGACTGGCACAGCTGAAGATGCAGTTTTCAACAAGAAGATTATACTGTCATCATAGCTGTGGAGGGAATTACCAGGACGAAAAGTGCAACAGATATGAAGAGACGAAAAAAGTAGGATAAGATGTAGCGGCATGGAGAACGCCATAAAAGCAGTGGAAAGAAAAGAAGTCTTACAAAAACATATATAAAGTACTTGACGGGATGATACCTAGACTACCAAACACTAAAAATACGTTGCTCATGATACCGTGTCAGGGCTGGTTCTTTGTTAGTTGTAGCCGTGCGTACAAACATAAACATGTGTAAGTTTGACGTTTAATAAGACAGGCAAAATACGACACATGTAAGAGAATTTCTCGTGGAACATACCTCGCCTGTTGAAACGAGAGCCACACAGATTAGTAGCCCAAAAAAGTAGGAAGGGTTTTCCATGGTGAGTCCACAGGGTAGACTACCGCCAGCCTTTGTCCTTTGGGTGCAGCCGTCTGCTGCAGGACTGACACTCACAGATCGAATCTTGGGGATATAAATGACAATCGGCGTACGGCAGATAATGAGTCTCCAACGCGCTAACTTGGAAAAGCGTGACTATGCGAAAAAAGTACTGTTCTGAATTGCTCCGTTTCGTTACTGCTTATCGTAATCCTAGTATTAAGAGTCTTCATTGATATACAACGGGCCATAATCCATCGATAATGTTCCGTCCACGAACTATGGCCTTGTCGGGGTGGGATGACTGGTTTGCCTCTGCGATATGGATAGCCTTAATGTAAGTGCAATTAATTTCGAGGGCTACCTGTGTAGAGGGCAGACGAACACGTAGTTCCTGAAGCAGCAGCAGCAGCGTTTTCAGTAGTTGCAAGTGCAACAGCCTGAATGATGTAAAATCCGCCAAAAAATGCTTCCTTTGTTGCACTCCGAGCGGCTATAGTTGTTATTTTTCCCGAGAACATACTACTTCACTGCATGACATAATTGTGTTGCTAGCCTCTTGCGTAAAATATTCCAGGAATAAGAATCCTCCATTTTAACAGAGAAATTGGTACGTTGAAGTTATATATAGTGGGTATTAGTGAAATCTCCTGCAGGAAGAAAGAGATTTCTAATAAAGTGAGTACAGGATTAACTACACAAATGCTGGATTAGGATTAATAATGAATAAAACAGGAATGTGTAGGAAAGCATGTGAGGTGCCATGAGTAACACAGTAAACGCATTAACCTAGTCAAGACAGATGCAAGGCCGACAACCACTACAGTATTACAAATTTATATGCCGAATAGCTCAACAGATTGTCGAGAGATGAGATGATGTATGATAAGATAAAACAACTTAATAAATTAACTGAGGGAGACGAAAATTTAATTGTGTTGGGAGACTAGAACAGTCGGAGAATATGTATTGGGATAAAGGGGATGGCGCCTGGTAGAATTATTCGCACAGCCCAATTTAACCATTGCTAATACTTTCAGATTCGTGAAAGAAGGCTGTAAACGTGGAAGAGCCATGAAGACGCCGGAAGGTTTCAAATAGGTTATATAATGGTAGGACGCCAGATTTTTAAAGTTCAAAAATTTCCAGATGTAAATGTCGACTTTGACCATAATTTATCAGTTGTAAAATTCAGAGTAAAATTGTAGAGAGGTAGGAAGTTTAGGAGATGGGATCTCGATAAACTGAAAGAACCTCAAGGTCTTACGACTTCAAAAAGGAGCGTTAGTAATAACTGATTGAAACAGGGGAAAAGAGTAAAGAGAAGACGAATGGGTAGCTTTCAGTGATGAAACAGTGAAGGCGACAGAGGATGAAATAGCCAGAAAGAGAGAGCCCAGAAAAAATCCTGGATAATACACGAGATATTAAATTTAATTCGTAAAAGGAGAAAACATAAAAATACAGCAAGTGAAGTAGTCAAGAAAGAATGCAGAAAAATTTAGATCGACAGAAAGTGTAAAATTGTGAAGCAGGAATTGCTTAGAAGAAAGATTAGTCTAAAAAAGCATACATGACTATAAGAAACAAAGAGGTCGCCCATAGGCAAATTAAAGACATCTTTGGAGAAAAGAGAGACCTCGATATCGGTACTAAGAAGTAATAATAAACAAAGAAGCGATGCAGAAAAGTGGAAGGAATATGTGAAAGGGCCGTACAAAGGAAACGAAGTAACGTTATGGAAAGTGAAGCAAGTAGATGAAGATGAGAGGGGATGTATGATACTGCAAGAAGAATTTTATGGAGCGCTAAAAGACGTAAATCGAAACAAGATACCTGAAGTAGACGGCGTTCTCTCAGAATCGTTGAGTCACCGTGAAATTCCCTCAGCATCAAAAAAGTTGTAATAATTTCAACCACAAGGGAGGCAGTGCTGACAGGTGCGGATAAAAAAACCTATCAGTTTAATAAGCCGTTCTGCAAAATACTGACATGAACTGTTTTCAGAAAAATGGAAAATGCTAATAGAGGTCGATCTGTGAAATCAGTTTGGAAACATAGAAACACACAAGGCAATGCTAATCTCAGCAGATAGACATTGGAAAGGCAAACCTGCATTTATGGCATTTCTGGATTTGGAAAAAAGCTTTTGACTGAAATGCACTCTTTCAGATTCTAGTGGCAGCAGAGAAACAAGAGCGCACATATGAGTCGAAGAACATGAACTACGATGAGAGTGACAAAGGGTTGTAGCCTTTCCCCGATGTTATTAATTCTGTACACTGAACAAGCTAACCAGGAAATAAAGAAGAAATTTGTATATGGTATGAAAGTTTAAGGAAAAGAACGCTTTTTCTTTATTTGTCAATTACATTGTAATTCTATGAGAGACGCAAAATACTTGGAATATGAGTTGAACGGAATCAAAAATAGTAAAACAAGTGTAATGCGATGTAGAGGAGTACAGTCAGGTGATGCTGAGAGAACTGGATTAGCAAATGAGGCACTAAAAGTAGATGATGATTTTTGCTGTTTGGCTCCTCTGTTAATCCAGTCTAGTAAGACCCCCACACTAACAAAAACTGTCCAAGACTCTGTTGAATAACGGTTTTATTGCTACATCCACCTTGACTGAGTTGTAGTTCCTTTGGATTCTCCAACGAACCTCCCTAGCGTCTGTGTTACCTACAATCTGTTTTACGTGATCATATAACTTTACTACATTCCAAACGCATACGCTGATATATTGAACGGTTTTTGCCGTTTCCTGTGGCTTATCGCCAATAATATAATGTAAAAGTAACGGAACTTTCGGTCACTTTATGTATGATACATTACGTTTTTACGGTGAGGTTTGGCTGCAAATATCTGTATGTCTTCCTCAAAGTTGCTGCTGTTTTATGTTGACCTCATATAACCTGGAGCAGTTTCACATATCGTAATTCTGCTTTTGTGGAGATGGGTTGAAATAAAGTTCTCACTAAGCGGCCAACATATTCTTGTAGTATCTCTAATAATGACAGAGATATTCGAGTTAGTTCTTTCCTTCGAAAGGAACTACAGTAGTTAATGGAATTATGTTGTGGATGGGGCACCGTGACACAGAGAAAATTCAGGACATTGTGTTCCACTAAAAGTTTCAAAGCATGCGCCTGACAGATTTTTAAGCTAAGCCATTTTAACAATTTTAAAGTATTGGACTGTACAGTTTTTATAATGGCAATAGGCCCTTTTCCCTCGAGAAACTTTTTTAAATATAATTGACTTTGTAAAGTTCTGGCTTAGTCAGCCATCATATTAGGCTCCACGAAGCTGTTCCCAGAGCAATGGAGATGCAAGAAGTATATAGATGACGAAATGTGGTGTGGGGTACCTGTGACAGATGTTAGATTCAGTACCATTCCCGTGAGAAAGACCACCTGCATAATGCTACTGCTCTGTGATTGGCTGCCGTGTTCGGGGCAAGGGCACCAAAACGTTAAAATATAGTTATTATTATTAGTTAAACTACTCATTGGAATGACTTCGCTTTTTAATATAAATATCTCTCAGCAGCTGACTATCAATCAGTCATTTTAGAATTATTAAAAACAATTTAAATCAAAAACAAAAGACTGACGAAATTGCAGACGAAGCACTTCGGAAGCGTTCGGGTCACGCCTTTTCTGGTGTGGCGCGCGAAGTGTTTCGGACTGTTCGTCACTCTGGATTAGGCAGCCGAGAAGAACAGACATGTTGTCTATCGTAGAATGTGTTTCCAATTTTTAATCAAGTTGCTGTTCGTCACTCTGGATTATGCAGTCGAGAAGAACAGACATGTTATCTGTCGCAGGATGTGTTTCCAATTTTTATTTAATTTCCTGTTCGTCTCTCTGGATAGGCAGTGGAGAAGAACAGACTTTTGTCTATCGTAGGATGTGTTTGCCAGTATTTAGTATTAAAAGATTCACTCCAGTAGTCATGAGGCACAGAGACGTGCCACAAATAGTGTAAAGATGTATTTTTGCAAACATTGTGTTTGATCATGTACTTTGCTGTATCAGAAGCTGTTGTGTTAAGATCATGTAGTCTTCTCGTGTGGCTATATTAAAATACGCGAGTGGCATCCCAAAGAAGTGATACATTATTTCAGAACAGAACCTCGCTAAAAGTCAGTTTCAGCCTCAAGATACAGAACCTACGACCTGCGTGCTGTTTTCTGCGCTGGGGACATCAACTTGAAGACAGCAGGTTATTGAACTATAACAGAACCTTCGTATTCCACACATTGCAGTGGAAGCAACTAGAAGCCTCACGTGTACTGACTGCACAGAACAAATGTGCTCTGTGAGACGTCACCTGCAGTAATGCAGAGGAGGTAAAGGACGATGATCGTTATTAACACCAACAGTCAATTCACTCTTCCTTTCTTGCCGTAACTTCTACTGTTTTCATCATTTGAAGTTGCTTTTCTACAGCATAAAGTAAGTCTTCTATCATTTCTGCACTTCTGATATACATATATAAGCTTTATTTCTCATCTCCTGTTATACCAAAAAAAAAAAAAAAACCACAAATACCTGTATGCCCATCACATTATGTATTAACATTTGGCAGTTTCAGATGCAACTTCTCCTTCTCCATGACAACGGAGGGCCTAACACAAGTCTGCGCAATCGGGAGGAGATCACAAAACTTCATTGGGCTCTTCTCACTCTTCCTGCATCCCGGACCTCGCACTCTCCGGCTTCCATCTGTTTGGTCCAATGAAGTTCACACTCTGCGGGGAGAAGTATGTGGATGATGGGGAGGTTATTGATGATGGTGGGGTGGTAATGGAAGCAGCAAGGCGTTGGCCCCAACATCAACCAGCTTAGAGTGGTACCATGAGGGCATACATGCCTTCCCAGTAAGGTGGTGTATAGCCGTCGCACTGAAAGCAGATGATGTTGAAAAATGGGGTTTTGTACCCAACAGAGTGAGAAATAATGTGATGTACTGGAATCCTAGAAAAAAACTGGTTTCAGAAAAAACGTGACACTAGTTAATGAACGTCCCTCATAACCTGTCTCGCGGGCTGCACATCGCTGAGACGGTGTACTACGTGAGCGAACAGTTGCGAACGTGGCGCGACGCTGCGACTTCGCGAAGATATCAAACTTTCTTGATCAGTGCTGTTCAAGAATGTTGTTCACATCTACATCCATACTCTTCAATCTATTGTGAAGTGCATCACAGAGGGTACGTTCCATTGTACCATTTATTAGGGATTTTGCGTTCCACTCTCGTATTTCGTGCAGGGTAGCTTTATCTGCTGACTTCCAATATCAGGCAAGCATATACAAGCCAATCGGAGGGGGTGCTAAGTTCATACGCAACTATTTTTAACTGTTATCTGTCCTGGGAATGGAAGTTAATCAGTAGTATATTCGGTATTTTGACAACCATGTGGTGAATCTAGCATCGTTACATCACAACTGAAGTAGCACGTTAAAACCAATTACGACTCGACAAACTACAATCAGTCTTTGATCAAAGGGGATGCTTATGCAGTATCTGTATTGTTCCAAAGGGCGTGGGAGTTCTGAATACGATAACAGGCGATTATACCTAGTACGTGGCATCCGTACCTCCGCCTAAAGACCATTTCACTAGCGATGTTGTGGAGAGCAGTTGGCCAGCTGATATCATTACATACAGTTATAAAGCATATTGAATATTACAAATAAACAAAAGATGTTGATGCAAAATGAAATAATTAAAATACGTAGTCATTTAGCGATTACCTCTTGTGACATAACAACAAACAGATTTTGATTAAAGCCAAGTAGCGCACATAGGATATCGTAAATATTAAATTAACGTGTGCAATGCCACATTTTGCTTCTTTGACGAGATACTGGTAGGAAACTAGAATCTGGGAGTAGTAGGGTACTGAGAGTAAACAAAATAATTTTGAAAAATTATTTATTTACCACAGAGGCCTATCTTTCAAGTATCAAAACAAGTAAAATAGGTTGGCCAGAATGTTCAAACTTTTGATTAAAGGAATCGGCATACTGGAAACAGATCTTTGGATTCTGATAAATCTAAAATAATTTGAGAACGATTTTAGCATTTGTACCTGTAGTAAACATTAACGGATAGCTGATATTTGAAGTGCTTGAATCAGACTGTAAAACTATAAATAAAAATAATTTTCAAAGACAACAAATTGCACATGTCTGTGAAACAGACGAAACAGTACGTTCAAAACTTGCCAAAGCAAATGAGTGAAATTCTTAAACGTTTTTAAAGGAGGACATTCTGTACACGTTTGTGAAGCAAGGTAGAATGTTTTGTGTACAACACTAAAACAAACGTGTAATACAGTCACACGTTTAAAAAGAGAACAAACATACACGTCTCTGAAGCAGACGGAACAGAATGTTGGTTAAAATATTTTAAAGCAAACTAAGTTGCACTTGCCCGTGAAGCGGGCGGAGCAAAGAACTGTAATTATTAACAAGAGCTTTACTTTCAGTAATCCAGGCAGTTGTTCGATTGAGAACAGATTCTAGAACTACAGAACACGATTTAGATTTACATCGCACGCAAATGACAAACACCGCACGGGCCCTTTAGACACAACAGTGACATGAGAACATGCAACAGAAGCTTTTTTCCACATTTACTAATCCAGAACTTAAATTCAGTGAAGATGATTTTTAAATTACAAAATACATGCACTAATGGCACAAATTTCAGTGAAACAAAATTCTGACTTGCTGTAAATAGACAGAAGAGACTGCTACACTAGATTACAAACTTGCGAATTACGAAAAGGTCCTACTGCCTGCTTTCGTGAATAAAGTACAGAACCAGTACGTTTTACAAAATACACACTCAGAAAGGAAATCAGATAGCACGTAAAAGATTGCAAAGGCCTCCTCCTAAACGATACGGAAAAACAGAGCATAAGTGATAAAATGGAGAACAAGTGCTTAACTTCAGGAATACAAAGTACTTAAATTTACAAATGCAACCGACAGTGAGTTTTGTTTTCAGTCAGTTGCAGCAGACACACAGGCTAAGATCAGAGATGGTACTTGTTGCCCACATTATATTTTACTGTACAGAAGCTGTTTGTGACATTTTGCACCATATTGTATGAATAATTACAGTTAATAGCAAGGTGTGCGGTTTGAGAACGGGCGTGCCAGCCTGAAACCGGTAACCACTGCAAGCAGAATTTTACATCTATGCACATAAAAAAATATCCAGTTTTCTTAACACATTAACGCCCACCAAATATGGAGCTCACCATGGTTCCCGCATTAGGCCGAAGTCAATCATGGACGATGACGGTAGCCACATCCACCAGCCAAGGCCGCAGGGAACTCGCTAAAACGAACTGCAGTGTGTGGCGTCGTCGCCTCAAAGACAGAGTAAGTCTCAGCTTTTCAGTAGGCAAAGGCATGGTTCACAAAGTAAACACCAGCAGCATAAAGAAAGGAGAAAACCTGCAGGAAACCATGGCACAAGCCACGATTCCTAAATGACTCCATCCAGCCGCCAACTCGCCACTGGCCACCAGCAGGGATGGGGGGGGGGGGGGGGGGGGGCTGAGTAGACAGCCAAGTTACGAGATTTTCACGTGCTTAAGTCATCCTCATGTTGCTGCAAAAGGGGCATCATAGGAGACACCCAAGAAGCCATTACTTAGCAACACATCCAAAGCCGTTTAAAGAGTACCAGAATCAGCACTGTGGCGTGTGCATGGTTCAAAATGTACATTTTTCCATCAAACTGAACTATAGTTACTTCCATATTTCGATAGCTAAAAAAGTTTAGAGTGCTAATCGTATGGCAAAATACGAACCTCTTTACATGTTGACATTTGAAAAAAAACTTTCTTCGATACGTTGAACCACTTATGACATATGACATATGTTACTACCACATGATTCATGTTGCACACGGTCAGACCTGGGTCCATTCCCTGTGACCGTCGTGTAGACTTGAGAGCAGGGATGGATACAATTACGACATGTACATTTCTTATACAGCAATGTATCACCTAAAATGAACCATATGCAAAGTCTAAGCCATATGCCTTTACCTCCGAAAACTCTTAAAATTTCATGTAGTGCATTCCTTAATTTAATCCAGCATAGTAACAATGACGAATAATTGAAAGGAATTCTATTCTTCTTCAAGCTAAGGTAAGAGGCACCCCTAAAACGTAGAAGAATTAAATTTTTTCACAAAATAATTTTCTTAAAATTTGACGACAAGTATTCCATAGCAGCCGGCGCGTCGTGTCAAGTGCTTCGCCGAACGCTGTCACATTGCACATGCAGAACAAAGTAACATCACACCGCTTCACATCGAACTGCTTGGATTTTCACGCGACTGTACGGCTGGTCCCGGCGGTGGTTCGAGTCCTCCCTCGGGCATGAGTGTGTGTTTTTGTCCTTAGGATAATTTAAGTTAAGTAGTGTGTAAGCTTAGGGGCTGATGACCTTAGGTTAAGTCCCATAAGATTTCACACACATTCGAACATTTAATTTTGATTTTCGCGCCGTTCTGCAGCGGGGCGTGTTCGCATTAGATCACTCATGTAGGACGAGTTGCGTTTCAGCACATCTTCAACAACACACAGTCTGCCGTAAGTTTTGCTCAGCACCATCGACAGGTGAAAATCGACTGGGATGTTGATGCGAGGTACGTTGTTGCTCACAGACTTCCTCCCAAGGCTCTGTTGCAGCAAGAGTCACTTTATATGATCACAGTAGTTCACTTTCTATGGAAATGAAAGATGGCTTCATTAACAGCACCACACACTGCTGTGCGTTGTGACCCCTCTTACTGATTCTCCTTGCAGAGTACGAGACTGACAATTCTAAGTACAAACACAAATCGTTTGTTTCCACAAGCAATCCCGTAGCCTGTAGCTAAGCAATTTCTCCGCAACACCCTTTCTTCCAAAAGTGCTAATCTCCCAAAGTATGCAGGAAATCTCTTATGAAGTTTGGAAGGTAGGCGGAGAGGTACTGGCAGAGTAAAGCTCTGAGGGGAGGAAATCATTTGAGCATTTGTCTGTGAAAGGCAAAAGGTTCTGGGTTTGAACCTAGTCTTGCATGCAGTTTTAATCTGCCAGTCTGTCAAATAGTTTCGTGAATCACATGTCAGATGCTGTAGTCTACAAGTTGGCTTACCTTCACAATTTTCGACGTATCATGTTTTCAGTTACGGTGATTAATGTGAATTTTCTTTATTATATAGAAATCAGTGTACGGAGTTTAAATTTTTAATCCAGTCCTGCATTTATTGATAATATACTCTTATGCCTACGTGTAAAATTAGCTGAACAGTAGAAGTACAAATATGTTCGAAGTAATTTAGGCAGCACCAACAGTGCAAATGTTTTGAAAGAAAACATACTCTTGCGCCCTCAACAGTGAGTGCTGGTTTCACGTGCTGAAGCGAGGAAAGTCTGCATTTGCAACTACATCTACATACATACTCCACAAACCACAGTACAATGCACGGTGGAGGATACCATGTACCACTACTGGATTTCCTGTTCTGCTCCATTCGCAAATACAGCGAGTGCAAAATGACTTTCTATAAACGTACGTGCCTTAATTTCTCACATCTTATCTCTGTGGTACTTACACGAAATGTACGTCGACGGCAGTAGCATTGATCAGCTGTCGGCCTCAGATGCCGGTTCCCTAAATTTCCTCAGTAGTGTCTTGCGAAAAGAGCGTCGTCTTTCCTCTGGGAATTCCCACTTCAGTTCATGAAGCATTTCCATAATACCAGCATGCTGTTTAAACCTACCGTTAACAAATATAGCAGCATGCTTCTAAACTGATTCGATGTCTACTACAGCTACATCTATACGAATGCTCTGCAATCCACAATTGTCAGGCAAAAGGTTCATCGAACCACCTTTCAGCTATTTCTCTACAGTTCCACTCTCGAACAGCGGGCGGGAAAAACGCACACTTAAATCTTCGCGTGCGAGCTTTGATTCTCTTATTTTATTGTGCATTTCAAATTCTAAAGGTGGCAGAGGTAAAATACAGGGATCGAAAGGCTATTTACAATTTGTACAGAAACCAGATGGCAGTTATAAGAGTCGAAGGCCATGAAAGGGGAGCAGTGGTTGGGAATGGAGTGAAACAGGGTTGTAGCCTCTCCCCGATGTTATTCAGTCTGTATTTTGAGCAAGCAGTAAAGGAAACAAAAGAAAAATTCGGAGTACGTATTAAAATCCATGGAGAAGAAATAAAAACTTTGAGGTTCGCCGATGACATTGTAATTCTGTCAGAGACAGCAAAGGACTTGAAAGAACAGTTTAACGGAAGGGACAGTGTCTTGAGAGGAGGATATAAGATGAACATCAACAACAACAAAACGGGGATAATGGAATGTAGTCGAATTAAGTCGGGTGATGCTGAGGGAATTAGATTAGGAAATGAGACGCTTAAAGTAGTAAAGGAGTTTTGCTATTTGGGGAGCAAAGTAACCGATGATGGTCGAAGTAGAGAGGATATAAAATGCAAGCGTTTCTGAAGAAGAGAAATTTGTTAACATAGACTATAGATTTAAGTGTCAGGAAGTCGTTTCTGAAATTATTTGTACGAAAGTGAAACATGGACGATAAATAGTTTGGACAAGAAGAGGATAGAAGTTTTCTAAATGTGGTGCTACAGAAGAATGCTGAAGATTAGATGGGTAGATCACATAACTAATGAGGAGGTATTGAATAGAATTGGGGAGGAGTTTGTGGCACAACATGACTAGAAGAAGAGATCGGTTGGTAGTACACGTTCTGAGGCATCAAGGGATCACCAATTTAGTATTGGAGGGCAGCGTGGAGGGTAAAAATAGTAAGGGAGACTAAGAGATGAATACACTAAGCAGATTCAGAAGGATGTAGGTTGCAGTAAGTATTGGGAGATGAAGAAGCTTGCACAGGATAGAGTAGCATGGAGAGCTGCGTCAAACCAGTCTCAGGACTGAAGACCACGACAACAACAACATTTTATTGTGATGATCATTTCTTCCTATGTAGGTGGACGCCGGCGAAATACGTTTATACTCTGAGGAGAAAGTTCCTGATTTCGTTCAGAACATCCCGTTGCAACGAAAGACGCCTTTGTTTAATGATTGCCACCCCATATTCGTGGCGCTGTCTTCCTTATTTTGGGGTGATACAAAACGAGCTGCCCTTCTCCGAACTTTTTCTATGTCCTCCGTCAATCCTATCTGATGCGGATCCCACATCGCAGACCAATACTCCAGAAGAGGGCGGACAAGCATACTGTAAACAGTCTCCTTTATCTTTTAACCCGAATAAATAGGGATCCCAAACATTCAGTAAGTACTCAATAATAGGTCTCACAAACACTCGGTACGCCATCTCCTTTATAGATGAGCTGCATTTTCTCAAAATTCTCCCCATAAAACGAAATCGAGCATATGCCTTTCCTACCAACACCCAGAAGTGCTCTTTCCATTTCACATCGGTTTGCAACACTACGGCTGTGTATTTAATAGATGTGACTCTCTCAAGTAGGACACTGCTACTGCTGTATTCGAACGTTACAGGATTGTTTTCCTACTCACTTACATTTTTCTACATTTAGAGCTAGCTGCCATTCATCACACCAACTCGACATTCTGTCTAGGTCACCTTGTCTCCTCCTACAATCACTCAACGACGTCACATTCCCGTACATCACAATGTCATCAGCAAACAGCTGGAAACTGCTATTCACCCTGTCCGTCAGATCATTTACGTATATACAGAATAACAGCTGTCCCACCACACTTCCTGGGGCACTCATGACGACACCCTTGTTCTAATGAGCACTGGTCGTCGAGGAAACATGCTGGATTCTGCTACTTAAAAAGTCTTCGAGCTACAGACTTGTTTGGGAACCTGATATGTATGCTCTCTAGAGGGGCACCGTATCAAACACTTTCAGGCAGTCTAGGAATATGGAATCTGACTTTTGCCTTCCATCCATGGTTTGTAGGACGTCATGTGAGAAAAGAGCAAGCTGAGTTTCGCACGAGGGAAGCTTTTTAACTCCTCAGTGATCTGTGGACAGAAGCTTTTCTGGTTATTAAAAGCACACATTATACATAACTTGTGTATATGTATTAAAATCAACTAGTTTGTTTCTTATCATACTGAATGATGGAAAAACACAGAAAATACACAGCTGCAGTGCAGAACACGTAATTTTAGCTGTATTAGGTACAGTTATATGAGTACTAGAGAAATAAGAACATGGTACATGAGGAACTGATTGGAGTACCCGTAACAGTTCAAAATGGTTCAAATGGCTCTGAGCACTGTGGGACTTAACTTCTGAGGTCATCAGTCCCCTAGAACTTAGAACTACTTAAGCCTAACTAACCTAAAGACATCACACGCATCCATATCCGAAGAAGGATTCGAACCTGCGACCGTAGCGGTCGCACGGTTCCAGACTGCAGCGCCTAGAACCGCTCGGCCACCCCGGCCGGCCCGTAACAGTCATACCAACTCAGTTCGACTCGATTCTGATTCAGGTAAGAGCCGTAGTTGCTGCCAAAATAAAACTCTTATTTGCTGTCCTTCCTGAAGTTGTAACTTCAATAGCTAGCTGTGTGTATGAAACAGTGTATATGAAACAGCAAATATTAACTGCGCTGTTGTGTTTTTCGAATCACTGTTTGCCCCCACAGAAGTACGCAGGGTTTTCTTTATAACAGTGACAAAGGAAATTGTTTGAGAAAGGCTTCACTGAAATTGCATGAGTGGAATGTTATTAGAATAGAATATTGTGTGTCTATTGAATCTCTCGACGTCCTTCCATGCCCCTCTCTCGGTTTACCACGGGATTACAATGCGGTCTGTATCTGCTGCGAAATTCCTTCTCGAATGATTCTGTTATAAAATAGCATAGTGTTGTTTACGACTTCGATAATTTCCTCTTTACATTCAGGGTGGCGACTGTAGATGCATTATTACGAAAGCGAACGTAGCGGAACGAGTTTGAATCTAATTCAATGTTGCTCGTTCGCGCTGCACTCGCTTCTTAATTGGAATTGCAGACGTATTGTTCCCCTGGCGGGTCTACATGGAAAGCCCGACCAACTGCGCGGTATTTGAGCGCCAGCCGAGTCTGCTCTTCGTACAATCAGAGACTGTTGTCTTTGTTCTTAACGGAATATACCTGCATATCACATAGACGCTTCCGCCAATTCCATCAGAAATCATGTTTGAGAATTTGCTTAAAGAAATTAACTGCTAGAAAGACTGAACATTTAACAAGGCACGACGGAGGCAAGCCGTAAAAGATGTAGTCTGTGAGCCTTCTCCATTTGAGTTTCTAAAATTTGTTCAGTGAAGAAAACAACGAAAGGAATGCATTTTTACAAATTCTCTGGAGTCTGAAGGTTTTAACTAGCAACAAAATCATATCAGTTTGTAAGTACAACGTAGGTATTTTCCACTAGCGTTAAGAAATTGGTGTGTTATACTCATCACTTTCTTGAAGGTTACAGTTTCGAAATTATCGATTTCAGTAGTTACTATGAAAAAGTAAATGCGGAAACAAAAGAGTTTGTTTAAGATTGGAATAACAATAGATAGAAACGGTAATATCTCGAAGTACATCTTCAACATGCCTTACTTAAAGCGAACTATCATAAACTTCCTGAATTGTTAATGTATCAAAACTATGTTTCCATTAAATACTAATTTACTCGATATGATTAACGTTTGTATGGATGGATTAATAGACCCAAACAAGTACTGTAATGGCATAGTATATTGTCATCATCAGTGTGGGGATGTTTGAATACATAAATGGACTTATGTCACACTGGCCAGTATTCTCAAAGAAGAGATTCACAACGAAGTTTTTATGCTGATTTATTAACTTCAGATAGAATCATTATACTACTATTTTATAGATTTGTTAGTCTGAGCCGGCCGGTGTGGCCGAGCGGTTCTAGGCACTTCAGTCTGGAACCGCGCAACTGCTGCGGCCGCGGGTTCGAATCCTGCAATCCTGCCTCAGGCATGGATGTGTGTGATGTCCTTAGGTTAGTTAGGTTTAATTAGTTCTAAGTTCTAGGGGACTGATGACCTGAGCTGTTAGGTCCCACAGTGCTCAGAGCCATTTGAACCATTTTGTTAGTCTGAAGACAAGGAGAACAGTCAATATAATTCACTTAATGTGGATACATGTTTACCGTCTTGGGAAACCTAGTGCGGTGGCACTGAGGCAAGACACTCGACTCGTCTTCGGGAGGGCACCTGTTCCAATCAGCAGGCTTCCATTGGTTTCCCTATGAGGGCTTTCAGAAAAAAGAAACTGAATTGGTGGTGTTGGTGGCCCTCAACTACGTACCCTCCGACTCAGAGCCGCAATCTTAAAAGTTTTGGCTGCTTTCGTTGTCTAGGGGCTGGGATACGTAGTTGCCGCATTACAGGCCAAATACTGCTGACTCTACAGTATACGATAAGAATACACACATGAATCGAATGGTGGAAGGTTTCTATCACTCGGCAGTTGCGAATTATGAATGTAACATATAAATTTTAATAATGAAAGATTGCAACTGAGTAAAATCTGCAGGTACTATCTTAACGACTTTGAAAGATGAGTACAATAGTAGAAGTACTTTTGAGAATGAGGTATATTTCTGAAAAACACTTATTGGTGTCGATGGTCCAGCAATTAAATAAAATATAAGTTGAATAATAGGCAAACAATAGATTCCTACTGCATGTAATTAGTTATGAACGACAACATAGCTCGCGAGACATTCACTTCTAAACGCATACTACATCTTCACTGTAAAAACCTCGGAAATCTCACAAGTTCTCAAGTCCGCACGCCGAAGTATTTCTATCTCTCGCGACCACACGCAAACCGCTCCACACTCCCCGTCTCTCTAGCGACCGTGCGTCCCTCGCGCCGTACTGTCCCAGACTTCCGTGTCCTGTGCCATACTGTCCAGAACTTCCACTTCCATCGAGTCTCCCCATTCACGAGCGCTGTGATTGGCTAGAGCAGCCGGCCGGAGTGGCCGAGCGGTTCTAGGCGCTTCAGTCTAGAACCGCGTGACCGCTACAGTCGCAGGTTCGAATCCTGCCTCGGTCATGGATGTGTGTGATGTCCTTAGGTTAGTTAGGTTTAAGTGGTTCTAAGTTCTAGGGGACTGATGACCTCAGATGTTAAGTCCCACAGTGCTCAGAGCCACTGGCTAGAGCGCTCTCGCCATGTCTTCAAGCCAACGCACACTTACAAACATAAAACACTTTCGAAATACTGGATTTACATTTAAATATCTTGAAATTAAATAAATATTCCTACGGCTGGACCATAAACACGCTCTAACACACATTATAAAATACATAAACAAATTAAATAAACATATATCAAAGTCCTTGTAAATAACTAGCAGCAGGAAAAGGCAGTTTTATTTACAAAACAAGTATTTACATGCTTGCTGCGGAGGACGGCCACACAGACAAACTTGTTATATATCAAAGGAATAGCAAGCAAAAGTAGGCCAGTAGCCTAATGTCTCCGTGCTTTCTAAAACACAGTAAATATTTAACCAATTTCGTCATGAATAGGATATATCGGATATAAACAAAGACATAGACGAATAAGTATATTTATAAGTGTCCTGCTACCGTTTTTTCGTGTAACTGTGAAGTACTTATGGCCTGACGCGGTCGATAGTAATTGGCCATTTTGACCTCCAATAACTCATGTACTATTGAAGTTAATGCCTGTAATTCATACCAATTTAGGTTAACACTAATAGCTTTGTAAAGACATGTCTGTCGACGAAATCGGATGAAGGGTTTATATTTTGGAAATTCGTTGCTGGGTGTTACTTGTATAATTTACAGTCAGATACTAAACTTTAAACTAATAAAGATATTGAAACTCTGATTACACCATCAGAATCGTCGTGTAAATAATGGTAATGTACATGTTTCTTTTTGAGGTATCATCATTCATCTGGCTACTATTAATTTCTATACAAACTGTGAAATGTCTGCCATTAAGGTTCCACAAAGTCTGCCATCTTTGGCCCTCCCAGCATGTCTCCTTCATCGACACAGCGTCACCATGGAATTCCCAGCCACGCGGCCGACGTGGTCCGGGCGTGGTGCAGCCGCCAGCGAGCTTCGACGCGCCGAAAGGCCCCAGCGCAGCCACGCCGACACCGAACTTACAATATTTCCAGAGTGCCACAGATCACCCGTTATCTCACACCTACACCGCTCAAGGGGGACATTAATGAAAAACACAAACTATTTAAATTACGCACCAAATCCGCAATTTTGGAGATACCGTAATTAAATTTTGTACCATGCTTAACATGAAATCCATTGGATTATACACTGAAGCGCCAAAGAAAATG
Source organism: Schistocerca serialis cubense (assembly GCF_023864345.2). Taxonomy (NCBI): domain Eukaryota; kingdom Metazoa; phylum Arthropoda; class Insecta; order Orthoptera; family Acrididae; genus Schistocerca; species Schistocerca serialis. Next base: position 1,039,490,781 of record NC_064638.1, on the reverse strand, counting down.
GTATAGGAATGCGTATTCAAATACAGTGATATGTAAACTGCGGTCGGCATTGCCTGTATGAGACAATAAGTGTCTGGCGCTGTTGTTAGCTCGGTTACTGCTGCTACAGTAACAGGTTATCAAGATTTAAATGAGTTTCAACGTGGTATTAGGGTCGGCGAACCACACAGCACCTCCCGTACGATTATTTCACAAGTGTATCGTGAATATCAGGAATCTGGTAAGACATCATATCTTCAACATCGTTGTGGCCGGAAAAAGATCCTGCAAGTACGGGGCCAACGACGATTGAAGAGAATCGTTCAGCGTGACAGAACTGCAACCCTTCCGCGAATTGCTGCTGATTTCAACGCTGGGCCATCAACAAGTGTCAGCGTGCGAACCATTCAACGGATCATTGTCGAAAGTGACCATGGCGCCGAAGGCCGACTCGTGTACCCTTGATGATTGCGCGATACAAAGCTTTACGCCTCGCCTGGGCCCGTCAACAACAACATTGGACTGTTGTACCAGTTTCTTTCGTTCTTCAGTGTATATATATGACTTTTCTATGGAATTTAAAAACTTTATTTTAAAAAAATAATATATGTACCTTTATCTCAGAAATTGTTAAAGAGATTTCTAAAAAATTTTCTCTGTTTAATCTCTTTGCATACAGCAAGCTTCTCTTAAGAGATTTTTTGAATGTATCGAATAGGAAAATATTAATAATTTTTAATTGTAATTCTGTAAGTATACTGCAAAATTAATGTGACAAAATTAAACTTTTTGCCGCATACCTCAGCTTACACTCACAATTTCAAAATTTTCTCTTTAGTCAACATTTATTAGGTATATAGAAATAAGTGCACAAAATTTCATAATTCTAGCCGTTATAAATTCTGAGAAAAAGTTACGTAAGCTTTAAAAAGATAATTTTCAGGAAATGCAATTTAAAGTTCAATCGAACGTTTTTTTTATTATGTCGCTTCTTCAGACGACCCCAGATTTGTACTCAGGTCCTCTTTTCTTTCAAGGCTTCTTTTCTGATTTCTTGTTTTCCGTCTTCTCTTCTTTACCAGATCATCAACTGACTTTCCAGATGCAGAGAGGCGCTGGAAATCTATTTTTCTCGAGATGTCTTGAATAAAATTTCCTGTCTTACAGCCCGTTCTCTCTAAAGCCTTCATGCTCCCTACGTTCCCATAATTACATAGAAGAACTGAATCATAAGTTACTATTCTGACAACTATAGCGAATGAAAATGTGCTTTTAGGGCGTTGTTCTCATAGGAGAGAATTTAGAGACTCTTTTGGATTCTGAGTTTCGCCATAAACACACTGTTTTAATAGTTCAGGATAGCCAGAAACCTGTTAGTGAGCTTTAGCATCGAGGATACAATTTGGAATTCTCTCCTTGTGGATGTAGGGGCTGTTATCCCTCTGAACCGTAGATATTGAAGTGCTGATTCAAAAAAGTGGACGTGGCAGCAAGGTCGCGTCACACATTTAATTTCTTTTCAGGCACTTCGGATGCGGTTTCATCATTGTAACTTTGGAAACTTATTGTCCATGAGTTCTACAAATAAATAAAAACTAAAACTGAAAGTTGATATTTTCGGTTGTTCAAGGTCCAACAGCGGCCTGCGGCTGCAACTGGACAGTCCGCAGCTACAGTGGCTGCCTGGTCGCGCATGCGCAGTTTGAGTTTGGGCTGCAACGTGCGCCTGTTGCGGCTGCAGCCGCATCACTGCACCAGCTGCGACGGAAGTTCTACGACGGAGACCTTCTAGGTCAGAGATCGGCAACAGGCGGAGGTCGAACCTCGGACCGCCAAATATTCTTAAATACAGTCCGACGTCCAACTAAGAATCCCGGCGCCTCCTTCGCACTAGGCTAGTAATTTAGTCGAGTACTGAGTAATTTAGTAACTAAAAAACAAAAATTTTGTCGAGTAGATTAGCAAATCATTTAGTCGAGTCGATCGATTTTATTCTGTTTTTCTCGGCGAGTAGCGCCTCCCACCACGCGTCACTGCTTACTCGTTCGTTTGTTAAACAAGTCCGAACCTGTCGTTTTAGTCAAAGAGAGTACAGTGGGCGGTCGGTCTTCGTTTCGTCAGTCGTACGCAGGCCGAAGAGGAATTATTCATTTGTTTTACAATTTCTCGTGTGAAAAACCTTTTGGGTACATACATACCTACATTAATCATGGGTCCTAAAAAGCGAAAAGTATGTTGGAAGTAGCCTCGGCACTTTCTGAAGAAAAAAAGGATGTTGTTGCTGCAATTGAAAGTATTCCAATGTCGGCAAGAAGTAATACAAGAAGAGCGGAAATTTTAGTTACTGATATCAAATGCACTCTGTTTGAACTTTTGGAGAAGGTACCATGCTACGCCATTGCACTTGACGAATCGTGTGACATTGTTGATGATGAACAAATATCTATTTTCGTGAAATTTTTCGACATTGAAAATAAGATATTCAGGGAAGAATTGCTCGCAATATTGCCTTTGAAAGGTAACACTCGAGGAGAAGATTTATTCAAAGCTATTGACGATTTATTAATAACTCCAACATTCGTTATGATAAAATAGTGTCGTTTTCAAATGACGGCGCCCCAGCGATGATTGGCAAAGAAAAAGGTGTAGTAAAGAAAATCAGAGATCAGAATGCAGGTCAAATATCGTATCAGTGTATAATTCATCAGACTGCCCTTTGTGGAAAACTCAGTGCTACACTGAAAGAAGTAATGGACAGCTTGGTGCAGTTGATTACTTTTATGTGATCTCATTCTTCTCTTCAACACCGAAAGTTCAAGAAGTTTCTTTCAGAATGTGATGCAGCGTATTCTGACTTATTGCAATACAACAATGTTCGTTGGTTAAATAAAGGTGAAATTGTTGAACGTTTCTGGCTAATAAAGGAAGAAGTAACCTCCTTCTTGCAAATCTTGGATACGCAGGAAGCAAAGAAGCACTTAGAGTTCATTCTGAAATATTTAAATGTGCTCAACATAGAATTACAAGGGAATGGGAAATTAATATGTGATCTGATACAAAGAGTGTCTGCTTTTCGTCGTGAGCTGGATATTTTTGAAAAAGATATTGCAAGTCACGAATTTATTCATTTCCCAACAATTCTTGAGCATAAAAAAGAGAACTCTGAAGAAGACATTGCAGTGTTTGTAAGATTTCTGTCCGATCTAAGGGATGAATTTGCTACAAGATTTTAAGACTTTCCAGAAATTCGAAAGCTGTCTCAATTCCTAAAATTTCCTTATGAAGTTGATGCATCGGCAGAATGGACTGATGTGGCTGCCAAGTTGTTCAGCGTTTCAGAGTCTTCACTTCAAGTGGAGATCATCGACTTGCAAGAAGATATTTCTTCGCAAATGAATGAAACTGTATCCACTGAAGAATTTTGCGGTAAACATGTTTCAGAAAAATATGAAAATTGTAAGAAAGTAGCTATCAATCTGTCATTCTCGAAAATGAATTTTTCGAAGAAGATACATCGGTCTGCTGATGGACGCCCACCTCGAAGACATACTTCGCATTTTCTGTACCCCTCGTACACCGAACTTAAAAAAACTGGCTCAAGACCGTCGATGTAATTTCGCACATTGAATATATTACGATATTAACTGACAACTACTTGTTTCACTTGGTTTACCCTTTTTTTGGAAACTAACTCGGCTTGAAAACAAAATAAAAAACAGTACCTATTAATTATTAGTTTTTTTCTGGACCTCCATAAAAACTTTTACACCGAAACCGGACCCCACTGAAAACTACTTGCCGATCCCTGTTCTAGGTAGTGCTGTTGCATGACGTCCAGTCAAAGAAAACTAAAAGGAGACAACCATAGGAAGTAATACTCAGTGAGTCAGTCTCTCAACATCGCTGTCTCGATGATTCAAAACATCATCTGTACTAGGAAATTTTTTCCAGCACCGTCATAGTTGAATAACTGCCGTTTCGTCGTAAATTCTCAAATGTGTACCAAAGCTTTTCTGCCGAGTGAACTGGTAAATAAATCTGAGAAATTTTGTAGACAAATGCAGACAGTACTTCTTCCACACTTCTACAGACGTGTCCTGTAGAGATTCGGAATGAAAATACTAGAGTTGCCAAGAACCTGTGTGGCGCCTCTTTATAAACCACTTAATATTTTAAGAAAGAGTTCCGTTTTTTATAGTAAATCTACGTGTGTATCGTGAAAATTAATGTAGCCTGAAGAGATATGATTTTTACAGGGTGCTCTAAAAATCACCTTACAAACTTCTAGAACCTATAGCGGGCACTGGGTAGTCAATATTTTGAATTGGAACCAATGTCCGGATACGTACCATTTCCGTGCGACAGCCGTTTGTAAACATGTTTGCTAGGTAAGTATACAGCGAGGTAGCCATGGTGGCGTGTGCTTACGTCGGATCGGCTGGTGTCATTTGACTCCTAACCTACCTTTCTGACCTGGTTCGAGCCTCATTCACGTTCTGTGAATCTTAGAGCAGCACGACTGAATACTCGTTAGCAGAATACACCGACATGATCCTTCTGTATGCCGATGTTCACAGCAACGGAAGAACTGCTCGTCCCGGTTATCAAGATCGTTCTCCACAACGTCCGATTCCATCGCATACCCTTTTCGCCAAAATTATGCACCGGCTTCAAGAAAGAGTACCTTCACCTTCATCAGGCGTGACGATGACACTCCAAGGAGACGCCGCGCACCCGTACTGGAAAAGGCCGTACTGCATCACGTTGAAGAGAACCCGTCAACGACTGCACAACCAATTGTGCGTGCAAAGGATGTTGTTCCCAGCACCGTCTGGTATGTTCTGCGTAATCAACAACTATATCAGAATGCTAACTCTCCTCTGAAAATGGCAAAAACGGTTAATATGTAACTATGAACAAATGTTTCTGAAAACTGATTAAGTTTCCTTTTCGTTTCTTTGGTTATTAATGAATGGAATTGTAAAACAAGTTATGTACTAAGTCACGCCTAATTAATTACTTGTAAAACCTATCGCTTTACCAACATCATTTTAAATGGTTGTAGCACGGAAAAGGTAATTACCCGCACAGGGGTACCAGTTAAAAATATATCTACTCAGTCCCATCTACAAGTCCTTTTTAAGGGGAATTTCAGAGTATTCTGTATACAGCTGCATTTTCGTCTAAGAGTAACAACACAGAAGGATCAGCAGTCCTAGTTTCTTTCATTTTTCATCCTGTGTATAACTAGTTACGACAATGAATCATTCACTGCTGCCTTTTTTCTGATCGAGATTACATATGAAAGCATTTATGTATTACTGGATGTAAATTTATTGTTCTAATTGGAACAATAATAATCAAAAGAAACTTATTTAGCCTTCTTTACGTAGTTTCCCGCCCTTTCATTATCCTACAGAATTAAAGTGTGGCCACTGTAATTGTTTTAGTGGAAGCCAAAGTGGATTTAGTGTTAAATTATTTATACTTTAATAGCAATTTCGTGTGTCTGCTGTTTACCAGAACCTGTACATAGTTTTCTTGCTTTGAAGTACGATGTTTTTATTTGGTAACGTGGTCTAAATTAATTTTCGATAAATATATTTTGCAGACACAACCACACAGGCCGAAGCTACTCAGCAACTTTATCACGAGCTGAAAAGCAGTGCGTTTTCAGAAAGATAAGTATTACATCAATATAAGAGTGAACAAATTTCTTATATGCAGTCTTTGCTAATAATTCATTGCTTAAGTCAGAGATATCATTTAATTCAGGCAATCATTATCTCAGCTGCAACTAATTTATAACTGATTCTCACGAAGTATTACAGCAACCAAATAAAACAACGATTTCGTTACCTTCTTGTTGGAAAAAGTCAAATATCGACAGAGGTCATTTGTTCCTGGAAAAAATGTGATTAAGCAAGTATGCTTTTATTTTTAATGAACTCATAGCGAAGTTTCCAAGAACATATGGAGAAACAATCGGAAAACGGAATCGAAAGGAAGTTTGCAACAGGATCAAATGTCTCAGCGAAACCAAAGAAATGTGTTCTGTATGATAATTTGGCTTCCCGGGCTAGACTTCAACACGAAAGGCAATAAGTAAATTTTACTCCGTTGTTGATATATTTAACGTATTACAACCAGAAATATTTTGTCGCAGCTCTGTGTCCACTATTCGACTCTGGTTCGGAAGAAAAGACCGATAGCGTTGTTTCAAAAATTGTGACTGATTCCAGAGGCAATACGGAACTTGAATCTATCTCACCTCATCTGGAAGGGCCCTGAAGTAAGAGATGCAAGCTTCATCAAATGTTTCACACGAACGTACAATTTCCATGCAGAAAGGGAAAAGTGCTGACGCCAGAGGCACATATTTACGTAAGAGGTAGAAGGTGATTCCTGAAGCATATGCTTGCTAGAAAAAGATAGACTGAAAGGGAGAAACCACTTGCAGAATTGAAAATAAAATACATAGAGCCGCGCTGGATTAGACGAGCGGTCTCAGGCGCTGCAGTCATGGATTGTGCGGCTGGTCTCGGCGGAGGTTCGAGTCCTCCCTCGGGCATGGGTGTGTGTGTTTGTCGTTAGGATAATTTAGGTTAAGTAGTGTGTAAGCTTAGGGGCTGATGACTTTAGCAGTTAGGTCCCAAAAGATTTCACACACATTTGAACATTTTTTGAACATTTTTGGAAAACACGTAGAGTCAACAGCGAAGGAAGATGATGTACGATGGGCGTTCAGTTTTTCTCAGCCAATTTTGGTTAAAAATGTGGAATCTGTTGTGAGACGTCGGGGGATATTCCCGTTTCAGCCCGTGTAGTTCCATGAAGTTTCAGCGGGTGACTGCGCTATACTTAACCTTCAAAATGGCTCTGTAAATGAGGTTCGTTGCAAAGAGAGAACTACCATTGAGTTTCTTTTGGCGGAAACAGAGCATCGCAGATATTCACAGGCGCTTGCAGAATGTCTACGGAGACCTGGAAGTGAACAAAAGCACGGTGAATCGTTGGGCGAAGAGTCTATCATCATCTCAATAATATCGTGCAAACCTGTCCGACCTCTTGCATGCCAGCCGGCCCACACAGCTTCAGCAAATAAAAGGAACTGCTTAAGTGCATTCATCGCCACAAAAATGTAAATGAACTTTCCCTTCTCCATGACAACGCGAGGCCTCACACAAGTCTGCAGGAGAGGAGGTTACAAAACTTCATTGGACTGTTCTTCCTCATACACCCTACAGCCCGGATCTCGCACCTCTCGACGTCCATGTGTTTGGTCCAATGCAGAATACTCTGCCAGAAGCTGTACTTGATGACAGGGAGGTTACTGATGGAGCGTGATGTTGGCTCAGACGTCGACCGGTGGAGTGGTAGCACGCAGGCACAGGGGCCCTCCCAGTAAGGTGGCGTACGGCCGTCGCAATGAGAGAAGTTTATTTTCAAAAAAAGGGGTTTTGTGGCCAAAAAATGGGGAATGATAAAGGTCGGATTGTAGCCTATCGCGATTGACGTTAATCGTATCGCCACATTGCTTCTCGCATTGGTCGAGATCCAGTGTCTGTCAGCAGAATATGGAATCGGTGGGTTCAGGAGGGTAATACGGAACGCCGTGCCGGATCCCAACGGCCTCGTATCACTAGTAGTCGAGATGACAGGCATCTTATCCGCATGGCTGTAACGGGTCGTGCAGTCACGTCTCGATCCCTGAGTCAAGAGATGGAGACGTTTGCAAGACAACAACCATCTGCACGAACAGTTCGACGACGTTTGCAGCAGCATGGACTATCAGCTCGAAGACCATGGCTGCGGTTACTCTTGACGCTGCATCACAGACAGGGGCGCCTGCGATGGTGTACTCAACGACGAACCTGGGTGCTCCAATGGCAAAACATTTTTTCGGATGAATCCAGGTTCTGTTTACAGCATCATGATGGTCGCATCCGTGTTTGGTGACAGCGCGGTGAACGCACATTGGAAGCGTATATTCGTCATCGTCATACCGGCATGTCACCCGGCGTGATAGTATGGGGTGCCATTGGTTACATGTCTCGGTCACCTCTTGTTCCCATTGACGGCACTTTGAACAGTGGACATTACATTTCAGATGTGTTACGACCCGTGGCTCTACCCTTCATTCGATCCCCGCGAAACCCCACATTTTAGCAGGATAATGCACGACCGCATGTTGCAGGTCCTGTACGGGCCTTTCTGGATACATAAAATGTTCTACTGCTGCCCTGTCCAGCACATTCTCCAGATCTCTCACCAAATGAAAACGTCTGGTAAATGGTGGCCGAGCAACTGGCTCGTCACAATACGCCAGTCACTACTTTTGAAGAACTGTGGTATCGTGTTGAAGCTGCATGGGCAGCTGCACCTGAACACGCCATCCAAGCTCTGTTTGACTTAATGGCCAGGCGTATCAATGCCGTTATTACGGCCAGAGGTGGTTGTTCTGGGCACTGATTTCTCAGGATCTATGCACTCAAATTGGGTGAAAATGTAATCACATGTCAGTTCTAGTATAATACATTTGTTCAATGAATACCCGGCTATCATTTGCATTTCTTCTTGGTGTAGCAATTTTAATGGCCAGTAGTGTAGACAGATATTAATTGCGAGTCTTAATGGTAGGAACATCGTTGTTTCCCTTCAATGTAAAATTAAAGTGTAGTAAAATTTATAAGTAGTTAAAAGTCAAATCGAATGCGACCATGAATCTCTTCATCCCACTGCAGACTGTCGGCCACGGATGTAGCCTCACCTTGTCGAACAGCGGTGGCTGCAGCCTGTTCGCGGTCGCGTCGCTGTATATCTGAGCGACATAACGCGGGCAGATCCAGCTACAGGTGCAACGCATCATTCAGGCAACCTCCCCGAGGGTTTCTTTGAATCAGGGTTCCGCTCCATGTTCCCGTCGCCAACGGAACGTTAAACCATATTCTTACTTCCCCCGGTTTAGTGAAACTAATAAATTAAATCCACGTGCTCGACGGTCTCTCGAAAGTGCAGCCTCTGTTTTGTGGCCAATAATCTAAGCGACTTATCCAGGGATGGATCACCTTTTGTAAGTTTTGGCAGTGTGATTCCCGTATCACACAATAGAGGTTACCTTATATAACTTGATGAACTAGTATCCTGAGGTATAAAGAGCACAGATCGGTTTTCGTTTGCCTTTATAAAGTTTGTGTTCTGTATTGTCCACCGCGATTTACCTATGTAATGGTGTTAGGGAGCATGGAGCGGATGCAGGCGTAGATCGTGAAGGTAGCGAAATGCCTTCAAAGTTCGTTGTTATTAACCATAAAGGACTAAGTGCAGCATGCCTGCAGTAAGCATACGGCAAGCGACGGGTGTTACATCTTGCATCCAGGCGTGCCAGGCTCGACACGCCACTGTTAAAAAAGTGCTTCTCGAAGAGGCAGGCTGGTAGTGAGTGACCGGCTGACGGCTGTTGCCGACGAGGGAACATTCACAGGTGAAAAGAAACGGTCTGGATGAAACTTGTCGAATATGTAGAGTAGTCAAAACAGTGCAATTCGTATTTATTCGTTTTTGTTTAATGCCACTTATTTGGTTTAGAGTGACTATCTTCGAAACCATGAAATATAAAAAATACGTTTCATATAAAAGTTGAAATGTAATTAACGTTCGAAACTGTATAATCAACTTTTGTAGTAATCTGAAATTTTGCTAAATACCCCGCCACCGCTATTTAATTTTGCAAAATGGAAACATTGAACGTAAATTGAAAGAAGCTTTCTCGCTACGTCCATCCCTGTATAATAAAGTTGGTTTATGAAATGTCGTTTTTGGACAACAAGTTGTACACAACGTTCCGTTGGATTATTTTCGACATACCTAATCAAAATATGCAAACATTCAGTAGTGTTCTAATTATTTGTTCTGGTTATTTTGTTTCATGTTTTAAATTGTTATTTTACGTTTTAAATTCATGCTTCTTTTGTTTTTTGGTTACCGTTTCAAATGTACTTCGTCGATTTGCAATAATAAGTAATTCATTATTACGACACAAAATCGTCACAGTAACAATAATCTATGCAGAAATGCTAAAAACATAACGTTTTTTATACGATGCACGTAGAACTAAAGAGATTTCTTCACGGACAACACAATATAAAACATAATTGAGCAAGATTGTGAAACTGTGGCGGGCGATCCTCTAAATACCCTGATTCGTACCCCATTTTCATAGTGAAGAAAATGGACGGAGAATTCGAGAATTTATTTTTGAAGCCTCATATGTTCTTGTGATGGCATCTAAATTCGGTAAACTATTGTCTGACGACATCAAAAATTATTTGACAGAAGTATTCTTTCTCATTGCTGGAGAAAATTCTGTATTATTATTAGATTCTTGGGATGGTCAGTGTGAAAGAACCTTTTGAACGTCGTATCTGACGACAAAGAACTTGTTCATCCGGTGATCCCAAAAAGTTCGATGGTACAGGTACAGTCGTGGGCGCATACAGCTTTCCGTTTTGGAAGAACTTTGTGAGACAATTTTCAGATCTAGTTCTGCTGAATAGTTATGTCGTCGGTCTCTACTTGAGGTACAGTATAATGAAACTGCTGTCACTAGCAGATAATCAATTCTCTTCACCAAGATTTTCGAATGTACTGAAATAATGTATGCTTGGTACAAATCAGGATATTCAGAGGATCTTCTACCAAAATTTGAGAAACCTGCTAAATTTTATTTTATATTGTGTTGTACAAAGTGTATATTATATGAACAAATGTCGTTCGTTTCATGTGCATGGTGTAAAAAAGTTATGTTTTAATCTTTTATTTACAGATTATCAAACTGTAAATACTTTCATGATAGTAATGACTTTCTTATCAATTTCAGTTAACAGAATACGCATATTTAAAATGATAAACTAAAATACAAAAAGACCTGAATATAAAACATAAAACAACGACTTTAAAACATAAAACAAAAATAAGTAAAATAAATAAGGAGAATAATAATACAAGTTTAGATATTTTAACTAGGTAAATTGAAAATACTCCGACAACACATTGTGTGCAGGTTGTTTTGCAAAAACGGAGTTTCAGAAACCAGTTTTATTAGGCATGATTGGATGTGATGTGATGGCTTCTTTAATTTATGTAGTAAAAAAAGATTTTATTTTTCAAAAGTAATTAATGTTGGTAAGGTGCTTTGCAAAATTTCAGATTATTACAAAAGGTCATTATACACTTTTCGAGAACGTTAAATTACATTTCAACTTTTAAATGAAACAATTTTTTTTATTTCATGGTTTCGACGTTATTACCATTTACCCTAATATGCCAAATTATTTTTCGGGGTGTTTTACACCTTAAAACTGAAACTGAGCAAGGACGAAGAAATCCATATTGCACTTTTGACTCTATAACACCTATATAAGTATGTTGTGCCAAATATGACATTAAGTGTTACCCTCTGGGAGGAATTTCGAAGTTTGACCGCGTGTTTACCTAATGGACAGAGGGTATCGAAAATGAATTTCATATAAAGGGCAGTTAGTAGAAAGACTTGAAGTTTGGATGCTAAGAAAGTAATGAAGTTCTCGTGAACGAAATAATAAAAGGTCGCCAGGCTAATTATACATAATAATTTGAAACATTAAGTTCAAAGAATTTATATATAATTTTGCAAAAAAAGACTTTCATTCTTTTTCTCTTTGTAAAGTGCGATGAACACACATGGCTAACAGCGAACTGATCAGTATATAGCAGTAGTTATCATTTGGATAAATTGGCAGTCACAGAAAGATAAATTGCATTTTACTCCTATTGATAATAATTACTATATCAATCATTAATTAACTCAGCACCAGAATGTTATCAAAGACATCATGAGATTAAGTGAAGCACGACAGGAGTCCTGGTTTAACTAACATATAAACATTACAAATGCAATAAAATAACAGTGTACAAACACTTTTTCATACTCTCTCTTTTATGGAAATACTTCAGATTCCTTTAGCCAAAGCAATATTCAAATTTAACTTCCTCATAATAGAAAAGAATATAGTGCGGCCCATAAACTATCATTTACTCTAGAGGCAAATTCTGTCACTACTTCAATGACAAACTGCATTACACTAATGTGAATTTGTACGCCCACTTGAATTTGTTTATACTTCAATACTTTATAGCAATTTACTCAAATGTTATTCTCAAATAAAACTTAAGAAATTAGTTTATAGTAATAGTAAAAGCAAAATCAGATTTCCTGTAAGTCAAATTATGTGCCTTTTTCATTACCTGTGAAGCAGGTGGTTTAACTAGCAACATTTATACACTTTAACACTGAAACTTTGGCACATTCAAATTAGAAACAATTCAATGGTCATTCAGAAACAGGATACTCGGTCTTTTGCACGTTTAAGATAGGACCCTAAAACGGTTTTATGATCAGGACAATTCCAAAGTTCACACACATGTTTTTATCACTTGAATTATCATTGAAAAAGGACACACACAAACATATTGGTCCATACTTAGATACATATCTGATTTTCTGAAATTGGCGGAACAGTGGTGCAATAGTGGTGGCAAGCACGTGGCGGCTATCTGGTCTCTCTTCTTCCAGTTCAAGGTGTGGTGTCACCGCCAGACACCACACTTGCTAGGTGGTAGCTTTAAATCGGCCGCGGTCCATTAGTACATGTCGGACCCGCGTGTCGCCACTGTGTGATTGCAGACCGAGCGCTACCACAAGGCAGGTCTCGAGATACGGACTAGCACTCGCCCCAGTTGTACGGACGACTTTGCTAGCGACTACATGGACGAAGCATTGCTCATTAGCCGAGCCAATAGTTAGAATAGCCTTCAGCTAAGTCAATGGCTACGACCTAGCAAGGCGCCATTAGTAACATTGCATGTATCTATGGAGTCTCACTTATATCGTCAATAGCGATGTACCAAGGATGGATTAAAGTTAAGTATTCCAGAAGCTACGTACTTTTCTTTATAGCATTCATTACGTATCCTGTTACAGACCTATCTCTTGCCTGCGTAAACTAAACGCGTGCCTTTCGGCTACTTCCGTGGCGTGGCTGTCTTGCTACACCACAACAGTTGGCGACGACGATTAAAACGATTTTCTTCTTTATCCTTACTTGATTTACTTGTCATGGCTTCGCCACACACTCCAGATGTACTGTCCGAATTTTATCGCTTGCAGAATCAGCAGACGCAGGCGTTCTTGGATGCCCTTGGACAGCTCGTCCAGGGTCAACGTGCAATGCAAAACGATGCGGCAGCCGCCGCTTCACCGCTACCGCAGCCACAACATGCTGTTGCACCCACGTTCCGGCAATTTGACCCAGCTAAGGAAACATGGACGGAGTGGTCACGCCAATTTGGATTTCATCTCGCCGCCTACAGAATTCAAGGTAACGAGTGGCAGCCCCATTTGTTGGCGTGTGTAGGGGTGCAAACGTACCGTGTGATAGTTAAATTATTTCCCTGACGCGACGTAGCAACTCTGTCCTATGAAGAAATTTTGTCTGCTTTAGATGCCTATTTCAGGAAACAGTTAATGTAGTTGTAAAAAGGTATACTTTCTTTAGTACAAAACGTATGGCCGGTCAGACTAATAGGGAGTGGGTTGCAACACTGCAAGGCCTTACTCGGGATTGTGCTTTTGAGTGTGAATGTGGACTCCCTTATTCAGATACTATGGTACGTGATGCAATAGCACAGAACGTTTCTGATGTTCGCATACGGGAACAGATTTTGAAACTAGTCAATCCCTCCCTTCAACAAGTGATAGACATATTGGATAGACAAGACACGCTTGACTTTGCTCAGGAAGCATTTGCAACTTCGCCAGCCGTGTGTCAAGTTAACCGGCCCGCTGGGTGTGCTGCACAGAACGGTCGACTGCCCTCGCGCACGTCTGCGCAGCTGCCGCCACGCTCTAAACCAGGTGTGCTGCGCCAGCATACAAATGCAGTGAAATCATGCCCGCGGTGTGCTACTCGACATTCGCGTGAAAATTGCCCGTCACGCCAAGCTATTTGCTTTTTCTGTAATAAGAAAGGACATGTTCAAAGTGTTTGCCAGAAAAAGCTCAGATCAGACAATCACAACCATTCCAGGCCCTTTGCTTCGCGCCGGAATCGAACCAAGAATACTTAGGCTCGTGAACCTTCGCCCATGGACATTCATGTAGTTAATTCCACTCCGCCCAGTCCCACTTTCTCTAACAGTGACTGTGTTCGTCCCACAAAAAGTGTGCGTCGACGTCGCCGGAAATCACGTCAATTAGCAAGTGATGCTGTACCTGTATCAGTTCAAATTGCACGAGACAGTCGCTCTTGTCGTCAGCAGGACAATAAACTTTTTGTAGATTTGGCCATTCATGCCCACGTGATAGCATTCCAGCTCGATGCTGGAGCTGCAGTTTCATTGATCAATCACGACACATACAAGCAACTGGGCAAACCTCCGTTGCGTGCCGCAAATGTTAAGTTAACTAGCTATTCAGGTCAGAATATCCCTGTGTTAGGACAGTGCAGCCTTCTTGCAACATATAAGGGACAAACAAAACTTGTGTCATTTTACGTTCTTCGTTCTTCTGCAGTGAACTTGTTTGGTTTAGATATATTTCAGTTGTTTAACATGTCTATAGTAAATCAGGTCCTATCAGTGAATCAGACTGTGCCTTCAGACAGTGTTTCTCGTCTGTGTGAAAAATTTGCAGACATTTTTGCACCGGGCCTTGGTTGCGCTAAGAACTATGAAGCCCATTTGGAACTGAAAGTAAACGCGCAACCGAAATTTTTCCGTGCGCACAATGTTCCCCACGCATTGCGTGATGAGGTCGCAAGAACATTACACGATTTAGAATCACAAGGTGTGAGTGAATGTGCGCAATGCCTCTTCCATTTCAGCTCCGCTTCATCGCTTACGCCGTACTGTTGTTCCGTTCGTATGGACGACGGTATGCGAACGCGCCTTTCGCCAGTTGAAATCGGCGTTGCTTTCTAATACTTGCCTTACGCCATTCGATCCCCAGAAACCCCTTTTGTTGTGATAGATGGCTTCAGTAATTTTCCTTTTGTTGTCCGGATGTCTTCCACGACGTCAACTGCCACCATCCAAGCGTTGTCTGCTATCTTTTTCATTGAAGGTCTTCCACACACTATTGTTTCCAACAATGGCCCACAATTCATGTCCGCAGAATTTCAGTCATTCTGCCAGGCCAATGGTATTCAACATCTGACATCCGCGCCATTTTCGCCTCAGTCAAACGGTGCCGCTGAACGATTGGTCCGGACTTTCAAGTCACAGATGTTGAAGTTGAAAGAGTCGCATTCTCGGGAGGACGCATTGTTGCTCTTTTTGTCATAGTATCGCTCTCAGCCCCGAGATGGTCGCTCGCCGGCTGAGTTGCTCCACGGTCGTCCTCATCGAACCTTGATGTCTTTGCTGCATCCGCCGCATCAGGTTCCTGTGCAGTGGCAGACTTCTGTTTTTGCTCCAGGCGACGTTGTATTCTATCGCAACTATCGAGGTTCACGGCGTTGGCTCGCAGGGCGCATTCTTCGCTGCCTCGGCCGCGCGATGTATTTGGTTTTGGGGGCCTCTGGTGAGGTGCGTCGGCATCTCAATCAGCTGCGCCTCTGTCGTCGCACGGGTTCTGCCGCTCCCCGTTTGCTTTCAGCGACGGTGCCGTCCGGTCAGCGCCCTGGGGACCCATCTACTGGCTCGCCTCATCCCCAGGTGTTACCGACGATGCCTTCCATTTTGCCCCATGGCGACGCGCCGCCGCCGCTTCCGCCGCCGCCGCCTGTCCTCCAGCCGGCGCCGACCGCAGTGGACGCTTCGCTGCAGCCGCCAAGCGCCTCCCTGGGTCACGCGCCGCCGATCGCTTCCCGTGACCAGCCGTCCTCCGCCATGGAACTCTTGCCCGCTCCGGACCACATGGCGTCTTCGCGCGTCGGATACCCCGACGCAATGGAGGTCGACCCTTCGGCCCCTCCTGTCTCTTTACGGGCGCATACACCGCATGTTGACGTGCACCCTGGACTAGGTTTTCAGGCGTTTCCTAGATCCTCTCGGACAGAATGGCCGGGTGCGGGTGGCACAGCCTCGCCTGTTGTTAGGCTCCCTACCTCATCGCATACGTCAACATGGGGTCCTCCCCACGGTGGGCGGAAGCCTTATAACACCACCGTTCGCCGATTTGCGGGGGAGGAATGTGGTGTCACCGCCAGACACCACACTTGCTAGGTGGTAGCTTTAAATCGGCCGCGGTCCGTTAGTACATGTCGGACCCGCGTGTCGCCACTGTGTGATCGCAGACCGAGCGCCACCACAAGGCAGGTCTCGAGATACGGACTAGCACTCGCCCCAGTTGTACGAACGACCTTGCTAGCGACTACATGGACGAAGCATTGCTCATTAGCCGAGCCAATAGTTAGAATAGCCTTCAGCTAAGTCAATGGCTACGACCTAGCAAGGCGCCATTAGTAACATTGCATGTATCTATGGAGTCTCACTTATATCGTCAATAGCGATGTACCAAGGATGGATTAAAGTTAAGTATTCCAGAAGCTACGTACTTTTCTTTATAGCATTTATTACATATCCTGTTACAGACCTATCTCTTGCCTGCGTAAACTAAACACGTGCCTTTCGGCTACTTCTGTGGCGTGGCTGTCTTCCTATGCCACAACGCAAGGCTCTTTTCAAGTTTCTTCTTGGCGACGTATTAATCATTTTAGAGCCATTCCATAATACAAGAGCACCATATTACAGCCGAAACCACATCCGAGGCAATTTCAATATAAATCGGCTTCCGAATGCCTCACTTGGCACCCACGGTGTTGACTGTACAACTGCTGGCCACTGACTGCGTAATGTGCTGCCTCTCTTGCCGCCCAGATTGACCGCCAGATCCACCTTTTCCCGCGGGCCAAGCCCATTCCGCAGCGGAGGGGGTTCTCTACGTCTTTTCCTTTATATAATGCAACTTCCCTAAGTATGAACCAGTATTCAAAGTAAAATTTCTCTTTTACGAGGATACATATTTTATGAAGTTTTATTACTTTTAAACATTATTAAATCTTTACAATATATACATCATAAACTTCCACTTTCTCTCTGACAATTCAAAGACCTTAACTAGTACAGAACAATCACTTCATAGTTAAATACACATAATAGCACCGTATAAACTACTTATAATCGATAATGGCGCTACAACCCCTCTACATGCCCGCCAAGTTTCATCAACATCGCTTATTTACACTTGATAAAGTTCCTTCGCCAGTCAGGATTGCATAACAACAGGTGGGTGGAGCGAAACAGCATGGCGACCAGCCTAGCTGTTGACAACGCCTGGGTGACGAACCCTCGACCCATGGCTGGGACGCTGCATCCGGAGTCGTCAGATCCCAGTGGTGCAAAGCTGGGAGGATCTCAGTTCGTACTTCGGTCAATGACGCAGTGTCAGGATTCCTGGCTGCCACTCTCGTGGAGACGGCTTCAGAACGAAAGTGACCTGGCAGTTAGGCCGTCAGGTAGTGTCACTAGTTGACAGCCCAGTTGTTTAGATGGTAGCTATGTCAGGAGAGTATCGACGACCCTACGGCAGAGACTGAATCACGGCAGCAGTCGATGCAGAGCCCTGCTGTGCCAATGGCCTGCACGGCTGACTCGGTGGTATACACAGGGTTTGCACAAAAATATGGAAACACACACTACCGTGCCTAATACAGTGTATGGAAACTGTTGGCATTGAAAACAGCTTCCAGTCATCTCGGAATGACTAACTACAGGTCCTGTACGGATTCATAGGGAATCCTCTGACATTCTTCCTGCAAAATAGTGGCATCTTCAGGTAATGGTGATGGAGATGGATAGAGATCATGCACCCATCTTTCCAAAGTAGACCACAAAGACTCAATAATATTTTGATCTGTTGATTGTGGTGCCATGGGAGATCTGACAATTCATCCTCGTGCTCACGAAATCAGTCCTGGACGATGTGAGCCGTGTGAATAGGAACCCTATCGTCTAGGAATGTAGCATAACAATTGAGGAACAAACATTGTACCATTGGATGGACTGGATTAGACAAAATGGGAGTGTAATCCTTGGCAGTAATGCGACATTGCAGACTAACCGTGGGAACCACGGAATACAATGATATAACTGCCCAAGTCATCAACTAACACCCCTCCAGACGTTGGTAATAAGTCCTAAAGTTGGCAATGCAAGTTTCCGTCCGACCCCGATGGCAGTCGTGCGTGATCTGACAGATCCAATGGTGCACGCCCGCTGCGTCGCACCCCCAGCGGCTCCATACCACAAGTGCCCTCTGCCGCCGCTATACAGAACGGCCGGTGGCAACTACACAGCCCACTCGCACTGGGATCCTCTTCGTTAGGTGACCCTTTGCAGACGCCGCCTAGTCCGGTTCCGACACCTTCGTTCGTGCTTTAGTTCAGAGAACATCATCCTTGTTGGTATTGTATTAACCGGATTCTGTTTCTTGCTGCATTATTTATAATGAATCTTTGTATGCATAGAGAAATACAAGTTAAATAAATCTTCCGTTTACTGTGTCAACTTGTTCGCTAATCATTTCTGCTCCTGTCCATCTTTCCTATGATGAAAGCTGCTGCACCACTGTGTAGTCCACCTCTCCTTACTGTAGTATACGAAGTCGTACACAACAGTATCAATGTGAAACAACACCCTGTAACCTCCCCACAAAAAATTTAATATATAATAATAATATGATTCTATTTTTGTGTAACCTCAGAACAAAATTGGTTCCCATTTATAACCTCCCTATAGAAATTCGTTCACATTTAACCTCCACACAAAATTTGTTTCCCATTTAATGTAAGCTCGAAACAGAAAAATTCCTAAATCTCGTAATAAAAAAATAAATTCAGTAACCTGGTAAATTTTGGACGACAGCAGTGCTGCGTCATGGCCCTGTAAGATCATTCTGAATAAAAAAGCAAAAATTCTTACCTCAATAAAGTCGCCAACTATCTGCTCTTACAATAACCTTTTTCCGGCACAGCTCTGTGCAATGCTGGCCGATAGATTTGTCATTTATGAAAGGAAGCAACTGGTTTTTCTTTTGCCACAATCGGAATGATCATGGATTGGAGAAATTAGTAAATTCTTTAAATTGAAATGAATGCTTGTAAAAAAAATTACTTTATATCACGAAGATTATTATTAGGACATTTTTAAAACATTTACATCGGAGTTCACATAACATTACTAGATATGCGCGAGGCTGCTTTTTACCTTATACAATAATACTCAGGCTCTGGCATCGCTG
The DNA here is from genome assembly GCF_023864345.2 of Schistocerca serialis cubense. Classification (NCBI taxonomy): domain Eukaryota; kingdom Metazoa; phylum Arthropoda; class Insecta; order Orthoptera; family Acrididae; genus Schistocerca; species Schistocerca serialis. The sequence continues at coordinate 1,039,471,463 of NC_064638.1, read as the reverse complement.
CACCGCGACCGGCCAGCCAACATGATACACTATACCAGACCAGAGCAGACTCCAGACCAGACACAGACTAGCGCAGACTAGCCACAACTACACAGTTCGTACTGAGTCAACACTGCTCTCTGGTCAGTGATTCTCTTATACCTTGCATATCGCAGGCAGCGCACGAGCAATACATCGAAATTACATCTGCTCGGACCTCTTACATAAAATTACATCTGTATTACATCTGCTCAGACCTCTTGCATAAAATTACATCTGCTCGGACCTCTTACATAACCCTCCACTGGGGGGGGCAAAAATTTGGCAGCGATGGTGAGTCAATTGGATTTGCCATGAGCAACAAATTTTTCTTAATTAACTAAGTTTACAGTCACAGAGTATATACATATATATATATAAGTGCAGAACATGAAATGAAATAGAGTGCACATGCACTGAGTACAGAACATATCAAGAAATCACAAAATGTATACGCAATGAGTACAAAACATATTAACAAATGACATAAAGTGCACACGCACTGTATATATTTCTACCATTTTACAAGAACTAGTATACGCAATGAGTACAAAACATATTAACAAATGCCATAAAGTGCACACACACTGTATACCTTTTTACCATTTTACAAGAACTAGGATACGAAATGAGTACAAAACATATTAAGAAATGACATAAAGTGCACACGCACTGTAGTATTTTTTTACCATTTTACAAGAACTAGTATAGGAAAGGGAAGGATTGATCATGGTTGTAGCACAGTAGGTTGCACGTAGCTGCACTGAAAGTCCATATCTTTCTACAGAAGCACAACACCAAGTGAGACAATCTGAAGTTCTCTTCCCTGAAGCATTAATCAGTGTAGCCACGACACTGAAATATCGTATTAATATTCAATGTTATCATTTTGGTAGTACGTTAGGTACACCAAACAGTGGGACCATAATAACATCTCCATTGTTCAAGGTGGTGGACAGCATGATGTGTCAACACCACACTCTTTCACCAACGTAGAATTAGTGCAAAAACCAAATATGGTGCTCCATGATCATAAGGATGGACAAGACAAACTGATATTGCAGTAATTTCTGGTAATTAGGTCAGAAGGTGAAGGACATTAAGTCTTATGCTAATCATCATTGAGAATTACACTAGTCTATCAACCGAGTTGAGTAATTGGTGGCACTCATTGCCTAGTTACTAAACATTTCTGTACTATGTATGAAGTATTACAGAATATTATTCATAAATCATCTGATTACAGTGAACATTGGCACTCATTGGCCAGTTACAAACCATTTTTATGCATTATTCAAAAGTGATCATTCAAAGCAAGAGTTAATTAATGGCATACCATTTACATAATTCATCTAGTTATAGTAACCATTGGCACTAATTGGCCAGTTACAAACCATCAGAAGTCATCATTCAAAATGAGAGTTAATTATTAGCATATCATTTATAGAGTATAACAAAAATATTATTTACAGAAATTATTGGCATAGCATGTATGCATTATTACAAAATATCATTCACTATTACTCAGAACTCATCATTCAAGTGACATAGGACATATTGAAAATGTAACACACTGTAACTATTACTCAAGGTCTGTGGTTAGAAAACATTACTCAGAACTCATCATTCAATTGACATAGGACATATTGAAAATGTAACACACTGTAACTATTACTCAAGGTCTGTGGCTAGAAAACATCATTCAGTATTACTCAGAACTCTCTTAAACTGGTAGCATTATTTAGCACTGGTAATACATTTTTTTTGTGCTAGCAATGCATTGCGTTGGGATCGATAATTAATTGCTGGGGCATGAAAATATTTGCTTTTGATTTATTGCTGCAAATAACGATTAGTAACATCATTCGTCATGAGTCAGCTGTAGCAAGGCTATGAAACAAGTGGAGTATATGTGATCACATTCATGAATGACACAAACAAATGGGTAAAAAAATGCAAGTACTAGAACAGGTTTAATGACTAACTGCTTATAGCACATTAATTTCATGAATAGCTTCTCCTGGAAAAATACAAAATGGATTATTAAGCAGAAAGAAGAAACGCATATTATGCTGAAAAGTAGTGAACTTCGAATTAACAGGTAATGAAACGTGTACTCAATATGTATGTACTGTAGCTGTCCTTTCCAAAACATTCAGTCATTATATTATGCGACATAAGACATACTGTCAAAACGAACTGCAACAAATACTTAAATAACTACATAGCATCTCTTAACTAATAGTAAATATATAAACTTCATCATTATTCTCATCTGCAAGGAAAAACTTCATTATTCATATTACCATAACTTCATTATTATCATCACCTGCAAAGAAAAACTTCATTATTCATATTAGCATATTCTTCATATAACTATTCATCACCATTCCTTATCATTTGCAAAAAAGACACTTCATTATTCATATCACCGTTTACTTCATACAACTATTCATAGTATAGAGTTTCTTATTTCTAGCATATTCCATCACTAAAACTAAGATGTGTAGTTCTGTCTGACAGCCTGCATCAATCGCCTCGTATTCTGAAAGAAAAAAAATTAGTTAAGACTGCTATCATACGATGTGTATAGTATATTCTTGTTAATGCTTGTTAATTCTGATCCATTTACTCTTCACCACCAGGTATTCCATTTTCTTTCGTTCATTCCGAAGGTGAAATTCCCATTTCATAGTAATCCACTGTGGTTTGTTTAATTTATTTCTTTTACACGTTATTGCTTTCTGAAAAAGATGAATAAGGATTAATATCTTGCATTTAAATCATATAACCATTAAATAAAAACTGGTTTCTAGTGATATAATTAAGCATACAGCATAGCATGACAGAAAACGTATTATGTCAAAACATAGAGAGTGTTCAGGTGCAAAAATGTACACACAGTCTCATAATGCAGTAGCCAAAAGTGTAGAATAGTAAAGATATTGATATATCATAAGAAAAAATGTCAAAGCCAACTGGTGTTTGTTACATCTTAAACATTTCATAGTGCATACAGGAAAACAATCATACATACACGAAAAATGGAAAATGTGCACGGTCTGATATATAACGACAAGAAAAGCGACCTGCTAACCTTACCTTGCCGGGCACTTGCCAAGAAAAAATACGATAATCATCAGTAAGTAGTCACACAAATATAATTGCTTAAGTGGTCATAAAATATGTAAGTTTATCTGGAAAAATGTGCACGGTCTGATGTGTAACGACAAGAAAAGCGACCTGCTAACCTTACCTTGCCAGGCACTTGCCAAGAAAAAATATGATAATCATCAGTAAGTAGTCACATAAATATAATTGCATCATTACTCATATAAAAATCATAAAAAGGCATTACAGTGTGATAAATCATAAAGTATGTTCATTCAATAAAGGGTTTAATATTGGAGACATGGTGATTGCCCCTGCTTTTTCTGGTTCTCAGAGTTTCGACGTGTACTACATTGGGGTGAGGAATGCTGCGAATTCGATGTGGACCTGCGCATAGAAGCTCAAATTTACTGCAACTATTCTTTCCTCTGTTGGATAGATAGTGTGTACGTACTAATATCTTCTGTCCAATGTGAAAGTCACGGCGTGTACAAACCTGTTTTTGCTGTCTTCTCCGGCGCTCTGCGGCACGTTTGATGTTGTTCAGTGCAATGTCAATTATTTCATGGTGTCGTAGTCGACGAGATATAGGAAAGGATACTAATTCTTTAATTTTGTTAGGCGGTTCAACATTTTTCAGTATAACAGTCGGAGATGGCATAGTAGATTCATTTGGAATGGAATTAATTACATCCTGGAATGAGAATATGTGTGTGTCTCAATCAATATGTCTTTTATGGCAGTATATTCTACACAGTTTACCAATTTCTTTCATTAGTCGTTCACAAGGGTTCGAAGAAGCGTGATACTTGGATATATAAATCGGAGAAATGTTTCTTGTTCGTAACATACTTGTCCATATAGCAGATAGAAACTGTGATCCATTGTCGGAAATTACTTTCAATACATGTCCTACATGAAATAGAAAATGTTTTACAAATGCTTTCGAAACAGATTGAGCAGTAGCTTTGCGTAACGGAGTGAAGGTAACAAATTTTGAAGTGAGTTCAACTGTGACAAAGATGTAGCAAAAACCTCTATTAGTTCTGGGAATCGGACCAAAAATGTCTACAGCGGCCATGTGTCTCAATTTAACAGGTACAATGGGATGTAATGGTGGAATATGTGAAGTCGTGTCTGACTTAGCTTTCTGGCAGATTTTACATGACGCTAAAACTCGTCTAATACGTTTCTCCATGTTGGCAAAATAACAGTTCTGTCTCAGTATAAGAAAACATTTTCTGGCTCCGTAATGTGCGTAACTTAAATGAGTATACCAAATTAATTTGTTAACAAGCTCGTCAGGAATACATAATAACCAATTGTTGCTGTCAGGGTGAGAGCGGCGAAACAGAATATTATTGCGTACAGTGTAATGGTTTCTAATGGTAACATTATTCCTATCTTGCCAAAGGTGTTTAATTTCTTTCCATACGTTGTCTTTACTCTGCTCTTGTGCTATGTCTCGTAATGACGACGAAATGAAATTTTCAAATGCAACTTGTTGAATATACATGACGCTGAAATTTGCTTTGCAGAAGTTGGTTGCGATGTCTTGCTGATTGTTGCTGAGAGAATGGGATAGTGCGTCTGCTACAATATTTTGTGTACCGGGAATGTGAACAATCGTAAAATTAAATTCCTATAAATAAAGTTTCCATCTGCTTAACCTGCCGTGTGTAAATTTTGCGGAAAGTAAAAACTGTATAGCTCTATGATCTGTGTAAACGGTAGTGTGTCATCCATAAAGAAAATGCCTAAATCTCGTAAATGCCCATACAACACATAATGTTTCAAGTTCTGCAACAGAATAATTGCGTTCAGCAGGTGACAGAATGCGACTCGCAAAGGCGATGTTTTTAATTACTGTACAACCATCTTCTTCAATTTCCTGAAAAATGTGTACGCCTAAAGCGGTGATAGAACTGTTGGTGGCAATGGAAAACTTTCTAGTAAGATCTGGATGTGATAAAAGTGGTGCATTCAACAAAGCTTGTTTTAGATTGACAAATTCAGAATGTGCTTGGCTATCCCAGGACCAAATAGCGTTTTTACCCGTCAATTGACATAATCTGGGGGTGTCTAAGGCAGAGTAATGAATAAATTTACGAAAAAAGTTAATGAAGCCCAAAAAGCTGCGTAGTTGTTTCTTCGTCGTAGGAACAGTAATGTCACGTAAAGCTTGAAGTTTTTCCGGGTCAGGCGCAATGCCTTCTGCTGAAATTACATGTCCAAGAAATTTTATAGAAGTTTTGCCAAAGTGCGATTTGCTAAGATTAACTGTGAGTCCTTGTGCACGAAAAGTTCGTAACAGTTGTTCAAGAATCAGATTGTGTTCAGACCAGTTAGCTTCTGCAATAAGAATGTCGTCTACATACGTTGTGATTCTGTCTTTAAGTTCTGTCGGAAGTATACCATTCAAACCGCGAATAAATGCTGCTGAAGAAATAGTTAAACCGAACGGTAATTTACAAAATTGATAACAGTCACCAAAGAGAAAAGCCGTGTACTTTCTGCAGTCCGGATGGAGCTGAATTTGCCAAAATCCCGATTTCAAATCTAATGTGGAATAAATAGCAGTACCATGAAATTTCTGTAGTTCTTCTAGTGTCTGTGGGCGATCTGTTTCATTAATAATAATGTCGTTGATGTGACGCGAATCAAGTACGAGACGAAGTGAACCATCCTTTTTCTTAACAATATGTTGTGGGTTTATGTACGGACTAACTGCCGGTTCAATAATCCTTGGTCAAGCATAGCTTGCAATTCTTTCTTAACTTGTTCTCTGTGAATATACGGAATGGGATAATGTTTAGCTTTAAACGTGTCGTGTTGTTTAACTTGAAATTCATACATAAAACCGGACATAGTACCAGGGACGTTGTCAAAAACTGGAGCTTGCTGAAAAAGAATTTTGCGTAGTTCCGTGCGTTCGTCGTCTGTATTTGCACTGCCCTGTTTAGCTTTAACAGAAATCATTTGTATAACATCATAGTCGGCTTCGACTGGAGTATTATACTTGTGTACGTACGTATCTGTGAACAATGTGGACTGACAGTCTATGTTACGTGATGCGGAAATGACTTCTGTACGATTAATTGTTTGTTCTTCTGCAGATAAAGAGTGCTGAAATTCTAAAGCCAGTTGTACATTTTCATCCTTTAACATCAAATAGGAATTTTGAAAGTCAATAATTGCGTCTTGTTGTACCAGAAAACTAGTACCTAAAATAACGTCTGTTGTCAATAAGGGAACAATCCAAAAATTTGAGTGAAATGTATGACCTGCAACACAAAATGATAAGTGTGTCTGTAATTTTACGCCTACTCCTTTATCAGATACTGCACCTTTTACTTTAGTTTTGCCTAATGGTAATGTAGGATAGGTATTCTCTTTGTTACATTCGTTGAAAGTTTCCTCATTTATAACTGACATAGGTGATCCGGAATCGATTACTGCTGAAAATTTGGATGCTCCAATCTTTACTTCAATGACAGGGTGCGAAGTGTTTTTTTTTTTTTTTTGAATAACTGGTTTTTTCTGCAAAAGAGTGTCTCGGATGTCGTCAAAAGTAATAACATTTTCGTGAACAAGATTCTGTGTGTCAAAAGTATTGCTTGCGTTGCTGGAAGATGCAACCTGTACTGTATCTGACGTGCTATTATTTGCGGGAGGATGGTGTGGCATTTCGACTAGTTGTACTGTTCTGTTATTTCGTCCTGACGTATTACGTTCGGGATGATATCTACTGTCTGGTTCATTCATGATGATCTGTTGTTGCGGATGATTTTGCTGCTGGTAAGACCGACTGTTATTAAACATACGCTGAAAATTGTGCTCATTACTTTTACGTCTGTCATGATAGTCATTTCTATACGGTGTATTGCGATATGAGTTGAAATGGTGTGTTTTCTGTACATACTGATTTCCTTGTTGCTGTGCGTTACTATTTGGTGGAGCTGACGCTATACGTGTAGGCGGCGAAACATTAAAGCTTGGTTGACCTTGTACATTACATTGTTGGTTAGGTATGCTAACGGCTGGTTTTGTTGCTGTTGCGGGGAGAACCCTCTATTGTTGCCAAAAATGCGTCTGCGATAGCTGAAAATTTTGTACATACCGATGATTACACTTCTGTCTTTCATTAAAATTACGCTGGTAGTTCTGGAGTGTCTAATGAAAATTGTTACTTTCGGTAAAACTTGTCATATCGGGTTTTCTTTACTCATTTCTAATCCTAGATAGATCGATAGTTGAAGAGCTGTTTTGATATATATATAAAGGATAGTAAAAGAGAAGGCAGCAGTGCAGAAAACTAAAGATGAAATAGCACTACTACGGCTCGGTGCCCTGTGCACACTACAGCACATATTCATTGAAGTGTAATGAATCCACTGAGGTCTATTACGTGCTGCAAATAAATTTTAGTTTCTGCATTACAGGCAATGCCGGTGAAAATTCAAAAACAAATTGTCGTATCCAGTCCAAAGTGTGATTCTGTGTTCTGTCATTATTAAATACCTTAGATTTTTTTACGGATAAAAATTGCTTATAACCAAAATTATCGTCTCTGTATATATGAACAGGTTCAGGATTGTATGATAATCTGTTTGTTTGTGACTGTTCGGAATCTAACTCACGTACTCTCTGTAAATTACCTAAATTGTTCTGGCTGTGTGAGTCTGACAAATGTTCGGAAAGTAGCGTATGCTGTGATGTGTTAAAGGCTGAAATATTTTTCATCTCCGTCACTTCGTACTGTAAAGATGACAATTTTCTACGTAATGTATTATTGGACGAACCCATCTCACTGATTGTCTGCTGTAAATTTTGGAATTCGGGTGTTTGATTAAACGAAACTGGTGACGTATCGTTTGATTTGGTGTCATTATTACTCTCGATAACGTCAACACGACTGGCCAATTCATCATATTTTTCAGTCAGTGCTTTTACCTGATCATCGTTTTTAGTATCACAAGCATTAATTTGTTTTTGTATTTCACGTGTGATTTTGTTCAATTTTTTAACGTCTGCTTTGATGGCATCGGGATCCTGTATTAGTTCTAATTGCTCAAGTCTGTCGGACACTGTCTGAAAGTCTACTGTGTGTGTGTGTCTGTTTTTGTTTTAAGATCAGAGATTTCATCATGTAATTCGGTGTTCAACTGTTTGATAGTATTAATTTCATCTGATACTGTAGCAATATTGTTGTCTACGTATGTTTTTGCTTTCGTAAGCAATTTACGCTTATCTTCCTGTCTCTGTGCAGTAATTGTTTCCATGACTTGTTGCTTTACTTTATTCTGTTCCTGTATAAATTTACGGTAACGCGTTTCACTGTTTTGTAGCTGGTGATTAAAACGTTCGTCAATTTCGCTGTTCTGTTGGTCAAATTTCGCGTCTACTTTTGCATCCAGTGTATGTGAAAGTTCTGCTGACATTAATTTAAACTCGTCGCGTAACTGTGTTGCGTTTTCAGAGCATTGTTTAGCGACTGCACTAATTTCGTCTCGAAGTAATTTAGTTGTGGCTGCATATGTATTATTTAATTCTTGTGCCACAGATCTAATTTCTTCACTACTGTTCCTAGCACAAGCCTTAATTTCCTCACGTAATTGTTCTTTAGTATCATGACATTGCGCGGCAACGGCTGCAATCTGTTCACTAAGTTGTTTGTTCTGTTTATTTAGGTTGTCGTGTTTTTCATTCAACTGTTTGAAATTTTCATTAAGGTTGTCTTGTTTTTCATTCAACTGTTTGAAATTTGCATTAAGGTTGTCTCGTTTTTCATTCAACTGTTTGAAATTTTCATTAAGTTGTTTGTTCTATTCATTAAGTGGTTTGAAATTGTTGTCTTGTTCTTTCTTAGACTGTAGCAATACTGCCATAATTTGATCCAAGCCAAAATTAGCGACTCTATTTTCTATGCTGTGTGATGGTGTATCTACATGTGTCACATTTTGTGTAACCATTTGGTCATCCTCTGATTCTTGAAAAGGTTTGCTCATCAGATGTGCACTATTGGCCACTAACTCGGAATCAAACAAATCTGACATATTTTGAATACATTGTTCACCTTCGTTAGATACAATTATCTGCTCACTGTATAAATTTAGCAAATCAGGTGTGTTAAACTGGGCAGCGTTCATTGTAGCAGAACGTGCCGCGTCATCAATTGTCGTTAAATTAACAGAGGACACAATTGAATTTGTTTGCTCCTCATTAGCATTAAAATCATTACTAGTGGTCGGTACGCACTGATTGTCTGTAAATGGATGATTATCATTAAGACACTGAGTGTCGCTAGTATTATCGGTCAAATTATTCGAATCGGGTATTTCACTCATTGCACATCGCGATGTACTGTTAATAGTTTTTCGCGGCATTTTTCACAAATCAAAATTAAGCACAATATGAAACAAAGACATAGCAAAAATGGAACAAACACAATTACAACAAAGAGCAATAAATTTCCGATGATCTGTGAAAGAAAGAGAGACAAATTAGTAAATGCGTTGCGCCAGATGCAAACTACATTTAAGTAAATAAGAGCAGATATATGACTACTTCTCAGAGATTCACAAAGAATACGATCCTGGCCGGTTGTCGCCAGGTGTAACCTCCCCACAAAAAATTTAATATATAATAATATTAATAATATGATTCTATTTTTGTGTAACCTCAGAACAAAATTGGTTCTCATTTATAACCTCCCTACAGAAATTCATTCACATTTAACCTCCATACAAAATTTGTTTCCCACTTAATGTAAGCTCGAAACAGAAAAATTCCTAAACCTCGTAATAAAAAAATAAATTCAGTAACCTGGTAAATTTTGGACGACAGCAGTGCTGCGTCATGGCCCTGTAAGATCATTCTGAATAAAAAAGCAAAAATTCTTACCTCAATAAAGTCGCCAACTATCTGCTCTTACAATAACCTTTTTCCGGCACAGCTCTGTGCAATGCTGGCCGGTAGATTTGTCATTTATGAAAGGAAGCAACCTATTTTTCTTTTGCAACAATCGGAATGATCATGGATTGGAGAAATTAGTAAATTCTTTAAATTGCCATGAATGCTTGTAAAAAAAATTACTTTATATCACAAAGATTATTATTAGGACATTTTTAAAACATTTACTTCGGAGTTCACATAACATTACTAGATATGCGCGAGGCTGCATTTTACCTTATACAATAATACTCAGGCTCCGGCATCGCTGCACCGCGACCGGCCAGCCAACATGATACACTATACCAGACCAGAGCAGACTCCAGACCAGACACAGACTAGCGCAGACTAGCCACAACTTACTGCTACAGCTACACAGTTCGTACTGAGTCAACACTGCTCTCTGGTCAGCGATTCTCTTATACCTTGCATATCGCAGGCAGCGCATGAGCAATACATCAAAATTACATCTGCTCGGACCTCTTACATAAAATTACATCTGTATTACATCTGCTCGGACCTCTTGCATAAAATTACATCTGCTCGGACCTCTTACAAGCCATCCAACCAAGTTACATTCTTCCATTGCTCCATAGCACAGGTTTTCTGACTGCAACATCACGTTTCCCTGTTAAGAGCGTTTGCATCGCTGACATCATCACTCAGGTGATTTTGGAATTCAAGCTCGCCCTGCATTCCCCTGCCTATGCATCTCCCTTCGTACTGTTTTGGTGCTGGCAGAGTTCGTGGTTCAAATGGCTCTGAGCACTATGGGACTTAACCATTGAGGTCATCAGTCCCCTAGAACTTAGAACTACTTAAACCTAACTTACCTAAGGACATCACACACATTCATGCCCGAGGCAGTATTCGAACCTGCGACCGTAGCGGTCGCGCGGTTCCAGACTGAAGCGCCTAGAACCGGTCGCCCACTCTGGACGGCGCAGAGTTCTCGAGTGCGGCATTAAGTTCTGCAGTAAATTTTGCTGCTGTCGTCCTCTTATGTTTCGTCACAATCCTTCACAACAACTGTCTGTCACGCTCACTCACCACACACTTTTGTCCACGTTAAGACTCAGCGGAAGAAGTTTTTCTGCTTTTCCTTCGATACGGTGCCTTTAGAAGCGCCAAACTCTTCGGCTTCTTTGGTTACGAAAGTACCCGCCATGCGAGCGCTAACAGCGGGCCCACTTTCGAATTTACTTAGCTCTGACATAATGGATTCACAAGTTCACGGATCACTGTTCTGATCCCGACTAACACTCGCAACTTGAGGACGTTGCACCGCTGTAGTCAAATACAACAGCGCAACTTGCAGTTAAGCGTGCTTTCTCGCGGTGTTTCCATATTCTTGTCCGGCCCCTGTACACGGCCCAAGGGAGCCTGTTAACGCAGAAGACAAATACTGCTGCATACTTCAGCGCCATGGGAACTTACTAAAGGCACTTAATTCCGTGTATCAGCACTGATAACAGAAGCTAAAGGTTCTTGATCTACTGTCAAGCAGTGGATTTTAGGCAAACGTCCCAGAAACGACGACTTACGACTGGTGTTTGAAGACATCTTTTGCTCGTTGAGTTTTCAGACTTTCAATTAGACTATGCGCTGATCGCCTTACTATTCTTGCGGTAATGTTATATATATCACGACCGTTGACAAAGGCATCAAGGTCGACAATGAGAGCCACAACTGACTGTCTAAGGCTTCGCAGGTATCTATCTTTATTGTGAGAAATACGTAGCTTCTGCATTAACCACTACAGTAAATGATTATTTGATTGCGTTCCCTTTCGACTGATGAAACTTTACAGTGAGTAACGCTATCGTTACCGAAGGAAAATAACACCGGTTAGTTGGAAGAAAGTGTACAATGGACTCTTTCGAAAGTATAATCGCTTCTGAGCCTAGGATAAATACTGGTGCCAGTTTTGAAATGGGTGGAATATAGTGCAATCGCTCACGAACCACGCAGAGTTGAAAAAGAGTACCTCGTAATATTTATTACTAAAATTACTGATGATACAGAGAAAACACTGATTAGCTAAAAAGGGAATAATTAAACGGTCGCCAACCCGCTAGGGCAATCAATCTCCAGAATCTTAAGAAAGATAATGGCACAGAAATTTAAACAAATAATCGCTGGCGTGGCAACAGAAGTTTGTCACTCTTTTCCACAGCCCGACAGTTCACGAGAAAATAAATGAATCAGAAAGCACTGCGTTCGCAGTTACTTATTCTGAAATTCTAAATTTTTAAAGTAAAATTAAGTGCAGTTACTGGTTAAATAAATAATTGGCTTTACTTAAACTTTGTTATGTAAAAGATGACTTTCAATAACCTCAGTGTAACGCAATGCAAAAATTTAGAAAAAGGCAAGCAATTTACTTTTAATTGGTGAAAGAGTGAAGTGAATTTACCTTAAGCAAATGAGCAACTCATTTTACTTTAAAAAAAAAACAACAATAAGATACATACCAAGCCAGTAAGCTAAATACAGAATAAATGAAATGTGCACTTTTAATTTGTGCTGTATTTTTAGTTATTAGTTTTGCCAGTGAAACTTTACGTCACTTTAAGTGAATGAAGTTAGTACTTAAAACTACAAATTATTTAAGCCTCTGTTATGCAACACAAGAATGAGCAGTTACTGAGGCAGAAAATTTAGACTGAAACTGGTCATTAGCAAACACGCGAAACTGGCAGAAAATAGTTAATTAATTTTCACATTCTTATGACACTCGTTGATTGCATGGAAAGGAAAGGGACCCTGGCTGGTGATAATGACAACACAGGTACCCTACAAGTCTTAACTATTGCAGATCAGTATTCAAACTAGTCATACTTGAAGATAGAAACGTCGCTGGGTAATGCATATTAATAATTTAACCCTTAACAGTCTTATGATGATGTAGCAGTGCAGACGACGAAGAATGTAGCCGACGACAATGCTGAGCTGCCGCTGTTGCTTGTTGCTGCTGCTGTTTGAGAAGCGCGAGTCGTCTCCATTTACTAAATATAGTTTTTGTAATAAAGCTTACAGATTCAGAATCAGGAATACTGTACAAATTATCAACGGATATTAAACGGCGAAAATTTTGGATAGTGCAGATGGTATTTTACCTGCATTTTCGTTGTTACAAACTTTCCGTGAATCTATCACCCTGTCCCTACCAAGTCGGTCGTTAAAATGTATGTTTGTTGGGGTGCTGTTTCTGGTTTTTACTTTCCTCCGTCATCAGAGCGAAATAACTTGCTTGGTACCCCTTGGATCGATTTTTAATACCAGCAAAAAGGCGTTATCGCATTAATCCCACGCGAAAGTTGATGCAATGGCAAATGTAGACTCTGCATCCGAATAATCAGCTAGCCGAGGCGTCGACTTCTAATAAAATAATTATTTCGTCGAAACCAACTTCACACGTGGATACAGAAGACAAAGAGGGATACAAAATCTTTACGAACAAACAATGACACCTAACTACTTGTTGTTCTAAATGCGATTGTTTTATTTCTGTTTAGTGTACAAAACGTTGGAAAAAGACAGGTCGGCTACTGCCTCTCACAAGGACACCAAGTTTATTAAGGAATTAAGATGGATACGTCGTAGTTATACTCGTTACAACTCAATGCTGAACAGTGAATAAGTATAGAAGAATAAGTGCATATGCTGAGGAATTGATTAAAATGTTGGAAAACGCTTGGAATAATCACAATTTCAAAGAAAGTATCTTTGCGTAAAGGTAATTGTTAATTGGCGATCATATTCCATCACGAAGGTTTGGACGTTGTCAAATGGCTCTGAGCACTATGGGACATCTGAGGTCATCAGTCCCCTAGAACTCAGAACTACTTATACCTAACTAACATAAGGACGCCACACACATACATGCCCGAGGCAGGATTCGAACCTGCGACCGTAGCGGTCGCGTGGTTCCAGACTGAAGCGACTAGAACCGCTCGACTTCACCGGCCGGCCGGACGCTGTCACCCCCTGCACAGCGCCCTGTGGAGCGTAAACGTAATGAATCAGAAACCTTACCCATTAAATGCCTACAATCGCATCTAGTATTCTTACGATTTCTGAACACCAAGGACTGGTGTTTTGCATTGTGCCAGCACAAAATCGGCACCACGAGAGACGAGTGAGAAAAACTGTGAGCTAATCGAGGGCGAATCAAATCAGATTCGATCTTTTATAATCTCGGTCCCAGAGGAACCTCCGTCCACTAGGTCCCAACGCCAACATATCTGCTAATAGCAAGAGATGTCATCCGTGATACTTTCTATAGTCTCAGCGGGAATGATACTGCTTTCTAAAGTTGTCAGGAGCAAAAACAATACCGAAAGATGTAATTATTGGACTCAAAATTCTGTTATGATCTGTCCAGAAGTTTTCTTGTTTTGTAAACCATGCAATGCAGCAACTGTTTCAAAGTATAAGAAACAGTAGATAGCTATGGAATTACTGAAGTTGTCGAGAGGTATGTCTGTGATCGTCTCGTCCTCTGTTCCATCAGGCTTGGTAGTATTGTTCTCATTCGTATGTGTATTGTTTCAGGAGTAGGAAAAATCCATGGCAGTATCGGGTGTTGGACCCGGAATCATCCACACTTTTGTCAGGTAAGCTGACCGCTCAGGCCGGCCGCTGTGGCCGAGCGGTTCTAGGCGCTTCAGTCCGGAACCGTGCACCTGCTACGGTCACAGGTTCGAAACCTGTCTCGGACATGGGTGTATGTGGGGTCCTTAGATTAGTTAGGTTCTAGTAGTTCTAAGTTCTAGGGGACTGATGAACTCAGATGTTCAAGTCCCATAGTGCTTGGAGCCATTTGAACCACTTTTGACAGCTCACCTACGGAAGCATGCTTGTCTTAGATAGAACATACAACTGCATTCATAATTTACAGTTACTTTAAGATGAACACGGGTTCGAACCGCCTATGGCTTGAAATAAAACGTGTCCGCCAGTCGTGGCAGTTTTATCCCTGTGATGTTTTATTCCATCACATCCCTTGTGGCCTTCGAAAACTTTGACAGGAATACAACAGTCATAACGCTACTGTCTGAATGAGAAAATTTTATCACATTGATTGTCACTGGAAAAGTTTCTTGCCATTATTGTAGAGTTTCGGATGTGAAAACATTCTCAAATGTTTTCAGTACTGCAGCGCGCCAAAAGGGCCACTCCTGGGCCAACGTCCAACAATTATAAATTCACCTATGTAATAATGTAATCCCCGGAGGATGACCACTTGACCACACTTCACGGTCATAGACAATGCAACAAGTATCGTCTACTTCTAACAAGCAAACACACCTTTGCGTCAACCGCCGATTTCATTTAAACGCAGCATCCTTGTAGAGTAGTAAAAAATAACAGACACGTTTTTCTTATATCGCCAATGGTGCAATTTAAGGGGGGAAACTGCCTCTGAAAGGTAATATGACACATTTGGTTTCGAGCCCCGCCGGAGGTTCGAGTCCTCCCTCGGGCATGGGTGTGTGTTAATCTTAGCATAAGTTAGTTTAAGTAGTGTGTAAGTCTAGGGACCGATGACCTAAGCAGTTTGGTCCGTTAGTAATTCACACACATTTGAGCATTTGGTTTCGAGCTAATCTCTCCACCAGGAGAAATAAACAAAAATGTTTCAGTCAAAAGTTTAGTAGTAAATAACGTTCTTAAAAACAGTATAATCAAATTTTGCAACAAAATGATTTTTTGCAAGATATCCCCACATCGTCAGTTAATGCTGCAAAATTACAAAATTCTTAAGATGAAAATGAATTAAAATATCACGCCGAATTTGACATGTGTAACAACGTAGATTTCCAAAACACCATTTTTGGAAAAGAGTTTTTAAATCACTGGCTGTTGATCGGATTGTCTTGCTGCAGACGCTGTCCGAGCGTGCGAGTCTCCCGGGCGTCGCCGGTCTGTGAGGACCCGCCGCGGCGCGACGCGGCCAACAGGGCTGCCGTCCACGCGCCGCCCAGCTTATGAAGTGCGCCCGCGGAGACGTTCCGGGTCCTCAAGCACTTCGGATCCTATGCAGTAATCGTCAACTCCAGTCCCAGCACCCAATTTCGCGCCCACTAATAAACAATCCAGATAGCCTGCTGCTCTACTACATCCATATTCCACATTCCATGCTCCTCCAAGCCTCGTCCATCCTCTGCCGCCGGAATTTTAACCAACTCCCACTCTCCAACAATGAAATCCGTCCCGAGATATACCCCTCTTTCTAATCCTAATCACAACGCTACATTTCACGTCATCCCTCCATTTTCTCCTTTTCCCTTCATCCACATTGCTGACTTCCAATCGCTACCTGTGGCTCTACCGAGACCCATAGTCATTCTCATAATTGCACCCTCATTATAACGTTATTTACATGTATCACCAAACATCGCCATTACGCCATGACTTCATTCACTTTCATCAGTGACTGAGTTTTAACTATAGTATAAAGTTGTCAAACAAGTTTTAAAAACCATCAGCGTATGAGTTTATTGTCATTGGTTTTCAAACAAAAATATTAAATAGCGTCCACTAATATATTTTTTTACAAAACCATCTGTTATTTTCATATTTTATAAACTTCAACCATATTTTTTTAAATACAGTTTACGTAACCTTTAACTGAAGAGCGATTTTCATCCGCTGCCAGCCCGGCCCATTGTGGGAAACTGTAATAAAAATTAAGTAAATAAAATGTTCAGGTATCGTTTTTGGTCGCCACGTAGACACCTGTTGTATGCATTCCCGCAGAGTTTCATAGGCCTTACCAGGACCTGACCTGTCAGTTACGTCCCATGAATGTTCGGTGTCCTGAAATTCGCACCCAGTGAAATTCGCACCCGGTGAAATTTGCACTCAGAAAAGATCGAGGAAAGGTCCTCTAAATCTCTCCGTCCGATCACCGTTTGGCAGGTAAAAGAGCCGAAGGCCTTATTTACGGCAATGAGTGGGCGCAATAGTGTTGCCAGCAACATTGCTGCAACGTGTCAATGTCCAGGCCATATTCGTCCCAGTTCTTGTCTGCATGCGTTTGCCTTTCACTCTCAGCCCCGATTCTTCTTCCTCAGCCGGCAGTACTGCAAAGTCACGTGAAACAGCATTATTTCGTTCTTGGAGATTAGTTTCATCTAATGAATTACACGAACCACTGCTCCAAGAATACAGAAGCAGGTACTGGTATGTAAAATTGGGCAAACGAGACAACAAGCGAGAAATCCATGAACGTGATAAATACATCTACAACTAGAGCGAAAGAAACGGAAATTAATGTATACAAAGAGCGAATTCTGAAAAAGGACGTTCTCACTGCTATCGTAGTGCTATCTCTAGTGCTGAACAGAAATTTTATTCTACATCCGTTATTAAGACGCCTGAACGTTTTTGAAGCTTCATTACGCGTTTTAAATGGGCATCAATTAGCCATGTGCTATTATTTTATTGCGATGGTTGTATAAATTACTTCGCACGCTCTATAACTGTGGTCAACTCTGGTCTACTACTTTAATAAATTCTTTGAGCCCTTCCAACAAAGCATTGCAAATGCCTTGTACGAAGAAGCATATGGATGAGAAATGTACTTTAAAGATATAAAATCTTTCAGGGCGTCACGTCTGGCAGCTCAAAAATGTGGAAGAAAAGACATTTTTAAGCATTTACATCAAAGTTGCTAATTAATTATTTAGTGTTGGTTGATTAGTTGCGGACTTCGCTCGTTTTCAAAAGCCACTTGTTACACAGAACAAAATCTGTTACGGGTGGATGCGTTGCTTGTAAAAAATAAAGGTATCATGAATAATATGGTTCTTATGGTAACTATTTACGAATTTTGTATTTAGGATGTTTGCTGTGGACAGTTCTGTTTATGTCACCACACTTGAATGTATCTCACATCTGCGTTCGAAGATGTCACATATGTATTTACACCTTACTGCACCGTATTTTTATGTTAATGTTGGAGAATTTGTTCTCATTGGATTACGCTGACTTATTTATTGCAGGCATTGTCGCAATTTTGACAGAAACGCTCTCGACACCAACATCATTTATTAAGTAACCAAAACATGACGATATAACTATTCCGGCAGTTAAAAAAACGAATGCAACGAATGTAATAAAGCCTACGTTGGATAGATGGACGTTTTAAGGGGACCTGGTCGTGAAATGACTGAAATTTTTGAAAACAAATTTTTGTCCCGTTTCAGAAAATGTATTTTGAATCTATTTTTTTCAATTGTTGATCTGCTCTTAAACGATCTTTGAACAAAAGTCTGCGTGCCACCCTTGATCCATACCTCATCCAAGTGGATTCTTACAAGGGAACCTCCCCATCGTACCCCCCCCCCCCCCCCCCAGATTTAGTTATAAATTGACACAGTGGATAGGCTTGAAAAACTGAACACAGATCAATCGAGAAAACAGGAAGAAGTTGTGGGGAACTATGAAAAAATAAGCAAAATATAGAAACTGAGTAGTCCATGCGCAACATAAGCAACATTATGGACAACTTGAGCTGAGGGGCGCTGTGGTCCCGTGGTTAGAGTGAGCAGCTGCGCGGCCAGAGGTCCTTGGTTCGAGTCCTCCCTCGAGTGAAAATTTTACTTTCTTTATTTTCGCAAAGTTACGATCTGTCCGTTCATTCATTGACGTCTCTGTTCACTGTAATAAGTATACTGTCTGTGTTTTGCGACCGCACCGCAAAACCATGCGATTAGTAGACGAAAGGACATGCCTCTACAATAGGAACCGAAAACATTTGATCGCAAGGTCATAGGTCAACCGATTCCTCCACAGGAAAACACGTCTGATATATTCTATACGGCACTGGCGACGGCATGTACGTCACATGACAGGAATATGTTGTCGACCCACCTAACTTGCACACTTGGCGAATGGGTAAAAAGATTCTTCTACCTTGCCCGATTTAGGTTTTCTTGTGGATGTGATAAACACTCCCAAAAAAGTGATGAAAACATAAGAGTTTGTCACATAAACTGCAACAAATAAATGCAACAGTTTCACAGTCGCACAGTTTTCCCTGTGCTCTGTCAAAACACGTTTTTTTACGTTTTCAAATGTTTCCGTGTGTAGACCGTCAAATCCTGCATATGTCCAAGCAAATCTGAACATGTCCCGGAATTTTGGAGAGCGAAGTTGATTACGTGTGAGTGCCTGAACTTTGATAATTGTCTGAAAATAAAAAATTAAACTTTTCACTCGAGAGAAGGCTCGAACCAAGGACCTCTCGTTCCGCAGCTGTTCACGCTAACCACGGGACCACGGCGCTCGTAAGCTTCTGCTCTCCTTGATGTTGCATATCTTGCACATGGACTACTCAGTTTGTATATTTTGCTTATTTTTTTCATAGTTCCACACAACTTCTTCCTGTTTTCTCGATTGATCTGTGTTCAGTTTTTCAAGGCCTATCCCTGGGCCAACTTATAACTAAATCTGAGTGGGGTGCGATGGGGATGTTCCCTTGTTAGGCGCATGTTCATGCCGATCGTCCAGGGTTTACGCATTTCGCTAGCCACTCTTCCAGCCGACTCGATCGTGTTTACATCTCCCCCGAAACTGTCAGTGAGGTGCAGGCGTCCATTAAGGTCTCTGACCATGATGCATATATCTGCGTCATCAGTCTCTGCCAACAGAAGGCGTGGCGCGGCCGTGGACCATGGAAACTGAACACGATCCACATTACTTCACCCGACTGCCGGCAACTCATCGAGACCACGTGGGCAGCTTGTCGTCCACGCCATGATACCTATCAGTCTGTCCTATCTTGGTGCGTGCTCTGTGCAAAGCCTACTCTCCGCAAGGCCTTCATTGGTTACAGAAGGGAGGTTGTGGCGACGGACTCAGGAATTCTATTTCACCATTCTCCAGGAATGTACTATGAGGCTGTATTCCCCAGAGCGCCAGGCAATGGTGAATAGTGCCAAGGCACAACTCACGTCCCTCTCAAGCCGCCACATTCACAGAGCTATGGTCAGGGCTCGCACACACGGTGGGTTAGTGCAAGAGCGCCCATTTAAGTATCCCGTCATAGCGAAACGACACCACCGTCGGAGGAATTTGATTACCGTTTTTACGATGGATGACAGGCAGCGTTTTGCTTCCCTATGGTACATCGGGTCTGCCCTCCGTGCGCGTAATGTTACGCTGTACTCTGAACAGCATCACCGCCCCGCCAACATTACGACGGTCTACAGACTCTCCGTTGGCTTGGTTCCCGTGGATGTGAAGATGAAACTGATTGCTAACGTCATGGAGGTAGAAGTCCATGACGTTATCCAGGCGGGTTCTACGAATAGGTCGTCTGGCTCTGACGGCCTCCCACAGGAGTTTTATCGGACATTTCGTCACCTTCTGGCGCCAGTGTGGACGGAAATTTGTCTTGACCTTATTTCACCTTTCGTGCCGATTCCAGACGGTTTCCTCGATGGTCTCCTCATTCCCATCCACACGCCTCAGGGTACCTCACGGATGTAGGATTACGGCCCCTTGCAGTTACTCAACAGCAATACAAAGATCTTAACCCGGCTGCTGGCTACGCGGCTTAAACGGACAGCTCAGTACTTGGTTTCCCCTGATCAAACTTCTTTGGGGAGATGCCAATGACATCCACACTGCCCTCTGCCGCTATCGGAACATAATTTCTCTTGCTCTCGCTCATCATATGCCTGGACTTTTGGCAGCTCTTGAATTCAGCCAGGCGTTCGATCGAGTCGATCACGGCTTCCTGGAAGGGGTGCTCCGCTATATGGTCTACCCTGATACTACCGTCGATGTCGTAATGCGTCTCCTTCGTGGGGCTACGTCTTATGTACTCTACAATGGCCATCTTACTCCTCCCATCTGGATCCTATCAGTGCATCAAGGCTGCCCGCTCTCTGCACTGTTGTATACATTCGCCATGGAACTGTTTCTATGCGGCCTCCATCAACGCCTCTTTGGAATGCCTCTCGGTGACCATATATTCAGCTGCACTGCTTATGCAGACGATCTCGACATCATTCTTCGCAGCGGTGCTGAAGTCAGAGAGTCACTGGCATCGGTTACCACCTACGGCGAAGCTTCTGGTAGCTACCTTAACGGCCGCAAGTCGAACACCGTGGCTATAGGTGCGGGGCTTCCTGCGGACAGTGCTGCTTCTTTGCGTGTAGCTGATGCTCTCCGATGCTTAGGACTCAATTTCGCACGTGATCTGCGGTGGACAGTTGCCCTCAACTGTCGGTGTCTACTTTCCCAACTACGAGATGGGCTCTTAGATTACCGCTTAAGAGCACTCGATCTTCTGCAACGCACACAATACGTAAATGTATATTTGGCGTCACATATCCCCCATGTGGCACAGACACTTCCTATTCCGCCATCCATAGCCCGCCGAATGCTAGCGGCACTGAGTTCGTTTGTTTGCCACGGCTTGCTGTTCAAGATAAGATCGAGACTCTCGCCCTCCCGCGGTGCAGGGGCGGTTTAGGTCTGTATCATATGCCTGACATAGCGGTAGCCCTTTTCACCGGTTCTCATATGACGTTGTGGCGCCGTAGTCCTATGTTCTTTACCATCCTATTGTTGGAGGCCCTTGCACCACACTATCTCTCAGCACCTATCCAGTTGCGGAAGTCCCGCCGCACTTCTTTTACTTCCGCCACTTTTTCCTTGAACCAAGCAACGTCCGTACTGTGATACTGCCGGCGCATTTGACATCCACAAAGGCGAGCTATGGTTTCCTTCAGCAGCACAGGTCACCGAATGTGGTGATCGGCGATTGGTATGCCCTCCTTATCGTGGCACTGACGTCCAGTCTGCACGGTACCTTACTGTCAATGGGAAGCAAGTATGCCTGTCACGCCTTCACAGGATTCACCTCGCAGACATCCCGTTGTGTACCGACTGTGATGTTATAGACACAGAAGAACACCGCCTGGTGTGCAGATCGGCGAGAGGTGTCTCGCTCTTGGTGCGACGGATGTCGTCCCTAATTACCTGTACGACTCCCCATCAGATACCTATTCAACTGCTCCTCTTTCCGGATGCGGGATACTTCCCGCAAGCGAAGGCGAACTCTATTAGGTGATCTGTGGACACGCAGCACACTACTTGTTTGCTGATGGCAAGAAAAGTATCCTTGACTTTTGGCAGTTCCTTAATGAACACCACTGTGCAGTTGTCCGGAATCCAAAATATCGACAATTTTTACCAGTTTCCTTTGGAGTGTCTTCCTTAACCAACCCCAGACCTGGGATGTTCCTGTCATGAAGAGTTGATCCCTGCTTCTTCCACACTTACAACCGATATATTCACTGGTAATCGGAATGTTCTGCTCGGAAAAACTATACGTCGATAGTATCAATGACGTATTGCTGCGCCCTCCGGCTCGCGTGACGCTGATTTCCTGGTATTCTCGGTGGTACTAATGACAAAAATAATTAAATAAACAAATAAAAATAAAAAATGACGAAAAGGAAAATAAAAAATAAAACGATGTTCATTGTACCTCTACTCCACGTTCCCTACGCCTTCCTTGGTTCCTGGAATGTGGGAACAGGACATGGTGGCCAGGCCTCGGGTTGCGACCCCTGCCCACATTGTCCACAGCCTCCCTTTGGGCGCCGGGAAGGTTCCATAAAAAAATGGTAGAGCACTTTTCTGCGAAAGTCAAAGGTCCCGAGTTCGAGTCTCGGTATGGCACACAGTTTTAATCTAGTAGGAAGTTTCATATCAGCGCACACTCCACTGCAGAGTGAAAATTTCATTCTTCATAAGAGTGATTTGTTAATTATTTATATGCCATTAACTAGTAAATAAACAACTGCAAACAGCCTGACATCAGATCTGTTTTTACCCTTCTATGACAAGTCATAGGTAAATATCAACGAATAAATAAATAAAAATTGAAATAATAAGCCATTTTAAGTTTACCAAAAACGTTTAAATAACATCCGTCACCACAATTTCACTGTATTGTATTATCTCTCTGCGACTGCTTCACAAGACAAGTGAAGGATAACATATGCGTATCATTATTTTCATTTCAAAAATTTCTCGTTTTTGCAACGAGCTTGCCCATTTGTAGGCGCTCACTTTAAGTGATATATGATTCTCTTTGATTAGAAGTGGAGCAATCAAATTCTCAAGGCTTGTTTCGCATTCATTGCTTTGGTTGGCACTTTCAGTTGCAGGTGGTGTGTTCTTCCCGTCTCCAGTATTAAGACGCAGGGCCAGTCACGTGAGTACCTGGTGTGATTAATGAGACTCCACATTTCACAAATTCGCTGAGTTTTGCTACATATGTCTTCAACCAGATTAACGTCTAAACAGAAGACCACCTCGTATTTTCTGGTCGTGTATGCTAGTGGTGAAACGAATAGTTGTCGGCTCCATTTGCAGTGTGATATTATTGAAAACCAGTTTAACCTGCTTTTAAGTAAACAACAAAAGTATGGAAAATTCTGTTTGAGTTGAACTTCGAAAAACACAGATACGTTCACAGATGTAATAACTTCTTTCCGGCGATAACTTGCAACACAAGGTGGCATTGTCTTTTGATTTACGAGAGGACTATCGATGATGTGATAAAATGCAGATTTCAATGTAATACTGCGCATCTCTCGTATAAAATTGTCACTGAGAACTGTGATGGACTCTTACACTAAAATACGTAACATGTCATCTTATTTTCGACTTGTATCAGACAAGAGCCATAGAAGGAAATGAAACATCATTTTTGCGTACATTTTTGTTATACTTCCTTCGTAAATTGACTCTATCCCACTTTTCTCAGTGAGTTACATGTTCATTTAATTTTGTTTTATAGAATTCTAAGCTGTGAACTACAGCAAAATTCCAACACTTGCAGGGATGCGCGGTTGGAAGTGGTATTACACCTCAGATTACGTACATCACAATTCGACTACAGGACACGAAACAGGCAGTTCCGACGTTACACTTTATAGTGGATGAAAGATTTAAGAAACATTAAGACAGCTTCATAAGTTTTTCGATCTAGGAAAAATACTAGAAGATGTTTATAATTCTCAGAAAAATACGCGGAAGCTAATAACCCAATAAGACGAGCATACACGGTACACTAAAGAACCGAGAGGGATGAATAAGGATGAGAAGTTACGAGAAACGTGCTCGAATTGAAAAGAGGTCAGGCAGGCGCTCAATGTTTCGCCTCTGCTGTTCAACCTGTACACCGAGGATGCAATGACGAAAATAAAAGAAAGGTTCGTAAGTGGGGTTAGAATTCATGATGAGAGGATATCAATGATTAGATTCCTGATGATGTTGATATTTTCAGTGAAAATGAGAAATAATTGCATAACCTGAATGAACAGTCTAACGACGTACGACATGGATTAAGAATCAATTAGAGAAAGATAAATGTAATGAGTAGTTGCAGAAATGAGATTAGTGGGCTAATAAAGCTGTCAATATTGAGGGCCACGCTGTATATGAAATGAAGGGTTTCTGTTACCTTGCAAGCAAAATAAAGCATGACGGGCAAAGTAAGTAGGGAAGCACGCTAGCGCAGACAAAGGGAGCGTTCCTCACTAGAAGATGTCAAGTATTATCAGACATAGACCTTAATTTGAGGAAGAAATTTCTAAAAATTCACATTTGGAGCACAGCATCGTATGGAAGTAACCATGGACTTCGGAAAATCAGGAAAAAAGTGAACTGAAATGTTCGAGATGTCGTGCTACAGATGAATGCTGTGAAATATTATAGTGATGAAATGTGGTTCCCCAGAGTATCTGTGAGACAGGAATGTGTGGAAATACTAACTACAAGAACAGGTATAGACCACAGCATCGTATGGAACTAAGCATGGATTCCGAAAAAACGGGAAAAAAGTGAACTAAAATATTCGAGCTGTTGTGCTACAGATTAATGCTGTGAAGTATTATAGCGAGGAAATGTGCAGGTTCTCCCAAGAATCTGTGAGAATGAGATGTGTGAATATATTTTCTAGAAGAATAGGTATGATTACAGGAACTGTGACAAGACAGTAGTAAATAACGTACATTGTAGTAGAGGGAGCCATGGAGGGCAGAAATTTTAGTGGTAGACAGGTATTGGGCGTAAATGTTACTCTTAAATATTAACTCTAGGTGCATTCGTGGCGGGACGCCCGACTAGTCAGAAGAATGATGTTCTGAAACCAGAGACACTAATGTAGTGGTATGTAATTGAAAAGGACGTACAAACAATCGCAGGGATTCTCATTCAAGGAAGTTTTGTGTGCCGGTCCACAAAGCAACGAATATACCTTATTCACCTGACAATTCATTTTATGCATCGATTTCCACAAATTAGCTGAAAGTCACAACACACATAATATCTCTAAAAAATCTTTAATACTTGACATGTTGTGTTCAAGTTTATATCTCTTAATGAGTCGATTACGACAGCATTTTAAATTTTGAAATTCGAGCAGTAATTACATAAAGTAACGAAAATCAAATTTTTTATCCTGGAAGCAGTTAAGCAGACAACCTGCAACTGGAACGGGTGACACGAGCCATTTAGTATAACATTTCCGTTGAAGATAAACTGACAACAATAAAGAATTTTTCCACGTCGTTATATTCCAGTTTATCCATCTGTGCGAAATACACACAGCAAAAACCGTATCCACATACCAATCTGATACACGGCTTGAGACATTGGTATCAATGCCATCTCTGTGACAGAAATTCCATCCATATATCCTACTTCCATCATATCTCTGACCCCAGTTTTTGATAAGTCTGGTAAAAAAGCAAGAAAAAATATTTGTTTCATATAAAAATCGCCTTACTTCTCGACATAGTGTCCTTTGAGGGATACATACTTGGTCCAGCGACCCTCCAGCTTTTTCATCCCAGCCAAAAAATAGTTTATGTCAAACTCTGCAAAATTGAGTCAATTATTACTTCCTCATTTGATTAAAATTTCTTCCTTGCAAGCCAAGTTTCGAGTCAGGGAACAGGAAGAAGTCATTCTGGGATACGTCTGGTGAATAGCGTGGATTAGGAAACAAATGAAAGCCAAATTCATAAAATTTCGCCATCTGTTATCGCTGATGTGTGTGGAGTGGTGCATTATCCTGGTCAAAGAGCACTTTTTTGCGCTCCAACCTTGGTCTTTATTCATCCAACGCAAGTTTCAAACTATGCATTAATGAAGCAGAAAAGGATCGAATTACAGTTCTGCCTTTTTCCAAGAAATCTGTAGGGATTAGCCGTCGGTATCTCAAAATGCAGTGGCCTTTACCTTACCAGCTGACAAAATAGTCTTTGCGTTCTTCGGTGCATTTTCACCATTCTTTGCCCATTGTTTTGACTGCCATTTTGACTCTGATGTGTAATGACGAATCCAGGTTTCATCAACAGCTACAAATCAGCGCAGATAGTCTTGTGGATTAAGATTAAACGTCGCGTTGAAATACTGTGCCGAATGCGAGTTTGCGCAACTGTGAGCAATCGCTGCACTAACCTAGCACACAGCTTCTTCATAGGCAATTTACTGTGCAGTATATCACGCACATGCTCATCATTCGGCGCTCTAGCATTGCCGTCTCATGGGTTTCGTCAGTGGTTTCCTTTGTGCTGACCTCAATTGGACCGTCGGAGAGCACATCGTCTTCGGTGCTTGTCCGACCACGTTTAAATTCACTAATCCAAAGTCAATGGTCTCCAATGTTGGTGCAAAGCCCGTGTGAACTTCAGCCAATTGTGTTTTTATTAGTACGAGAGTCTCACACTTCAAATGAAAATGCTTAATAACGCACGAAACGCTTTTCTACATTTTCAGTTCCAGTCGACAAATTGATAATTCAGAAAGCTGCCAACATGAACTGCACGCTATACGTGGTTGAAATTCTTCATACGATTCTTGGAATAAACAAGCTTTCCAACCGTGAAGGCACAACAAAAATCTCCGTGGAACTTGTCCTGGGGCACACTCGAAATTACTTCTAATTCTGTGGATGAGTCACCATCGATGTTAGGGTGGCGGTTAAAAGATGTTAATCTAGTCTAATAACGATACAGTATCTGTGCGAACGTACTTTCGTTATTAGACGTCGATGTGGCACAGAAGAAAAACTTTTCGAACATGTGGAAACACCAAATTCATCGTCTCACCACTATCAATGGCTCTTAGAAAACGTGTTTGAGTGAAGAGACGAGTTGGACTGCGCTTGACCAGTACATTCACAATCCATGTTGATTACCGTGGCTTATAATTTTTAGATCTAGATATGTAGCTACGTTAGAAACAACATCTTATAGTTTATATTTTCAATAACCGATTACTCACCTAATCGGGGTTGTACTACGTGCTTTTTTTTCGTGTGCGTAAGGCATCTCACAAAATGATTTCCCGTTCTTTACCATGCTCCCTCGTTCATGTTTCCATGAATTCTAGAAGTATGCGAAAGCTCGAAAATAATGTGCTATCACGCTCCCCGAAGCATTTAAAGAATAAACGTCAATTTTTTAGCAAGCGATTAACGGGAGTAAGTTACTTCAATTGTTTCAAACATATGGAGTCGGGGATAATATGGCTCAGTTAACTGACCATCACTTTTGTCACTGACCTTTGATATCTGCATTTCATCACATCATCGATAGTCCTCTTGTAAATCAAAAGACAATGCCACCTCGTGTTGCAAGATAACGTCGGAAAGAAGTTATTAGTCTGTCAACGTAACTGCCTTTTTTCAAATTTTATGACAAACAAAATTTTCCATCCTTTCTAATGCGCAAAGTTTCAGTTAAGCATAAGTAACCTTTCTTTTCGCCCGCCTCCGGGTATATCAGTCGAGGCAAAAAGTAGATACAAATTTTCAAGGGTACTTTATTGACATTAGATCGCGACGAAAATATTTTCTGTGATGACAGCTTTGCTAGATGGTGCCATTACAGACGCATGCAAATTACACAAACGCGCAATAAAATGTACTCGCTGCGGGACACCACATTCTTGATAAACAAATCTTCTTATCTCTCTCAGTCCCCCATGACGTCTTCTCTTACTCCGCCATTGCAAGCGCAAAGTGTCTGAGAAACTACTGTGGTCAAAATGAAACGTTACATATTGCTATATTGTAAACACTGAACATAAGAGGAAACAAAATTGTTCACGAAAACAAAAAACAAAGAATATAAACACATTTCCACTAGACAAACACAAAAACAATCTACAAAACATTTCACTGCAAACACTAGTTCCTTCTCACTGTCATGTTGCATAACGCATTATTTATGAATGAACTGAGGCTCCTCGCAATTGGAAATACAGTGCTTTTGACACCGGTTAGGCATAACCTTCACCAAAGTTTCGAGATAAATGTGTGAGATATTGTCCTCTTCGTTCACAGCGGCCTCTGTGATGCCCTGTAAGGTCTTTGGTGGAACAGGACGATTGCAACCACGGAGTTGGGATCTGGAGATGTGGAGGCTGTTCCATCTGACTGATTATATGCTCCACCAGGAAGGTGTTCACAAGATCGTGATGATGGGGGCGTGAATTGTCGTCCACCAACGCGAATCCTCTCCAGTATGTTCGCTAAATGCCGCGAAAATGCATACAAAGCAGTTTTACGTTACACCAGTCATCCCTCCCATGTACTGGTACGAGGGGTGTCCTACAGCCATTCATGGTTCCACCCCGAAACATGACTGAACCGCCTTGATAAGGGTCGCAGTCTATGATGCTGTTAGAGTGTAAACGTTTTCCTCGTTGTTTCCACACACGAATGTCAGTATTGTCCTGGAGGAGACTGTTACGGGTGTCATCAGAAAAGAGGGTTGTGTACCATTGCTGCCTAGTCCACGAAGTATGGATTCGTGCCCATGCGACAAAAGCCACCCTCCGAACGCGATTTAGAGGAGAAGCCTCGAGGTCTTCTGGCATGTAATTGCTGCTCATGGAGCCTATTTTGTATCGTTTGTGTTGACACCTACACTCCTGTAGCTGGTTGGAACTCCCATTGTAGACCCGTAGCATTGTGCTGAGGATTTCTGCTTGCACTTATACACAGGTATCGGCTGTGCACATCTGTTGTCTTTCCTCCGGAGCCATTTCTGTGACGATCCTCAACTGACTCTTTCACTAGAAACCTGTTCCATATTCTGGAGCCGGCCGGGCTGGCAGAGCGGTTCTAGGCGCTACAGTCTGGAACCGCGCGACGCTACGGTCGCAGGTTCGAATCCTGCCTCGGGCATGGATGTGTGTGATGTCCTTAGCTTAGTTAGGTTTAAGTAGTTCTAAGTTTCCGGGGACTGATGACCTCAGAAGTTAAGTCCCATAGCTCTCAGAGCCATTTGAACCATATTCTAGAGACATCGCTTGAACATTCGCTGCGACATCTACCTGTCTCATCCCCTGCTCCATTAGTGTTGACGATGCGGATCTTCTGATCGTACATTGTTGTTGTCCGGAGCATCCTGAAGCAACATAACTCTCACTATGACTCACAGCCCAAGTAATGAAATGTTTACAGGTAATATGGTTGCCATAGTCAGTACATACTCCCCCTCATGGCAGAACTGTAGTCGCCAGAATTACATTACAAACAAACCAAACCACTGATATTGTAACGTATTTCTGGATCGCACGTTCAATATTAAAATTGCGGCAATACGTAACATTTATTTTAACCACTGTATTTGTCCGTCTAACTGACCTGCTGAGAGTTCATCCTCTCTACGTATCACCAAAGCATAACGTATGAATTCTGGTATCACCCTAGAAATTACTCTGCAATTGAAACTAAGAAGCTTTCAGTGTCCACCTCACGCTGTCTTTAGCCCGTACAAGATATCAAATAGGCGATTCATTCATAGCATTGACAGTGATATGAATGATGGATAAAGCCGCTGAAGAGAAGTGGATATATGACTTAATCTTTACAATAAGTGCTGCCATGTTTTTGTAGCAGTAATTCACTCGGTTTTCCAGCAGCCAGTTCCAGGAGATTATTCTGGTAAGTCAGTGTACCACATTGTATGATATACCTGAGCAGGCTTGCGTGTGCACTGAAGAATACTTCAGTCACTGAAATCATTATGACAGTTCATAATCATACAGGCGGATGTTGATCACACTGACAAAGAAGCATACTCTTTAAGAACACATGGCTTAGTCATTATTTTACACGTATGCCCACACTGTAGTGTAAATTGTCTGTGTATGTAAATATGAATGAATGATCTGTGTGTTGCGAAACTGTAACGTGTTGAGCGTGTTGTATGAAATTGTCTTTTAAGCAGATAATGGTTAATTACTTTTATATCACAGATTTTCTTACAGTCTTTTAAACTGCAAAAATGATAACGCAGACTTATTACACCTAGCACTTTGATGTGCTAAATAAGTGATTATAATAATTATTTCCTTTTATTTAAGTTACGTTAACGTACAGATACCTTATTGCACACCAAAGCAAAAACAACATATGAACATGATCTCTTTCGGTCTCAGGGTTTGAAACTTTAGCGTTCTGTATGTATATTTACTTGTAGCTCATAATGGAGGATAACAATAGGGTAAGATCGTAACCAATAAAACTTTCAATAACCGCAGGAAACACACAATTCTCCTATAAATAAGATTGTTTTAATGGTTCAAATGGCTCTGAGCACTATGGGACTCAACTGCTGAGGTCATTAGTCCCCTAGAACTTAGAACTAGTTAAACCTAACTAACCTAAGGACATCACAAACATCCATGCCCGAGGCAGGATTCGAACCTGCGACCGTAGCGGTCCTGCGGTTCCAGACTGCAGAGCCTTTAACCGCACGGCCACTTCGGCCGGCGTGATTGTTTTAATAGTTACAAATAACATTTTGTATTCTGAAAACGATTTACATAGATTAATAATTATTGCACTTATTACAGACCTCTTAATAAGGAATATAGGAAGAGTGCGTCTTGCTAGGTCAGCGGTACAACTAGAAAAGGTAGAATGTCTTCTTTCTTCAGACAAATGAAAATTAACATAGCGTATATTGTCTTCTTTGATCATTGTCTACACAGATAATAAATCGTGCTTATTGCTTTTGCCCTTTTCATTCGATGTCCTTCACATGAAAAAAGTCAGGGTTTTTCAGATATCACAGAAAAATATTACGTCCTTTGTCTGGTATATTCACAAAGAAAAATACCCCAGGAGACGGCACATAGCCCCCTGGACGATTGAAGACATTACATGAAATGTTATGGCTTAACAAGCCACATACGTCGAACTGGTACAAGTTCATTTCGTATATTGCATATAGTCTCATTGGTTTTCATACATGATTTGCAATTACAGGTTTTACATTACTCGAGGTTGCAAGGTTACATAAAATTTGTATTTCATTTAGTGTAAAACAGCTTGTAACACCATATCTCTAATGCTGTACAGATTTATATTGCCTTGTGCTTTGGTTTAATGTTATAACATTGAGTATCTGTAAATGTTTTTGAATCGATAACATAAAATTGTATACTCCTTTCTTTGTTAAAACTTTGATGTCGTGGTTTGATTCTATGCAATGTAGTATACCTGTCATTTAAATTCTTCGTCCCATTTGGAGGGAACAAAACTTACTATATATAATTGTAATTTGTGTGTGAATAGTTTTTTGTAGAAATGTCAATATGTGCAAATGTTCTGTTTTATTTAATGTATTTGGTTGCTGTTATGTAAACTGCTGACCTTCACTTAGGGTTCTTAGTTAGGTTGTATGTAAAAGGTGTAGTGGTTCCCCTCGGGAACGGAACTGTGTAGCGCGCGCAAATTGTGGCTGGCGTAGGTAGAAAAGGTGGAACCAAGAGTTAGTCGGGGACGAGCTACCAAACTATGCACTGCCATGTAAAACTTGTATATTGTGCTGGTTCCGAGAGAGGTTTTTTCAGCCACTTTCCAATGCCTCGGATGGATGGATAAATAGCTGGAGCGATTCTGGAATTGGTATTCATCATCGCCACCAAGAAGGGCCAGAGTCCAGCAATTCTGTCTGCAAACTCACCTACCAATACGCAGTTGCCACCACATTGCGCAATCACTGTAAAGGAGTACTATAATAACGTACAGTGAAGGATCAGCTAGTTGGATGTGTTAGCGCGCTCAAATATAAGGTAACTTATAACTGAATTCATGTACCTACCTTGATTTTTTCCCTATTACAACACCTCTCAGGTTCCTCTACATCTGAACTATGATTACCGAGTGTCCTATTTTGTGGAAAAAATGAAAGCCTCAGAGTTAGACAGAATATCAAATAATGTTGTTTGATCTTTGGTAAGAAGGGAGTATTCAGATTTACCGTGGATTTAATGAAATTGTGAGAGACAGTAAATGTAGTTTTGTGAAGTTTCAAAGTCACCTATTTAATAATTTACTTGAAAGTAGAAGACTGTGGTAATAAAACCAATTTGCCATTTCTTTTACACATCAAAGTTCTTAAAATTGAGGCTTATAACGTTTTGCTTAGTTAATGATCATAGTGCTACCTGTAGTAAATTTTAAAAGGTGAGTCAGTTTCTTGCAAATTTGTCAACATTGTGTTTCACTGTAGTAAAAGTGGAAAACTGCAATAGTAGAAAATTATATGTTCATGATTGCTAAGTGTTTGTCTCTCTGGTGTATTGGAAGTGCATATTAATACACTCCTGGAAATGGAAAAAAGAACACATTGACACCGGTGTGTCAGACACACCATACTTGCTCCGGACACTGCGAGAGGGCTGTACGAGCAATGATCACACGCACAGCACAGCGGACACACCAGGAACCGCGGTGTTGGCCGTCGAATGGCGCTAGCTGCGCAGCATTTGTGCACCGCCGCCGTCAGTGTCAGCCAGTTTGCCGTGGCATACGGAGCTCCATCGCAGTCTTTAACACTAGTAGCATGCCGCGACAGCGTGGACGTGAACCGTATGTGCAGTTGACGGACTTTGAGCGAGGGCGTATAGTGGGCATGCGGGAGGCCGGGTGGACGTACCGCCGAATTGCTCAACACGAGGGGCGTGAGGTCTCCACAGTACATCGATGTTGTCGCCAGTGGTCGGCGGAAGGTGCACGTGCCCGTCGACCTGGAACCGGACCGCAGCGACGCACGGATGCACGCCAAGACCGTAGGATCCTACGCAGTGCCGTAGGGAACCGCACCGCCACTTCCCAGCAAATTAGGGACACTGTTGCTCCTGGGGTATCGGCGAGGACCATTCGCAACCGTCTCCATGAAGCTGGGCTACGGTCCCGCACACCGTTAGGCCGTCTTCCGCTCACGCCCCAACATCGTGCAGCCCGCCTCCAGTGGTGTCGCGACAGGCGTGAATGGAGGGACGAATGGAGACGTGTCGTCTTCAGCGATGAGAGTCGCTTCTGCCTTGGTGCCAATGATAGTCGTATGCGTGTTTGGCGCCGTGCAGGTGAGCGCCACAATCGGGACTGCATACGACCGAGGCACACAGGGCCAACACCCGGCATCATGGTGTGGGGAGCGATCTCCTACACTGGCCGTACACCACTGGTGATCGTCGAGGGGACACTGAATAGTGCACAGTACATCCAAACCGTCATCGAACCCATCGTTCTACCATTCCTAGACCGGCAAGGGAACTTGCTGTTCCAACAGGACAATGCACGTCCGCATGTATCCCGTGCCACCCAACGTGCTCTAGAAGGTGTAAGTCAACTACCCTGGCCAGCAAGATCTCCGGATCTGTCCCCCATTGAGCATGTTTGGGACTGGATGAAGCGTCGTCTCACGCGGTCTGCACGTCCAGCACGAACGCTGGTCCAACTGAGGCGCCAGGTGGAAATGGCATGGCAAGCCGTTCCACAGGACTACATCCAGCATCTCTACGATCGTCTCCATGGGAGAATAGCAGCCTGCATTGCTGCGAAAGGTGGATATACACTGTACTAGTGCCGACATTGTGCATGCTCTGTTGCCTGTGTCTATGTGCCTGTGGTTCTGTCAGTGTGATCATGTGATGTATCTGACCCCAGGAATGTGTCAATAAAGTTTCCCCTTCCTGGGACAATGAATTCACGGTGTTCTTATTTCAATTTCCAGGAGTGTAGTATAACAGGATCCACAGTTTGTCTATTGTGCTAATGCTAGGTAACAAGGAACCGGAAGACCACTATTTATTAAAACCATAATTTCTTTGTTCAAAAGATAGTGAGAAGCAACCTGTTAGTGAATTAATTTTAAATAGTAAAGTATTTAATTGAGAGACTTAACGTATGTCCAATTTATGATCCTGCAGTGAATATTAATAGTAATGTTATAAAGACCATTCAGTTTGAACAAGCCCTGAAAGTAATAGTGTGTTTCGGTATCTGCTATATTTTTGCAAATAGTTTGTGCTGTTCTAGCTGTTAGCTTCAATCTTAGCGTAAACATATGTATGTGTCAAAGTTCATTGCAGTCGCGTGTGGCAAAGTATAGGTTGTGTTTGTCCGTTAAAGTTACTCATACCTACTTTCTTAAACAAGAACGTTAATCTTTCTCTTGCCTAATTAGGCTGGCGACCGTTTTCCTTATTCTTTAAACAGTATAGCTAGGTAAAACATTATTTGTTACTGTTCCAATACTTATTTAATTCTGACTTTCACTTCCGATAAGCCACCTCCGTTAGGTACAACACGGTCAACATAACAAAAATCCTCTCAGAGGGTAACACTGCTCTGTTGCGTTGTACTATAATTGCTTTAATAAAATAATTTTATTTCACAACCTGCTTCCAGCTTTAAGGTTATGGTATAGCAGTAGCATACAGTAGCGTTATGAGCTTTATGGTCACTGCATACAATATTTCTATTATTGCTGTTATTACTGGTGGGGTATTTTACTATGATGTGTCGTTCAGGTAGATGTAATCCGGAAAATTCTTTGTAGACATCCCAGGGCTATATTTGTCTTTGCTCTCCCATTTGGGTTATGGGACTGTGGAAAACTGAAATGTGGCTACCTTCCCATTCATATCTGAAATTCCTTCCTCATCTCAACATTCTCTAAAAAGGTCATTTTTAGCTCAAATTTTTTAACTTTCTGGACTTTATACTGTTACGTCTATACCCAGTTCCAGTAGTAAACTACCCTTTAAAAAATTACTAAAAATGAGTTTATTATCTCAGCGTAAAATTCACATTAATATATTACCAGATTTACATCAGCGACTAAGGGGAGTAGGCCGTTTGTTAATAACCCAGCTTTGTAATATCGTGGCAAGAACTGTGCAGTCATATTGCATAACATATTCTTGACTGATTTCTGAAAAGCTACGATGTTTATTCATTGTGATCATTTAAAATGATAGCTGTACTTAAAATCAAGCAAATACTGTTAATAATATTTTCTTTAAAGTGATCTGCGAATAATTAACTAAAATGTAATTTAAATTGTTGCACTGTAAATTCATTGAAATTGTATATGAAATTAGCTAAACTTTTCCTAACTGAATATCAGAACATATGGGGCAATATGCGGCTCATTTTTTGATGCAAGTAACTAATATCATCTCATGGCTTTTAATTGTTATTTTGTAAATCTTACATTGAATAATGTATTCGAGTGTGGCGCATGAGTCACGAAGTCAGTCTGCACCGTTGTCTTTCGGAGGCTGTCAGACGGCCAATGTATGTAGCACCTATGTGCTCGACAATCAGTCATAATATACGACAAGAAAAGTGTTATACTCCGTGTTATAATTTTAAAAAATTAGTATAACAGCGACACAGAACTCCAGGGCTTTCTGATGCAACAACCCCTGAGGATATCTTGAGTATCACATCGTATGGAGCAGCTAAATTGTTATGTGAACTTTCATTAACTGTGATTGAATTTTTCTAGTTGTCACTCGTCTCCTTTGAATTTATAGTCTTCATTCCTGCTTGACATCATTACGCGGTGTTAGTGGTAGATAACTCACGCCGCACGCCGATCCGGAAAGCGCCGTCCGCGCCTGCGTATGTGATCTCGCTGCAAGAAAGGAAGGCAGGAACCCGCGCCTCTCTCCGCCATATGAAGTTCAACTGCAGCTTCCTCTGGAGCCCGTACCATCAAATTGCGTGAAAAGACGAAAACTCGTAATCAGTTCACACAGCTAATACTTTGATAACCTGCAAGGAAGGGAATTAGTGTTTGTTCCGATTCAGACTTCACTCGCTCGTAGTCTTCAGTACGTTAACGTTTGTGTGTGTGTTGTCACTGCGTAGTCCAGCTTGACTGCGGCAGAAGTAATGTAATTGATAATGCACATTGCACCGCAGTTCACTGTTTATCGTGTCCATAAGCGATGCACGTGATTGCATTTCATTCCGTTATATTTTACGGCAGCATTCCGTTATATTTTACGGCGCAACGATTTCGAAACATTGATTGTTGGCCGCTGTACTGAAACAACAAAACACTGTACGAAACAACAAAACACAAGTGTAGCTGTTCTGTGTGTGGAAGTGTGATTCAACGTACACATCTGGCACGGTTCTCCCTCAATAAGACCAGATATTTTAAACACCATTTATACTGAATAATTTTTAAAAAACCAGAAATACTATAAATGCACATAGAAAGCAGAAATACAATCTAATACAAGAACACGAGCCAGATGCTTTGTTGACTGAACTTGTGACCAAGAGGCATTCTTGTTTACGACATTGAAATAATTAAAAAAAAGGAATTTTTTTTACCTTCAAATATATTGACGAAAAGCACACTCTGATCAATACAGCATCCCCAATCCAACAACATCAGGTGTCCAGCCCATCAAAACAATATGACATCTGAACAAGCACTCTCCATGGGAACTTCTCAACAACGACTCACCACTGCTACATCTCAACAAGCACTGCCTACTGCTACTTCTCAATAAGCACTCTCCACCACGACTTCTCGATAAGCACTGCCAGTGGAGGCGGCGGAATAAAACTCTTTGGCGCAACCTCTGACGCTGTGGCTCAGTGTAGCCACCTTTCATATGCCCCTCCTCCACGGGCCAGAATTTGATGGTATTTTTGCCAGCATTGGTGGTGAAAATACCACCAAATTCGTCCAAAGAAGAAAAAAAAATTACAGAGAAAAATAGAAGATAATATTAATAATTAAATATCACATAACTAGATAAAATTTTGGCTTTGCACTGACCGTTCCATATCCTAATATATAAAATACAGTAAGGAATACAAATGTTTTCATACATGTGATTTTACATAATAGTTTACACAGGTATCATGTGGTTAAACCATTCAATTAATAGCGTCAGCAATGACGAATATGTACCGGTAAGAGTCTCATAACATTTCATAAAAAGTAAACACACAGAATATCAGTTTATACAAATATTCACATAAAATGCTTTCCATAGTTCAATAAACAAGTAGTTGACAGTTCCAGCAGTAGCACCCAGCAATGGTCAACAGGTGCAGACACCAACGAGTGACATTATTTCAGTAGAAGCAGTCCATCAGTGGCACCCAGTAATGTTGAGCAGGTGCAGACACCAACAAGTGACATTATTTCAGTAGAAAGTTCCATCAGTCGCACCCAGCAATGTTGAGCAGGTGCAGACACCAACAAGTGACATCATTTCAGTATAAGCAGTTCAATTAGTGGCACCCAGCAATGTTGAGCAGGTGCAGACACCAACAAGTGACATCATTTCAGTAGAAGCAGTTCATCAGTGGCACCCAGTAATGTTGAACAGGTGCTGACACAAACAAGTGACATTATCTCAGTAGAAGCAGTCCATCAGTGGCACCCAGCAATGTTGAGCAGGTGCAGGCAGCAACAAGTGACTTCATTTCAGTATAAGCAGTTCCATCAGTGGCACGCAGCAATGTTGAGCAGGTGCAGACACCAACAAGTGACATTATTTCAATAGAAGCAGTTCCATCAGTGGCACCCAGTAATGTTGAACAGGTGCAGACAGCAAGAAGTAACGTCATTTCAGTAGAAACAGTTCTAACAGTGGCACCCAGTAATGTTGAACAGGTGCAAACACCAACAAGTGACATTATGTCAGTAGAAACAGTTCCATCAGTGGCACCCAGTAATGTTGACAGGTGCAGATACCAACAAATGACATCATTTCAGTAGAAGCAGTCCATCAGTGGCACCCAGCAATGTTGAGCAGGTGCTCACAGCAACAAGTGACATCATTTCAGTATAAGCAGTTCCATCAGTGGCACCCAGCAATGTTGAACCGGTGCAGACACCAACAAGTGGCATCATTTCAGTAGAAGCAGTCCATCAGTGGCACCCAGTAATGTTGACAGGTGCAGACACCAACAAGTGACATCATGTCAGTAGAAGCAGTCCATTAGTGGCACCCAGTAATGTTGAACAGGTGCAGAGACCAACAAGTGACATCATTTCAGTAGAAGCAGTTCCATTAGTGACACCCAGTAATGTTGAACAGGTGCACGTAACAGTCCATAATATTCACTATCACTAATTAGACAGTTCATCAGAGTTTATCAGCAGAAATTAAACATTTCCAAGTGGCACCCAGCAATGTTGAAAAGGTGCAAGCACGAACAGCAGTTTGAATGCACACACAATTGCTTTTACAAAATTATTATCAATACTCTTACACTAAACATACAAATTATAATAAACACACAAATGATATCAGATAATTGTCATATTAAATATTACAAATTCACAAATATCAGAAAACCTATAATATTTATGGGGGTCAGTGCAAGCCACAACAAACAAGTAAAATAATATTTAAGAGATAGGTCGTTACCAATTATTTGGGATTAGGAAAGGGAACCACACAAAACACACTCACTCATCTTTCATTCACATTAAGTACTACTGTGTAATTGAATAGTGTTAACTGTGTAAATGCAATTCGGTCAAAATTTGATGTTCAACTTGTGTATCAAGTAGTAGTGGCACAGTGTATAACAGTCAATAATAGTTAGTCAACGTCATAGTCATCATGTCAAGACCAATGTTTGCCAAGCCAAATCAAATGTACAGTTGCTGAACAACTGTCAGTGTGCCAAGATATGCAAATACTTCCTCTCTCAAAAAAAAAAGTATATACTGCTTAGTGATTTAACAAAGTGTGTGTGTAGACAATCTTCCTTCCACTTGAGTGTTCTAGTCTTCCATCTTCATCCTCCTCGTTCCATATAAACCAACAAAAAAAAATATGCTCCTCACTTATTTTACCTCTTATCCACCAAAACTCCAATAATCATCAGCATCACATAATCTTAATACTTCAATAATACCTCTTACGTCGATACATATAAACCTTATCATTAATATAATTTACCTTACCTCTTGTCCACCAAAACTCCAATAATCATCAACTTCACACAATCTCAATACCTCAATAATACCTCTTCAATACGTCGACACATATAAACCTGATCGCCAATATCATTTCACTTCCATAACAACTCTTTCCTCTAGTCAGTCTCCTCGAACAAGTACAGATAAAATCCTAGTGCAAACTTCAATTCATCATCCCATACAATCCGAAGACACAATGTCCACACACAACCTCTGTGTAATCCATCTGACCCAAATCTTCTACTCATTATGAATTATAAAATACATTTTGGTTACCTTGTCCATCATTAAATAAAAGAAATGCATACATGACCTCTAACAGCCTTTAGTTCGAATAACTTTCAGTAAGTAAGTACGAGTACGGAGTGTGAATGATCGTAATATTTCACAGTGTGTACACCACTTCAAGAATCATAGCAAAACAGAACAAACATGTGGAGTATTTCTTGTGTCAAGTATCACTTGCTATTTCAATTGCTCACGAAGAATGCAGTGTAATAACTGTCAATGGTCTAAACCTAGTGTTGGTATGTCATATCGTTAGCTTCCTTCCTATTAGCGTAAATTTATACAGCTTCCATAAAACCTCCAGCTCATGTGACTTCAATGAAGTTTCTTGTACCAATGTCGTTCGTAGAATTATAGCAGTTCATTTTCTTATCTTAAAATATAAAGCACTGAGCGTAAGCAAAACATGCAATAGCGAGTAAATATACCAGTAGAGAACAGAATGCCAACAAGTGGATGCAGCACAATTCCTACAACGAGGCTCTGCCAAGCGAACAATCTATAATTAATACCATAGTGCGACCTAAACTCCATGTTCGTACACCGTATATCAGCATTTCTATATACCAAATTAGAGTGTATTTATGACAACAAATCAGAAATGTGTAAATATGCAATCCATACGCAAAGCAGCAAATATGTATCTTACATAATAAACAGGTCATTAGCATGATATCAGCATAAGCAAATAAATGTTCATATGTAACCTTAATAAGTAAACATAAAGGCCCAAGCAGATACATCACAAAGTATAACCTACATACATAACCATATCAGCACAACTAATCAGGTGACAATTATAATTTAAATAAATAAGCACAGCAGGCACATAATAAAAAAAATGTGACATCAGTGAAAAAGCAGTGCAGCCAAGCGATGCATAATATACATAAGTAACAACCCTGTTCATTAATCAATCATTGTCAAAATCAGTTAATGTACGCAAGCACGTCGCTTCATAAGTACATGAAATTTAGCACAAAGTATGAATCTACATCTACATCTACATCCATACTCCGCAAGCCACCTGACGGTGTGTGGCGGAAGGTACCTTGAGTACCTCTATCGGTTCTCCCTTCTATTCCAGTCTCGTATTGTTCGTGGAAAGAAGGATTGTCGGTATGCCTCTGTGTGGGCTCTAATCTCTCTGATTTTATCCTCATGGTCTCTTCGCGAGATATACGTAGGAGGGAGCAATATACTGCTTGACTCTTCGGTGAAGGTATGTTCTCGAAACTTTGACAAAAGCCCGTACCGAGCTACTGAGCGTCTCTCCTGCAGAGTCTTCCACTGGAGTTTATCTATAATCTCCGTAACGCTTTCGCGATTACTAAATGATCCTGTAACGAAGCGCGCTGCTCTCCGTTGGGTCTTCTCTATATCTTCTATCAACCCTATCTGGTACGGATCCCACACTGCTGAGCAGTATTCAAGCAGTGGGCGAACAAGCGTACTGTAACCTACTTCCTTTGTTTTCGGATTGCATTTCCTTAGGATTCTTCCAATGAATCACAGTCTGGCATCTGCTTTACCAACGATCAACATTATATGATCATTCCATTTTAAATCACTCCTAATGCGTACTCCCAGATAATTTATGGTATTAACTGCTTCCAGTTGCTGACCTGCTATTTTGTAGCTAAATGATAAAGGATCTATCTTTCTGTGTATTCGCAGCACATTGCACTTGTCTACGTTGAGATTCAATTGCCACTCCCTGCACCATGCGTCAATTCGCTGCAGATCCTCCTGCATTTCAGTACAATTTTCCATTGTTACAACCTCTCGATACACCACAGCATCATCCGCAAAAAGCCTCAGTGAACTTCCGATGTCATCCACAAGGTCATTTATGTATATTGTGAATAGCAACGGTCCTATGACACTCCCCTGCGGCACACCTGAAATCACTCTTACTTCGGAAGACTTCTCTCCATTGAGAATGACACTCTGCGTCCTGTTATCTAGGAACTCCTCAATCCAATCACACAATTGGTCTGATAGTCCATATGCTCTTACTTTGTTCATTAAACGACTGTGGGGAACTGTATCGAACGCCTTGCGGAAGTCAAGAAACACGGCATCTACCTGTGAACCCGTGTCTATGGCCCTCTGAGTCTCGTGGACGAATAGCGCGAGCTGGGTTTCACATGACCGTCTTTTTCGAAACCCACGCTGATTCCTACAGAGTAGATTTCTTGTCTCCAGAAAAGTAATTATACTCGAACACAATACGTGTTCCAAAATTCTACAACTGATCGACGTTAGAGACATAGGTCTATAGTTCTGCACATCTGCTCGGCGTCCCTTCTTGAAAACGGGGATGACCTGTGCCCTTTTCCAATCCTTTGGAACGCTACGCTCTTCTAGAGACCTACGGTACACCGCTGCAAGAAGGGGGGCAAGTTCCTTCGCGTACTCTGTGTAAAATTGAACTGGTATCCCATCAGGTCCAGAGGCCTTTCCTCTTTTGAGCGATTTTAATTGTTTCTCTATCCCTCTGTCGTCTATTTCGATATCTACCATTTTGTCATCTGTGCGACAATCTAGAGAAGGAACTACAGTGCAGTCTTCCTCCGTAAAACAGCTTTGGTAAAAGACATTTAGTATTTCGGCCTTTAGTCTGTCAACCTCTGTTTCAGTACCATTTTGGTCACAGAGTGTCTGGACATTTTGTTTTGACCCACCTACCGCTTTGACATAAGACCAAAATTTCTTAGGATTTTCTGCCAAGTCAGTACATAGAACTTTACTTTCGAATTCATTGAACGCCTCTCGCATAGCCCTCCTCACACTACATTTCGCTTCGCGTAATTTTTGTTTGTTTGGCACATACTCATCTAACGCATTATGTAAGTGTCGTCGTAACTGCCGTCTGCTTCACGTCTGCTGTGCAGCGAGCTACCTTAATTTAAGTATTAACTGTATTTTTCTTACTTTTCACTTCTTCTTCCGTGTGTATTTGCTTTTAGGAAGCTTTAATTGTCGGGTGCTATTAATAGTGTTCCATAGATTTCGTGTGTTTTGAATACAGTCAGAGAGAGTCCCTTTAGTCAGCCATAGTGCCAGTAGAGTCAGTGTCATCGTAACTGCCGTCTGCTTCACGTCTACTGTGCAGCGAGCTACCTTAATTTAAGTATTAACTGAATTTTTCTTACTTGTCACTTCTTCTTCCGTGTGTATTTGCTTTTAGGAAGCTTTAATTGTCGAGTGCTATTAATAGTTCCATAGATTTCGTGTTTGTTTTGAATACAGTCAGAGAGTCCCTTTAGTCAACCATAGTGCCAGTAGTGCTAGTGTTTGTTTTCAATACAGTCCAGAGACAGGTAGTGCTATTTTCATTGTTTTCTACAAGAAGTGCCTAGCAACCACAGTTTAGTGAATCAACAGCCGCCTTTAGTGAATTAGCAGTCTAGTTAAAGGTTGATTAACTCTCTTCAGTAAATTGATTCCTTAGGATGGACGCAGGAGGAGCTGGCCACTGTTCGCGAACGGCTGAGCGTGTTGATGGCCGCGGTCAGCCGTCTTCAGGCTGCTGCCTCGGAGTGTAGCGGCAGTGGGGAGTCTGGTGCGTCGCAAGGTACACCCCAGGTGTTACATGCTTCACCCACTGTCCCTGCTGTCGAGACATCTTCGCGTGTACTGGGCACGGTTGGGCCACCCTCTCCCCAAGGGGAGTGGCGGGTTCAGCGGCGTTCGCGGCGCACGAGGCGGAGGGTCTACATCTACATCTACATCTACATTTATACTCCGCAAGCCACCCAACGGTGTGTGGCGGAGGGCACTTTACGTGCCACTGTCATTACCTCCCTGTCCTGTTCCAGTCGCGTATGGTTCGCGGGAAGAACGACTGTCTGAAAGCCTCCGTGCGCGCTCTAATCTCTCTAATTTTACATTCGTGATCTCCTCGGGAAGTATAAGTAGGGGCAAGCAATATATTCGATACCTCATCCAGAAACGCACCCTCTCGAAACCTGGCGAGCAAGCTACACCGCGATGCAGAGCGCCTCTCTTGCAGAGTCTGCCACTTGAGTTTATTAAACATCTCCGTAACACTATCACGGTTACCAAATAACCCCGTGACGAAACGCGCCGCTCTTCTTTGGATCTTCTCTATCTCCTCCGTCAACCCGATCTGGTACGGATCCCACACTGATGAGCAAGTATAGGTCGAACGAGTGTTTTGTAAGCCACCTCCTTTGTTGATGGACTACATT
The DNA here is from genome assembly GCF_023864345.2 of Schistocerca serialis cubense. Classification (NCBI taxonomy): domain Eukaryota; kingdom Metazoa; phylum Arthropoda; class Insecta; order Orthoptera; family Acrididae; genus Schistocerca; species Schistocerca serialis. The sequence continues at coordinate 1,039,427,554 of NC_064638.1, read as the reverse complement.
TTCTAAGCACTCTCCCAATGAATCTCAACCTGGTACCCGCCTTACCAACAATTAATTTTATATGCTCATTCCACTTCAAATCGTTCCGCACGCATACTCCCAGATATTTTACAGAAGTAACTGCTACCAGTGTTTGTTCCGCTATCATATAATCATACAATAAAGGATCCTTCTTTCTATGTATTCGCAATACATTACATTTGTCTGTGTTAAGGGTCAGTTGCCACTCCCTGCACCAAGTGCCTATCCGCTGCAGATCTTCCTGCATTTCGCTACAATTTTCTAATGCTGCAACTTCTCTGTATACTACAGCATCATCCGCGAAAAGCCGCATGGAACTTCCGACACTATCTACTAGGTCATTTATATATATTGTGAAAAGCAATGGTCCCATAACACTCCCCTGTGGCACGCCAGAGGTTACTTTAACGTCTGTAGACGTCTCTCCATTGATAACAACATGCTGTGTTCTGTTTGCTAAAAACTCTTCAATCCAGCCACACAGCTGGTCTGATATTCCGTAGGCTCTTACTTTGTTTATCAGGCGACAGTGCGGAACTGTATCGAACGCCTTCCGGAAGTCAAGAAAAATAGCATCTACCTGGGAGCCTGTATCTAATATTTTCTGGGTCTCATGAACAAATAAAGCGAGTTGGGTCTCACACGATCGCTGTTTCCGGAATCCATGTTGATTCCTACATAGTAGATTCTGGGTTTCCAAAAACGACATGATACTCGAGCAAAAAACATGTTCTAAAATTCTACAACAGATCGACGTCAGAGATATAGGTCTATAGTTTTGCGCATCTGCTCGCAGACCCTTCTTGAAGACTGGGACTATCTGTGCTCTTTTCCAATCATTTGGAACCCTCCGTTCCTCTAGAGACTTGCGGTACACGGCTGTTAGAAGGGGGGCAAGTTCTTTCGCGTACTCTGTGTAGAATCGAATTGGTATCCCGTCAGGTCCAGTGGACTTTCCTCTATTGAGTGATTCCAGTTGCTTTTCTATTCCTTGGACGCTTATTTCGATGTCAGCCATTTTTTCGTTTGTGCGAGGATTTAGAGAAGGAACTGCAGTGCGGTCTTCCTCTGTGAAACAGCTTTGGAAAAAGGTGTTTAGTATTTCAGCTTTACGCGTGTCATCCTCTGTTTCAATGCCATCATCATCCCGTAGTGTCTGGATATGCTGTTTCGAGCCACTTACTGATTTAACGTAAGACCAGAACTTCCTAGGATTTTCTGTCAAGTCGGTACATAGAATTTTACTTTCGAATTCACTGAACGCTTCACGCATAGCCCTCCTTACGCTAACTTTGACATCGTTTAGCTTCTGTTTGTCTGAGAGGTTTTGGCTGCGTTTAAACTTGGAGTGGAGCTCTCTTTGCTTTCGCAGTAGTTTCCTAACTTTGTTGTTGTACCACGGTGGGTTTTTCCCGTCCCTCACAGTTTTACTCGGCACGTACCTGTCTAAAACGCATTTTACGATTGCCTTGAACTTTTTCCATAAACACTCAACATTGTCAGTGTCGGAACAGAAATTTTCATTTTGATCTGTTAGGTAGTCTGAAATCTGCCTTCTATTACTCTTGCTAAACAGATAAACCTTCCTCCCTTTTTTTATATTCCTATTAACTTCCATATTCAGGGATGCTGCAACGGCCTTATGATCACTGATTCCCTGTTCTGTACATACAGAGTCGAAAAGTTCGGGTCTGTTTGTTATCAGTAGGTCCAAGATGTTATCTCCACGAGTCGGTTCTCTGTTTAATTGCTCGAGGTAATTTTCGGATAGTGCACTCAGTATAATGTCACTCGATGCTCTGTCCCTACCACCCGTCCTAAACATCTGAGTGTCCCAGTCTATATCTGGTAAATTGAAATCTCCACCTAAGACTATAACATGCTGAGAAAATTTATGTGAAATGTATTCCAAATTTTCTCTCAGTTGTTCTGCCACTAATGCTGCTGAGTCGGGAGGTCGGTAAAAGGAGCCAATTATTAACCTAGTTCGGTTGTTGAGTGTAACCTCCACCCATAATAATTCACAGGAACTATCCACTTCTACTTCACTACAGGATAAACTACTACTAACAGCGACGAACACTCCACCACCGGTTGCATGCAATCTATCCTTTCTAAACACCGTCTGTACCTTTGCAAAAATTTCGGCAGAATTTATCTCTGGCTTAAGCCAGCTTTCTGTACCTATAACGATTTCAGCTTCGGTGCTTTCTATCAGCGCTTGAAGTTCTGGTACTTTACCAACGCAGCTTCGACAGTTGACAATTACAATACCGATTGCTGCTTGGTCCCCGCATGTCCTGACTTTGCCCCGCACCCGTTGAGGCTGTTGCCCTTTCTGTACTTGCCCAAGGCCATCTAACCTAAAAAACCGCCCAGCCCACGCCACACAACCCCTGCTACCCGTGTAGCCGCTTGTTGCGTGTAGTGGACTACTGACCTATCCAGCGGAACCCGAAACCCCACCACCCTATGGCGCAAGTCGAGGAATCTGCATCCCACACGGTCGCAGAACCGTCTCAGCCTCTGATTCAGACCCTCCACTCGGCTCTGTACCAAAGGTCTGCAGTCAGTCCTGTCGACGATGCTGCAGATGGTGAGCTCTGCTTTCATCCCGCTAGCGAGACTGGCAGTCTTCACCAAATCAGATAGCCGCCGGAAGCCAGAGAGGATTTCCTCCGATCCATAGCGACACACATCATTGGTGCCGACATGAGCGACCACCTGCAGATGGGTGTCCCCCTGAATAGGTCAGGCGTGCACTACACACCGGAAGCGGCTACAAGGGTAGCGGAGTACGTGTGGAATGCACATGGGGGTTTTTTAGGTTAGATATTTCCCTCCCTAGGCCCGACAAGACGCCTCCTGAGACGCGGCAAGGTAGGAGTAGGCAAAATGCAACAGGGAATAACAATATTAATGTGCTAATAGTAAACTGCAGGAGCGTCTACAGAAAGGTCCCAGAACTGCTCTCATTAATAAACGGTCACAACGCCCATATGGTACTAGGGACAGAAAGTTGGCTGAAACCAGACGTAAACAGTAATGAAATCCTAAACTCAGATTGGAATGTATACCGCAGAGACAGGCTGGACAGTGAAGGGGGAGGCGTGTTTATAGCGATAAGAAGTGCAATAGTATCGAAGGAAATTGACGGAGATCCGAAATGTGAAATGATTTGGGTGAAGGTCACGGTTAAACCAGGCTCAGACATGGTAACTGGATGTCTCTATAGGCCCCCTGGCTCAGCAGCTGTTGTGGCTGAGCACCTGAAGGATAATTTGGAAAATATTTCGAGTAGATTTCTCCACCATGTTATAGTTCTGGGTGGAGATTTTAATTTGCCGGATATAGACTGGGAGACTCAGACGTTCATAACGGGTGGCAGGGACAAAGAATCCAGTGAAATTTTTTTAAGTGCTTTATCTGAAAACTACCTTGAGTAGTTAAACAGAGAACCGACTCGTGGCGATAAAATATTAGACCTTCTGGTGACAAACAGACCCGAACTATTTGAAAAAGTTAACGCAGAACAGGGAATCAGCGATCATAAAGCGGTTACGGCATCGATGATGTCAGCCGTAAATAGGAATATTAAAAAGGGTAGGAAGATTTTTCTGTTTAGAAAAAGTGACAAAAAGCAGATTTCAGAGTACCTGTTGGCTCAACACAAAAGTTTTGTCTCAAGTACAGATAGTGTTGAGGATCAGTGGACAAAGTTCAAAACCGTCGTACATAATGCGTTAGATCAGTATGTGCCAAGCAAGATCGTAAGAGATGGATGTCGCGAGCAGCAAATTACGTCTAAAGTACGTACCTAAGTGGAAATATGTTACCTGAAAAATAAACTCAATTAATAGTTACCTTTTTAGTTCATTAGTTTTTTTCTTCGAAATTACATTCTTCCTGAAATTCTCTCGATAGCAAGTCCTCTTAACGTCGGACCCACACAGAATTTACCTGAAGTTCTTAAATATTTCATACAACCGTGTCCTGAAAAATACTGAACGTTAATAACATAATTTATCAAGTCACTATAGCTTTATACTGAATTTAATGAGAGAAATTCGACTGTGTATTTTTTTACGGCTGTCAGTGCATTCGCACTGAGCGTTCGATCAGCTGTAGGTACGCGTGACGTAGGAAGTAATTGTTTGCGGTCAACGACTGCCTTGTGCTGCGCGCAGACTTGACTGTTGCTTTGAGTATGTGCCGCCGCCGGAACACGGCGCGGTATCCTTGTACTCTCCGTATGTTTACGTATAACTGTTAGTTTCTCAAAAGTATGTCATTCCACAAAAATTTTAACGTTCGATGTATGATGTATTCCCTTAGAGCGCCGAGATTTAAGAGTTTCTACTTGGACAGTGTTATCATGAATGATTTTGCGAACCCTATATGGACTGTTATAAAGCAGAAAAAATTTGCGACACAAGCCTTTTCCTTTGCGAGACAAACGGTGAGACTTAATTAACACCTTTTGACCAACTGACAAGATTTTTAAACGACCAGGACGTTTAGCTGATTTCTCTCTTCTAGCAGCCGCAGATGCAATATTTTGCAGAGCCACGTTGACAACTTCAGAATGCCGCAGTTTCGGTGTAGGTGGAAAAGGAACTATTTCAGAAATGCGATTTGTCGGTGCTTTATTTTTTAATATCAATATAGGCGGTAAAGAAGTTGAATCATTAGGGAGTTCATTCAGAATGTTTTGAAAAATATGAAGATACTTATCCCATGTTCTGTGATTCTGATGACAATAAAGTCGACACAATTTATTGATTTCCTTCATCCATCTCTCTGAAGCGTTAGATTGAGGGTGAAAAAGTGAAATGAAAATTGGTTTAATTTTACGACGCCGTAGAGTACGAAGCCAAATTTTAGAGCGAAACTGTGATCCATTATCTGATATAACCTTATCAACATGACCCACTTCTTTAAGAACATGTTTGATGAAAGCGTTAGATACTGAACGAGCTGTTGCTTTGCGTAAAGGTGTAAAACACATATTTTGATGTCAATTCCACTGCTACCAAAATGTACGCAAAACCATTAGTAGAACGAACCAATGGACTGAACAAATCGACTGCAGCCATCTCCTTTAATTTCGCTGGAATGATGAGAAACAACAGTGCTCTGTGAGAAATAGTTGGCGGCTTAGCCTTTTGACGTAATTTGCATTTGGCAAGAACAGATCGAATACGATTTTCCATATTACTAAAGTAGCAATTTTCTCGTAATTAATGAAAGCATTTTCTGGGACCAAAGTGTGCATAACTGAAATGTGTGTACCAAATCAATTTATGGACCCACTCATCAGGAATACAAACTAACCAAACAGAATTGTCGAACGATTTTCGTTTAAAAAGAATATCATTGCGAACTAAATAATACAGTCTAATCGCTACGCTTTCCTTTCTCCTCCACTTCTCCTTAATGTCCTTCCAGATTGGATCCTTGTTTTGCTCCTTAGCGATGTCCTGGAGCGAAACGAAATAAAATTCTCAAACGCAACACCTTGAATACACATGAAACAATAATTGTTTTCTTTGCAGTCCTCCTCAGCACTTTGTTTCAAACCCATAGGTGCACTTGATAAAGCATCAGCAATAATACACTCCTGGAAATTGAAATAAGAACACCGTGAATTCATTGTCCCAGGAAGGGGAAACTTTATTGACACATTTCTGGGGTCAGATACATCACATGATCACACTGACAGAACCACAGGCACATAGACACAGGCAACAGAGCATGCACAATGTCGGCACTAGTACTGTGTATATCCACCTTTCGCAGCAATGCAGGCTACTATTCTCCCATGGAGACGATCGTAGAGATGCTGGATGTAGTCCTGTGGAACGGCTTGCCATGCCATTTCCACGTGGCGCCTCAGTTGGACCAGCTTTCGTGCTGGGCGTGCAGACCGCGTGAGACGACACTTCATCCAGTCCCAAACATGCTCAATGGGGGACAGATCCGGAGATCTTGCTGGCCAGGGTAGTTGACTTACACCTTCTAGAGCACGTTGGGTGGCACGGGATACATGCGGACGTGCATTGTCCTGTTGGAACAGCAAGTTCCCTTGCCGGTCTAGGAATGGTAGAACGATGGGTTCGATGACGGTTTGGATGTACCGTGCACTATTCAGTGTCCCCTCGACGATCACCAGTGGTGTACGGCCAGTGTAGGAGATCGCTCCCCACACCATGATGCCGGGTGTTGGCCCTGTGTGCCTCGGTCGTATGCAGTCCTGATTGTGGCGCTCACCTGCATGGCGCCAAACACGCATACGACCATCATTGGCACCAAGGCAGAAGCGACTCTCATCGCTGAAGACGACACGTCTCCATTCGTCCCTCCATTCACGCCTGTCGCGACACCACTGGAGGCGGGCTGCACGATGTTGGGGCGTGAGCGGAAGACAGCCTAACGGTGTGCGGGACCGTAGCCCAGCTTCATGGAGACGGTTGCGAATGGTCCTCGCCGATACTCCAGGAGCAACAGTGTCCCTAATTTGCTGGGAAGTGGCGGTGCGGTCCCCTACGGCACTGCGTAGGATCCTACGGTCTTGGCGTGCATCCGTGCGTCGCTGCGGTCCGGTCCCAGGTCGACGGGCACGTGCACCTTCCGCCGACCACTGGCGACAACATCGATGTACTGTGGAGACCTCACGCCCCACGTGTTGAGCAATTCGGCGGTACGTCCACCCGGCCTCCCGCATGCCCACTATACGCCCTCGCTCAAAGTCCGTCAACTGCTCATACGGTTCACGTCCACGCTGTCGCGGCATGCTACCAGTGTTAAAGACTGCGATGGAGCTCCGTATGTAATGGCAAACTGGCTGACACTGACGGCGGCGGTGCACAAATGCTGCGCAGCTAGCGCCATTCGACGGCCAACACCGTGGTTCCTGGTGTGTCCGCTGTGCCGTGCGTGTGATCATTGCTTGTACAGCCCTCTCGCAGTGTCCGGAGCAAGTATGGTGGGTCTGACACACCGGTGTCAATGTGTTCTTTTTTCCATTTCCAGGAGTGTATTTGAAGATCCCTGTATGTAAACAATATTAAAATCAAATTCCTGTAGATACAGCGCCCATCGTGACAATCTTCCATGAGTTAGTTTTGTTGACATAAGAAATTCCAGAGCTCGGTGATCGGTGTAAACCTTAGTATGTCTGCCATACAAAAATATGCGAATTTTTGTGAAAGCCCATACAACAGCCAAGTCTTCAAGTTCCGTAATCGAATAATTCTTTTCTGATTTAAAGAGAACACGACTTCCAAATGTAATAGTTTTCTGTACTACAACGCCGTTTTCTTCTGTCTCTTGAAATAAGTGTGCACCTAGGCCTTTGTATGATAAGTCCGTCGCCAAACAAAAATCTTTAGATAAATCCGGATGTGAAAGAAGTGGAGCAGCAACTAAAGCATCACGAAGATGTTCAAATTCTGATTGAGCTTCCTCATCCCAACACCAATTAGAATTCTTTCCAGGCAGTTCACATAAACGAGGTGTGGCCAAATTGTCCAATCCAACAAAGCGTCTAAGAAAATTACAGACACCAAGGAAACTACAAACATCACGTTTTGTAGTAGGAACAGCATAATTACGAATAATTACGAATAGCGTCTAGTTTATCTGGATCAGGAAGAATACCTTCTGTAGAAATAATATGACCAAGAAATTTCACCTGAGAACGACCAAATTCAGATTTTTCCAAGTTCACTGTAATGCCAACTTTAGCAAAAATACGTAATAATGAATCCAAAATTTTATTATGCTCACTCCAAGAACGTTTAGCAATAAGAATATTGTCAACATATGAAGTAATATTGTTACGAAGATAAACAGGTAAAATTTCGTTTAAACTACGAATGGATGCTGCAGAAGATACAGTAAGTCCAAACGGTAATTTCCAAAATCACTTTTGGGTAAAATAGTCATATCAGGTTATTCTTTTACCGACTCTCTAGATAGATTGATAGTTGAAGAGTTGTTTTGACAGATACAAAGAATAGTAAAAGAGTAGGCAGCAGTGCAGAAAACTAAAAGGGAAATAGCACCACTACAGCTCGGGGCCCTGTGCACGCAACGGCACATATTAACTTAGCGTAGTGAATCCCATGAGGACTTTAATACCCGCACATAAATTCCAGTTTGTGACTTAGTGGCCAATTTGTTGGAAGTGCATACATAAATTGATCTAACCATGAACATAGATGTATGTCGTTCTTAGAGTTGCGAAAGATCTTAAATTTCCGAACGGTTAAGAAGTGTTTATAGTCAAAGTTTTTTTTTTTTTTTCGTGGCGACAAAGACCTACCGCGTCTCTCCCAGTCCGAATGTCGATTATTGTCAAGTTCGCGCGCCTGTCGCTCTCTTGTTGCATCTCGTAAATGAAACAAATTATTTTCTTCAAAACCCGTTGCTATCTGTGATTCTAAATTTCTTCTGCTGTCTTTTCCTACGATTTCGCCTTCAATTTGTTTGATTTGCTTTCGTAATGCCTCAAATTCCCTTTTGACGCGTTCATTAAATTTTCCCTGATTTTCAACATGCTTATTTATGCTCTGGTACTCTTCGGTTTCTGCAAATGGCAATGGAGCTGTATCATCTAAATCTCTGTCCCCATTTAAACTAAAACTTGTCAATTTATCTGAAATCTCCTCCACTCGTTCCGATAAGTCACCTATTTTTTCTTTCTGTTTATTTACGCCTACCGTAAGTGTCGCGACTCGGGTTTCAGTATTGACACATTTAGTAGTTAACTGTTCATACTGTTGTGTTAGGTTATTTATTCTGTCATTTGGTACGGATTCCTCGATTCTTTCAAGTATTTCTTCCTTATCATGTGCACGTTGCAAATTTAACCCTGAAAATTTTTGTACTATCGCATGATCTCTTTCTTCCTGTTCTCTATCCTGTTCCTTTTGCCTGATTTCTATTGAAATTAAACTATTATTGTGAGCATTCAGAATCGGTTGTACTTCTTCTCTAATTTCTTTCTTTGATTCATCTTTCATGTTTTTGAAACATGTCCCTATTCGTGAGCCTAACTGTGTTTCCATTGTTTCCATCTCGGTTTTAATTGTTCCTATTTGTGAGCCTAACCGTGTTGCCATTGCTTTCATCTTGGTTTTAATTGTTCCTATTTCTGTTTTAATTGTTCCTATTTGTGATCCCACTGTTTTTAATTCAGATCTTAACTGTGATCCCAGATTTAATATTGCACTCAATAAATGCTCCATATTAACTTGTTCGAAATTCTTCTCGCCCCTAATATTTCCCGTAAAACTAACTTCCTTCGTCATGGCTGTAAATCTATCGGTGTTCGATACTATTCCAGAATCTTCTATCGTTAATCTCGTATTCTGTGAATTTTTTGATTGAGAAAAATTTTGAACTGGTTCCGGACTATTTTCCCAACTTATTAAATTGTTTTCTACTTCATTATTCATCATACAGTTCTCCTGTGTTGGCGAGTTCGCCATGTCAACAATTTCGTCATTCTGACTATCCATCATTTTTGCCTTTTTCATCGATCGTGTAATCATTCACAAAACATACAAAACTCGTCACTATACGACAATTACATGCAATGTAACACTTTATCTCCAACAATACCATTCACACGAAATGCTTCCCGACAAATACGCCTAACGAACAATTAAAACCTTCACAATTGCACAAAATTGTCAGACCTGTATACAAGACATCAAAAATTAAATTCTGCAAAAAATATCATTAGAAGAATGACAATTACTAAATCTACATTTGCAATATAGACTAAAAGTACTGAACTACAAATTACTACAACAGTACTATTGTCTGCTATTTTTACAATCAAAGAATTCCAAGGGACGATCCGAAGCAGCGGTCGCCACGTGCATGGGGGCTTAATTAAATATAATGCAAATATTTTTTAATTTTAGTCGCTGTATGTCCGCCTACGAAGTCTCGTAACCGGTTGGCCCTGACTAGTATTAGTACGCAATCTGACTGCATAGAATAACAACAAATAATGAAAGGAAATTTCCGTTAACACAATTAATTAAGTCCCCAGCAACTATAAAACCTACGAAACAACAAAACGCAAGTGTAGCTGTTCTGTGTGTGGAAGTGTGATTCAACGTACACATCTGGCACGGTTCTTCCTCAATAAGACCAGATATTTTAAACACCATTTATACTGAAGTAATTTAAAAAAACCAGAAATACTATGATTGCACATAGAAACCAGAAATACAGTCTAATACAAGAACACGAGCCAGATGGTTTGTTTACTGAACCTGTGACCAAGAGGCATTATTGTTTAAGACATTGAAATAATTAAAAAAAGGAATTTTTTTTACCTTCATATATATTGACGAAAAGCACACTCTGATCATTACAGCATCCCCAATCCAACAACATCAGGTATCTAGCCCATCAAAACAATATGACAACATCTGAACAAGCACTCTCCATGGGAACTTCTCAACAACGACTCACCACTGCTACATCTCAACAAGCACTGCCTACTGCTACTTCTCAATAAGCACTCTCCACCACGACTTCTCGATAAGCACTGCCAGTGGAGGCGGCGGAATAAAACTCTTTGGCGCAATCTCTGGCGCTGTGGCTTAGTGTAGCCACCTTTCATCTTCTGTAGCACCACATTTCGAAAGCTTCTATTCTCTTCTTGTCCAAACTATTTATCGTCCATGTTTCACTTCCATACATGGCTACACTCCATACAAATACTTTCAGAAACGATTTCCTGACACTTAAATCAATACTCGATGTCAACAAATTTCTCTTCTTCAGAAACGCTTTCCTTGCCATTGCCAGTCTACATTTTATATCCTCTCTACTTCGACCATCATCAGTTATTTTGTTCCCCAAATAGCAAAACTCCTTTACTACTTTAAGTGTTTCATTTCCTAATCTAATTCCCTCAGCATCACCCGACTTCATTCGACTACATTCCATTATCCTCGTTTTGTTTTTGTTGATGTTCGTCTTATACCCTCCTTTCAAGACACTGTCCATTCCGTTCAACTGCTCTTCCAAGTCCTTTGCTATCTCTGACAGAACTTCAATGTCATCAGCGAACCTCAAAGTTTTTATTTCTTCTCCATGGATTTTAATACCTACTCCGAATTTTTCTTTTGTTTCCTTTACTGCTTGCTCAATATACAGATTGAATAACATCGGGGCTAGGCTACAACCCTGTCACACTCCCTTCCCAACCACTGCTTCCCTTTCATGTCCCTCGACTCTTATAACTGCCATCTGGTTTCTGTACAAATTGTAAATAGCCTTTCGCTCCCTGTATTTTACCCCTGCCACCTTCAGAATTTGAAAGAGAGTATTCCAATCAACATTGTCAAAAGCTTTCTCTAAGTCTACAAATGCTAGAAACGTATGTTTGCCTTTCCTTAATCTTTCTTCTAAGATAAGTCGTAGGGTCAGTATTGCCTCACGTGTTTCAACATTTCTACGGAATCCAAACTGATCTTCCCCGAGGTCGGCTTCTACCAGTTTTTCCATTCGTCTGTAAAGAATTCGTGTTAGTATTTTGCAGCTGTGATTGATTAAACTGATAGTTCAGCAATTTTCACACATGTCAACACCTGCTTTCTTGGGGATTGGGATTATTATACTCTTCTTGAAGTCTGAGGGAATTTTGCCTGTCTCATACATCTTGCTCACCAGATGGTAGAGTTTTGTGAGGACCGGCTCTCCCAAAGCCGTCAGTAGTTCTAACGTAATGTTGTCTACTCCCGGGGCCTTGTTTCGACTTAGGTCTTTCAGTGCTCTGTCAATCTCTTCACGCAGTATCATATCTCCCATTTCATCTTCCTCTACCTCCTCTTCCATTTCCATAATATTGTCCTCAAGAACATCGCCCCTGTATAGACCCTCTATATACTCATTCCACCTTTCTGCTTTCCCTTCTTTGCTTAGAACTTGGTTTCCATTTGAGCTCTTGATATTCATGCAAGTGGTTCTTTTTTCTCCAAAGGTCTCTTTAATTTTCCTTAGGCAGTACCTGTCTCACCCCTAGTGAGATAAGCCTCTAAATCCTTACATTTGTCCTCTAGCCATCCCTGCTTAGCCATTTTGCACATCCTGTCGATCTCATTTTTGAGACGTTTGTATTCCTTTTTGCCTGCTTCATTTACTGCATTTTTATATTTTCTCCTTTCGTCAATTAAATTCAATATCTCTTCTGTTACCCAAGGATTTCTATTAGCCCTCGTCTTTTTACCTACTTGATCCTCTGCTAGCTTCACTATTTCGTCTCTCAAAGCTACCCATTCTCCTTCTACTGTATTTCTTTCCCCCATTCCTGTCAATTGTTCCCTTATGCTCTCCCTGAAACTCTGTACAACCACTAGTTCTTTCAGTTTTTCCAAGTCCCATCTGCTTAAATTCCCACCTTTTTGCAGTTTCTTCAGTTTTAATCTACAGTTCATAACCAATAGATTGTGGTCAGAGTCCACATCTGCCCCTGGAAATGTCTTACAATTTAAAATCTGGTTCCTAAATCTCTGTCTTACCATTATATAATCTATCTGAAACCTTCTAGTATTTCCAGGGTTCTTCCATGTATACAACCTTCTTTCATGATTCTTGAACCAAGTGTTAGCTAAGATTAAGTTTTGCTCTGTGCAAAATTCTACCAGACGGCTTCGTCTTTAATTCCTTACCCCCAATCTATATTCACCTACTAAGTTTCCTTCTCTTCCTTTTCCTACTGTCGAATTCCAGTCGTCCATGACTATTAAATTTTCGTCTCCCTTCACTACCTAATAATTTCTTTTACCTCATCATACATTTCATAAATTTCTTCATCATCTGCAGAGCTAGTAGGCATATGAGCTTGTACTACTGTAGTATTTGTGGGCTTCGTGTCTATCTTGGACACAATAATGCGTTCACTATGCTGTTTGTAGTTGCTTACCCGCACTCCTATTTTTTTATTCATTACCCCTATTTTATTTTGTATTTATAACCCTGTATTCACCTGACCAAAAATCTTGTTCCTCCTGCCACCGAACTTCACTAATTCCCACTATATCTAACTTTAACCTACCTGCCCAATTAAGGGATCTGACATTCCACGCTCCGATCCGTAGAACGCCAGTTTTCTTTCTCCTGATAACGACGTCCTCTTGAGTAGAGATCCAAATTTTACCTCCGGAATATTTTACCCAAGAGGACGACATCATCATTTAATCATATTAATCATACATGCCCTCGGGAAAAATTACGGCTGTAGTTTCCCCTTGCTTTCAGCCGTTCGCGGTACCACAACAGAAAGGCCGTTTTGGTTAGTGTTACAAGGCCAGATCAGTCAATCATCCAGACTGTTGCCCCTGCAAGTACTGAAAAGGCTGCTGCCCCTCTTCGGGAACCACACGTTTGTCTGGCCTTTCAACAGATACCCCCCCCCCCCCCCACCCCGTTGTGGTTGCACCTACGGTGCGGGTATCTGTATTGTTGAGGCACACAAGCCTCCCCACCAACGGCAAGGTCCATGGTTCATGGGGGGGATGGGGGGCAGATAACTAGTTTTGTTTAATATTGGATTCATGGTATTGACAAACTAATACTCTGATATACGACACCATGTTTATTGATGACGAGGGTTAACCGACGTGCACGGTAAAAGATGTGTGACATTTACTTCTAGCGCCAGGTTAAAAACTTTATTTCGATGCTTCATAATTGCAGTGTGCTTCTGGAAGCCGATCGAGAATAGAACAACCGAACGGATGCAGTAACTATTCACAACAAATGCATAACCAAGTTTCAGCACCAATTTTTCAGGCAATGATGTCGTATGCGTGGTACGCATAAAAATTAATTCCCGATAAAAACATACACTTAAGTGTAAACCACGTTTGTTTTCCGCCGACTCTTCGGAAGGAACAGTGTAGCTGTCAAAGATTGCATTCATTAGATGTTCTTGGTGCCGCTATTGTATTCGTTTCAAACGTTTATATGACAAGTACCATCCATCTAGCTGTTCGAAGAAAAATGAGGACACGTAACAGTGACTGGAAGGGCCATTGTAAAGTGACCAGGAGTAACATTTTAGTTGTTTACTATCCCGAGAGGTTTGAGAAATTTATTTGTCTACCTTATTATCATTCCTTATTGATTTACTTGCCTTATTAACCTTCCTATCTCTGTCAATTGAGATATGGTGAGATATGGAAAAATACAAACGGGAAGAATAATCCGCTAAGTTTCCTCAATATTTGAGCCCGGATTCTCCGCTTCCCAGCCAGTTATCTTGGCCGTTGCGCTATCGGCGCTATCGGCGAAAAGCGTTTACCAAGTGGGTACATAAGTGGCAGTAGTAAAAATTTCTTTCCTCGATTTCTGGAAAAGTATGCATTTGTTGACACCATTCATGATGATGAAAAATGCTCTGTTTATAATTATCTATCGCCTGCCAATTTTGGGTCGATTGCTCGTCATAACCTTAGGGGTGATATCCTCAAAAACGGGAGGCTGTTGAGCCAACATATCTTAGAGTCCCCCGTTTTAGGTTGTCCACAAGCGACCTGCCAAATCTGAGCCGAATCGGTTGGCCGTGTCTGAGGCCTTCCCCTTGTCAGACCTATCGCCTTTAAGTTGAGTTGGATGAAATGACGCCAAAAAATTACGCAAAGACCGTCCAGATTTTATCGCCAGAAGGTCGTCAGCTTCCAGCATGGCAAATGCCGTTCTCCTGGCAGTGTGGAGAAAGCAGCCGAAGGGACCGAGACAGCAGGTCAACAGGCCAACAAGTGGCTAGGCCGGCTGCGGCGGGAAATTAATGGCGGAAGGTCGCGGGAAGTCGGGCAGACGCTATCGGCTGCGCGAGCGAGACCGATGAGGCTTCCGACACGCCCAACATTTGTTTCCCTCTTCTCTCTCCCCTTGCCGAAATGAGACGAAGAAGGAAAAGGAGAGGAGTTGGAGAGGATGTTAAGTTTCAAGTCTTGTAGATAACGAAGTCATCACTTTAGGTGAAAAAAGATAGTGGAAGAAGGTGGCCGCGACTATTGGAATATACGTACTGTCACTCTTCTAAAGAAAGAAATAAAATATGATTAAAACATTCTATATGGTATTAGCCTTAGAACATGGTCTCGTAAATGTAATAGTATGGGATTCGAAATAAGAGATGGAGTTTACCTACATCATTTATTGTTTGCTGATGATCAAGTAGTCGTAGCACAAGATGGGGAGGACGCTAACTATATGTGCAATCAACTAGCAGTAGCATACAAAACTTGGGGTTGAGGATTAATTACCAAAAAGAGAATACTTGACTAATGATTCAGATGAGCTATACATTGAAGGAAAGAAAATCAAAAAGATAAACACTTTCTGTTATTTGCGATCCATTTTAGAAATCGAGGGAAAATCAGTCAGAAATCAATAAAAGAATTAGTAGCGGACGGAGGGTCATTGGGATGCTTAACACAGTCTTGTGGAGCAGGAATGTAATGAGCAGAACTAAAAAATTGATGCACAAATCCACATTAGAGAGTGTGGTTCTGTATGGAACAGAGACCTGGACAATTAACATGAAACACATTAAAAAATTAGAAGCTCTAGAGATGGACTTCTGGAGAAGATCGGCAAGAATCTCCAGGAAAGAAAAGACAAGGAACACCGAAATAATAACGAGAATGGAAATAAAAGGAAGAATATATGACGTAATGGATAGGTAGAAATTACAGTGGTACGGGCATGTACGACGAATGGAGAAAATCAGAATAGCAAAATCGATACTGGAGTGGGAACCGGAGGGGAGAAGAAGAAGAAGAAGAGGACGACCTATGGCCACCTGGCTCCAACATGTGCAGCACACAATGAGGAGGATGGGCGCAGAGGAAGAGGACACACAAAATCGAAACACCTGGAGTAACATTTTGAAAATATAGTTTAAAAACGTTTATTGTTTGTATTGTAATTTCCAAGTAAATTATTATGTTGGAGATAAGCCTCTGTAATGAGGAAAAGCTCAAAATAATAATAATAAGAATCAGAATACATTCGTGTCTTTTTCCGAAGAAGTGCGAGTGTGATTTCTTGAACGTAACTGCTTAGCGTTGTGGATTATGACGAGCGCGATAGAATTTAAACAAATATTTTTATTTTTGACGTCGGGAGTGTCGATGAAGAGAGAGGAAAGGACGTCTCCTTGCAGATAGCACTTCAGGATTGTTCAGCTTGAAATTCCCATCAGCTGGTCGGATCGAGATAGGCCAGTGGTGCAGTTGTGGTTATGTTGTAGATAAAAGGGAAGAGAGCCGGTGCAGTCGGGCGCCAGAGCATAGGGTTACTCCTTTGAAACAGCACCGCCGTAGCCACCGGTCTCGATGTATTCATCCAACGATGGCTCACCTCATTATTACATGGGTACCCTTTACGAGACGCTACACGAACATTTGGCTCATAACTCAAGACAATGGGGAACTAACTGGTGATCAGCAACACTACGCTATCAGCGTGAAAGGGGGGGGGGCGTTTAAAAAACAATAGCTGTGCATGTCTAGTTAATCCTGGTATAGTACCTGATAGGAGGGACCGACTTCGTGGACTATGCTTATCAATCTTTTTGGATGAGTCATTCTCATTTCGTGTCTGCACTTTATCAACTGAAGCGTGCTCCCACGTACGCCTTTCCGTCTCACTAAGCGCTCGACCTGGAACAAATAAGACCCGAAAATGAAGTTACTTGGTAACAATATGAATTACTAGCGCAGCGGATAACACAGGATAGTGCGATCCTTCAGATGAAGGTACACAATGCAAGTACCTCTCAAGCATAACATACGTTTCATTAGGATTAATCGACAAAGGTTTAATGAGGAATAAATTATCGAATACTAGGCGAGAGGATAGCAGGGTGAGGTGGGGGGGGGGGGTGAGGAAGGGGAGCTAGTTGGGCTTCTGGGAGCGATAGCAATCACTTGGCTGACAACTGAGTTACTCTTTTGACGATACGTTTCATTTATTGGTTTTCCCCTTAAATACTGACGGTAAACGTTGAGGGGTTACAGAATGTGATAGTTACTTATTCGCGTATCAAGAGGTCTCACTACAATTCTCGATCTCGCTAGAGATCTTATTCGGACAGGGACACAACAACAGGGGGAGCAATAACGTGGCGCACTAACTACATGTCCACATGCATGCAGCAACGGAATTACAGGCACATCACAACGGCCACTATTCCTCCTGGGCAGACAAAGCAGATTCCAAATGCAATGAGAATTTTAATATTCTGCAGCAATAACACTTGCTAGTGTTGGGTTTGGGAACCCGTGGAGGGTTCTAACAGATAAACCTACTCTAAGTTCGAAAAAAAAATCATCACTGAATTTAATGAAATTGACTCAAAAATTGCCTTACGATTAATACACAACACGAGTATCCATCCCTGAGACGGAAAGTCTATGGCAATTGGGCACCTCTCACTGGTTACAAGACTAATAGAAATGGCGATCACCTAACTTCACTTTCCCAAGTAAATTTCGGAAAAATAATCAAAATTACCGGGAGCTGAAACTCTTCTCAAGCATATACAAGCCCTCAAGAAAAATGTTTAGTGGATTTTATCACTAAGCTGCACATTCTGGTATCTGAATGCAAAACGAACAGGATGCTCACAGACCGACTGCCACTTACCACGCTGGATCAGCTACGAGTGTCCTAGTGGAGCGCTCGGAAACCGCTCGCCGACGTTGACCAACTACCTCGCGCTAAAGTTCGACTGAAGCTTTTATCTTTGTCTCTACAACTAATCTCTATTCTTTCCTGGACCTGCCCAAGAAGTTAGGTTCTCAGTGAATCTATCGTGGACATGTAACCTTAGCTACATCCACAAGCATTCACACACGTGATTTACGCAAAGGCATTCATAAAGGAGGTTAAGAGACAACGGATCAGATGGAATGTAAACTAGTAAATAAATGAATGACCACTCCGCATTCTTTCTCCTGAAACTGTTGGTCCCAGACTAGGCAAATGCACACAAAAAATGGTGGCAATCACAGAGTGCACAAAACTTCAAAAAATGCAATCAAATAGGGGACGGTACACGTAGTAACGTATAAGACTCTCATCTCCTTGTCTGTCGACGTACTGGTCGTCTGGCAAAGAGACCATCCCAATGCAGTCGCCTTGCCACTGTGGAGAGTGAGATTGCGTGCCTTGCAGTCCTGTTCAATGTGGTTCCAATTCCACCCGCTGTTTGATGTGGGTCCCATCTTGCCAGCTGCACAAGGTTGCGGTCATCTGCGGCTGTAGTTGGTTCGGATAACAGTGCCTGTGGTTCGGAACGCTCCACAACAATGCGTGAGCAATAGCAAACCCCTGAGCTACACTCGCCACACTTCGTCATTGTTCCAGATTCTTGTAGTGACTGACAGTTCGCAATTTTTCACGAACACAACTTTTATTAATGTACGTTTACAAGATGGATGGCTGAACAACAAAAGAAAGATAACAATAACGATGCCAGTAAAAGTCTTCTAATTAAGGCAAACAAAAGTTCACTTCTAATTTTCCACAAAGGTTCGTGGTAACACACACACACACACACACACACACACACACACACACACTAGTAAAAGTCCAATTCAGAGACGAAGACGTAATCTTCAGCGGTCGACGCCTACGAAGTCGGCATCTGGAGTGAACTGAACTTCGGGGCTGGTTCTAGCCCCTAAATAGCTTAGCTGTCCCCAGCTAATCAGGTTTTGGCGTAGTGATACTTCCTGCAGGCCGTGGCTCGAGCTCCCCCTGCAGGAAGTAGGGCTCGAAATGTCTATTTCCATGATATTGTATGAAAATAGCCGATGTTTACCACAGTGCTTTTGGTACGCCTTGGACATAGACAACCCCGTCCTCTGTGGATTAATATGGGTTGCTGGCCCTCAGGGGCTACCTTGGCTCCGGCATAACAATTCCCAATGATTTTTCCTTGTGTGAAGTCATCCAAATGTGGTCTCCGGGCCATATTGCAACGAAGAACACTACTACAGTACACGGTAGCTGCTTGCTGACTGACACGCAGTGCCTTTTCCCGTTCCCACAACTTCCTTGTGTTGCGGTTCGGCTCCATTTAGCGATATCGTCACGCTGACCGCATGTCACGTGACGTCCAACTTCATGTGTAACATGATTATGCACTTTCATTCATTTCCACATAGTAGTCAATGTGTTATGTTACTTCATCCAGCTCGCACAAAATTTTGCAGAGTAGTATATACACTGAATCCTTCCGAAGACCATTTCTTTTTCGATTTCTTCATATTCTTCATCCAGACATTTCGCTTTGGCTTCCCTGCAAGTGCTATTTATTACATTCTTAAATGGCGCATATTCTTTTATTCAGGTTTTTCCAAGAACGTTTTTCTCCTTCCTTCTTTTGTCTATCAACTGAAGTATTTCTTCTGTTAACCATAGCACATTTATTTATCAGTCAACTTCAGAGGTAGCCCGTTTCAGAAATACCCATTCATATTCAATTTCAAACACGTCTCATCACTCCTCAGTACTTTAGCGTCCTCTTCTTTCGACCTTGATCCTCCGGACGATTCTGTTCAACTTTAGCCTGCCCTGCATCGTTACTAAATTGTGATATCGGCTTAAAGCTGCTCCTGGATAAGCCCTACAATTCGAAATCTGATTTCGGAATCTTTGTTTGACTATGATCGCTTGCGCCTTTGACCCGCATTGTGCGTGGGGACCGGCCGGAGTGGCCGTGCGGTTCTAGGCGCTACAGTCTGGAACCGAGCGACCGCTACGGTCGCAGGTTCGAATCCTGCCTCGGGCATGGATGTGTGTGATGTCCTTAGGTTAGTTAGGTTTAATTGCTTCTAAGTTCTAGGCGACTGATGACCTCAGAGGTTAAGTCGTATAGTGCTCAGAGCCATTTGAACCATTTTTTTTGTCCGTGGGGTTGGCGTGGTTCATTCGGATTTGGCATGTTAATGTGAAGGGGTGGCCGGATGCCCTTCCTGCCGCCACCCCGTACACCCCAGGACGGAATCAGAGTACCCCATCTGTCTGCGTCGAGTGTAAATCATGGAAAAGTGCGGATGTGTTTCAAATATCTGTGAGCCGTGTAACTGGTGGGACGTGGGGACCATCCCGGTATTCATCTAGAGGGATGTGGAAAACCGCCAAAAACCACATCCAGGATGGCCGGCACACCGGCTCACGTCGTTAATCCGGCGGGCGGATTCGATCCGGGGCCGGCGCGCCTACCCGAGTCCAGGAAGCAGCGCTAACCTGGCGGGTCGTGCTGGTAACACCACTATGAGGATGAAAATAGGGTTTGCTTTAAATACACGCTGTAACGGTGGTGAGCGTTAGTTACCTTTGAGACTGGGCGTGGTGAGTTTATGTTAGTAAAGAATGCCTTTAAGGCACCAAAGACGCAATTACCAGCACCTCATTGAGTTTGAATGTGATCATGTTATGGTATGGCTACGACGAGCTGGAAGTTCCTTCTGCGATACTGCAGAAAGACTTGGCGGTGGCTACAAGAATGTACGGTTGCAAGAAGACGGGGCTCCGGACGGCTACGTGGCACTGTCGAGAGCAAAGACCATAGTGTTCGGCGTTTGCCTGTGGCGCTTCGTACTGTATCTGCTGCAGCAATATGAACAGCAGTTGACTTCACAGTGAGACTATGTAATGTTACAAATCGGGCAGTAGCCGGACGACTTTAGAAGATGTCTCCCGCAGATGCAGGCGAAACGTTAGGTGGAAAGTTTATACAACGACCACGGCCTCTCAGCCCGGAAGTTTCAACTGAAGACAACACCGGCCGTGAAAGCCTACATTGTATGATGTTACAAATCGGTGCATTCAGCTCCTACCCAGACGCCCCTTAGCCTGCATTCCACTTACCCCACACTACCGCTACTTTCGACTTCAGTGGTGGAGGGCAGGGTGGAGGTCTGTTGTGTTTTCTGATGAAAGCTGTGTGTTGGTTAGAAAGAGGCCAGTTTAGGGCCTCCAACGAACTTGTCTGCGTGCTGGACGCACGGGGCCTGCACCTAGAGTTATGGTCTGGGTTGCGATTTTGTATGACAGTAGGAGCACTCTCGTGGTTGTCCCACGCATTGTGACTGCAGTTTTGTACGTCAGTCTGTTGCGCTGCCATTCAACAACAGCATTCAAAAGATGGTTCAAATGGCTCCAAGCAGTATGGGACTTAACATCTGAGGTCAACAGTTCCCTAGACTTAGAACTACTTAAACCTAACTAACCTAAGAACATCACAAACATCCTTGGCCGATGCAGGATTCGAACCTCCGACCGCAGCAGCAGCGCGGTTCCAGACTGTAGCGCCTAGAACCGCTCGGCCACAGAGGTCGGCAACAACAGCATTCCAGGCCGTGTTTTAGGTTCAAATGGGACTTAACTTCTGAGGTCATCAGTCTCCTAGAACATAGAACTAGTTAAACCTAACTAACCTAAGGACATCATACACATCCATGCCCGAGGCAGGATTCGAACCTGCGACCGTAGCGGTAGCGCGGTTCCAGACTGTAGCGCCTAGAACCACGTGGCCACACCGGCCGGCGCCGTGTTTTTCAACAGGATAATTTTCGCTCACATACCACTATTGTAACCCAACATTTTCTAGAGGCTGTCGACCTGTTGCTTTGGCCTGCTCGATCACCAGATCTGTCTCCACTTGGACACATTTGGGACTCTTCGAACGACAACCCCAGCGTCATTCATAAACTGCATTAACTGTTCGTATTTTGACAGACCAGGTGCAACAGCCATGGAACTCCAGCCCACAAACTGACATCCGGCACCTGTACAACATAATGCATGCACGTCTGCGTATTTGCATTCACGTCCTGGCGGTTACACCGGTTATTAATGTACCAGCATTTCACTTTTGCAGTGGATGATTTCGCGCTTACCTTAATCTGTAATCTTGCTATGTTACCCACTTAAATATGTTTCCGAAACAAATGTATTATCGAAATTTCGTTACTCTTCATTAATTACTTTTTGCTGTTGCGAATTTTTTCCGTCAGTGTTGATAAACGCCTTGTGGCTTTGTTCATAGGCAAATGACAAACGTAGCTATTGTAAAATTGGCTTAAGGCCAAGATAGTGTGTTTCATCGGCAAGCTAAAAAAATTTGAGTTACTGACAGCGACAGTACAATACAGTTAACAGTTTAACAATGCAAGACCAATCCAGAATTATTCTTAGCGACTACATCAATGGCTTAATGCCCAATGATGAAAGCCCATAATAATAATAAGATATGCAAGTACAAGGAACCATTTCAGATTAAATATCTTCAATATTTCGCAGCCCTGTCAGCAACTGTCGGGCCTCATGACACTACGGTCAGTTCCCGTACAGCACTGGTGGCTGCCGTATCGCGGTCGCGAAGTGGGGCCGTGACAGTTTCAGATAAGTTTTTTCAGTCTGACGATAATCTATGGATTTGTAGTTTTAGCTTGACGATATCCACTACGGACAAACTGTAGTTACTGTTATTCTGAAGAAGGTTGGGTTATCCCGACTGAAACCTAGGTAAATTCTAGGTAAACGGTACAACTGAGGCTGTTGATTATTAAAATTAAAATTAATTTCAGATTAAGAACATAAATACTGAAACCAATGATTTTACTTGGTAATTTCGCCAAACGGCATATGGTCCTATAAAATCTGCTAACCATGGAAAAAAAGCACCAAATTCAAGGGGACTACACATTTTCATACAGTGAACTTCAGTCTCATTCATGTAGGTGAGAACGCGTACCGGTTAACTGAATTAACGACCGGTGCCCACGCAAGTGAAGAGGTTAAACAAGACCAAAGCCTTTGTCCCGGATCTAAAAGAAATCCAATAACTAATATTATATGCTCAACGATCAAAATTACTAGTATTTCAAATGTAGAGCCAATATGACTACAGTCTTAATAATTGGAGAAGCAGACAATCTAGCATCCACAACCCATGACGTATCACTGGCCTATTATTAACTTAATGATCAAATTAGAAGTCCTCCAGAGCTTCAGTCGTCCTCATAAAAAATGGCTCTGAGCACTACGGGACTTAACATCTGAGGTCATCAGTCCCCTAGAACTTTGAACTACTTAAACCTAACTAGCCGGGTGTCACACACATCCATGCCCGAGACAGGATTCGAACCTGGGA
The DNA here is from genome assembly GCF_023864345.2 of Schistocerca serialis cubense. Taxonomy (NCBI): domain Eukaryota; kingdom Metazoa; phylum Arthropoda; class Insecta; order Orthoptera; family Acrididae; genus Schistocerca; species Schistocerca serialis. The sequence goes on along the minus strand of NC_064638.1, from coordinate 1,039,404,327 downwards.
CCATAGAAGTCGCGCGGTTCCGGACTGAAGCGCCTAGAACCGCTCGACCACCGCAGCTGGCTGTCCTCATAGAATCGTTTTATACACAATTTGCTTACAATTTAACAGAGGCAAGTTTCCTTTAAGTCTCACATAATAATCTCCACTTAGATATCTTAGAGATCGTTGTGGCATATAATGGCAAAGAAACAACTTACTGGCTGCGAAAAACAAGTTAGTGCCACTAAATAAAGGGGATCTCTTTTGTAAAGGCCAACATAGTGACAAGATGTGACTTTGAATAAGGCACAGGCCTCTGGGACTTAAAATTAAATCACCAAAACAACAGCCTGCACTTTACTTAAAAGATTTACTTCAAACATAAGCTAGTTTCTCGAAGGAAAAAAGATGAGCACGTGCTGCATACCTTTCCAAAATCACATTAAAAGAAAATGGGGGAGCACAGCACGACAAAGGTTAAAAAAACCAAGCGGAAGGCCAGTGCAAAGCTGCTTCAAGCACAACCAACTGAAGAAATGGAGACAAGTTGCTGGAGAACATACAAATGACGCTCTTTATAAACAGAAGGAGGCCGCTTGGAGTGGCCGCGCGGTTAGAGGCGCCATGTGACGGATTGCGCGGCCCTCCAGCCGGAGGTTCGAGTCATCCCTCGGGCATGGATGTGTGTGTTGTTCTTAGCATAAGTAAGTTTAAGTAGTGTCTAAGTCTAGGGACCGATGACCTCAGCAGTTTGGTGCCTTGGGAATTCACACACATTTGAACATTTTGAAACAAAAGGAAGCGGAACCTGGCTCTTTCCTCGAACAAGGAATCCGAAGAATGCGTTGGCTCGGTGCCTAACAAAATCCTGTGGTGAAGGCGTTTGTGTAGTCTAGTGCAGAAGAGGACACGACCCGTGGGGTTGGACGAATTATGCCAAATTCTGCTGGAGGAACCCGGTTACTGTACGGACAAATACAGCCAGGGCAGAACTAGTCTGGCCCTGCACGGCACGTCAACAGCCACACCGCCGGCACGGAGAACACTGATCGCCTACGGTCACACGGGAAAAACGGTACGCCGGCAATGCTGACTTATTGCTCTCCAGGAAACCCCTGCGTTCCTCCGGACACGCCATCCGCCATAACTGCACAATTCCAACTGTCCCCTCTTATTCCGCACAACCCACTTCCTCTCTTCCACCAGAGAGAGATTCAAATGATCCAAATGGCTCTGAGCACTATGGGACTTAACTGCTGAGGTCATCCCCTAGAACTTAGAACTACTGAAATCTAACTAACCTAAGGACATCAGACACATCCGTGCCCGAGGCAGGATTCGAACCTGCGACGGTAGCGGTCGCGCGGTTCCAGACTGAAGCGCCTAGAACCGCCCGGCAACACCGGCCGGCCACGTATAAGACAGGGTCATTTCAGGAAGCAGTAAATCATGAAGGACGTACCCGAAATGTTCGGACACCAGCCTTGGAGGAAAATGTGATTAACACTGTGGAAGGTGTGCGCCGTGTCAGTACCAGGCAGTTGACACTGGTTTCTTCAACAGGCAGCCACGATTCCGGGATTTGTGCCATTCAGCCTATTCACAGATGAGGCCACCTTTACGCCGAGTTGTATCTTCAACTCTGATAACAGTCAAATGTGGGATACCATGCAGAACCCCCACGGTATGATGACAGAGTATCATCTGCATCGGTGCAACCGAAATGTGTGGGCCGGGATAACTGGCGACCGTATCTTGCGACCAGTCGTCCTTCCAAGTCGCCTATCAGGCCGGAACTATGGGCGTTTCTTGCGGGCGACTTTGCCTCCCCTACTGGATGAAGTGCCGTTGATGATTTGAAGGTTTATGTGGCTGCTACATGATGGTGCTCTAGCAAACTTCACCGTCAACGTCTGGACGCATCTCAGACGTGTCTTCCCTGGTCGTTGGATCGGACGAGAGAGTCCAGCTGCATGGCCTGCTCGTTCATCGGATCTCAACCCGTGCGGTTTCTGTAGCGCCTAGAACCGCTCGCCCACTCCGGCCGGCACCAGAGAGAGAAAACCAAACAAACTGTAACCGGCAAAGACGGTGCTATCGAACTCGGCGCTCGGCTCAGGCAGGTAATCTGCAAAAGTAGAAAAACAAAAAGTAGAGAAATGCACACCACAAAGCAGCCACACTGCTCAATGAGTTGGCGAGCACCGTGATCTGTGGCGCAGTGGCTAGCACACTGGACTCGCAATCGGGAGGACGACCATCCTCATTTACGCTTTCCGTGATTTCGCTAAATCGCTTCAGGCAAATGCCACGATGGTTCCTTTGAAAGTGCACGGCCGACTTCCTTCCTCGTCCTCTGATGGGACCGATGATCTCGCTGTTTGGAACTCTCCCCCAAATCAAAGAACCAACGTGGCGAGCAGACAACGGTTTTTCAAATTTTATCCACGTTCGCCACAAGCCGCGAAGGCGTGCTTAGTTATCAGATACAAACGAGTGGCTTTGGTCCACAATATCAGATCGGAGCAAAGACCCAGATATTAGGAAGGTGCGAGAGGAGTCAAGATGTACAAAATTAGTACCCGTCGTCAAAGGATCTCACCATAGTTCACAATACAGGCAGGCAACAGTTCCCTAAGCAGTATCGCCTCCTTCAACGGTGAGGCAGAAGAAGATGGTCAAGTTCAGAACCAGTGAGATGGCGCCGATAACTCTCCACAGGCGAGGCGTCGCTTTTCAGCGAAGTTCGGCCAACGCGGAGAGCTCACGCATCCTCAATCAACACGGACCTCCAGCTCCCATTGCTGCGAGCCAATTACCCTCCTACAGCAAGCGGAGCACGGGCATATGCCGTATCCGCGGCCGCTCACGCGCACACTCCTGCGGCCCTGTGTCCTCTAGCCGCCCAGCAACGGGCGAGACGCAGATATAGTGCAGACACAATTGATACCAGCAACGGCACAATTAGTAGCTGAAATTTATTGCAGAACTCAGTTTTTCTCCTCTCTCATTCCTACTACCAAGCGCATATTCTGCTGTCGTTCTTTCTTCTGTTCCTTTCCCTACTTTTTTTAGATACCTAAAATAAAGATTATAGTTTTTGAGAAAAAACAAAGAAAAAACTCAAAAAACAAATAGAAAATAAGTACACGGCCTAAGATGGAAAACTTCATATCATTATTAGATTATCGGTTCCCTTTACGCGCTAAATTATCCATTCAGTATTCTCATATTTTTTTTGTGCTTCTTCAACTTGTGACCAATTCGAAACTAAAGCTCTATGTACTGATTTGGCAGCAAATCCTAAGAAATTTTGGTCTTATGTCAAAGCGGTAGGTGGATCAAAACAAAATGCCCAAATACTCTGTGACCAAAATGGTACTGAAACAGAGGTTGACAGACTAAAGGCCGAAATACTAAATGTCTTTTACCAAAGCTGTTTTACGGAGGAAGACTGCACTGTAGTTCCTTCTCTAGATTGTCGCACAGATGACAAAATGGTAGATATCGAAATAGATCACAGAGGGATAGAAATACATTTAAACTCGCTCAAAAGAGGAAAGGCCGCTGGACCTGATGGGATATCAGTTCGAGTTTACACAGAGTACGCGAAGGAACTTGGCCCCCCCCCTCCCCTTCTTGCAGTGGTGTACCGTACGTCTGTAGGAGAGCGTAGCATTCCAAGAGATTGGAAGAGGGCACAGGTTGTCCCCGTTTTCAAGAAGGGACGTCGATCAGATGTGCAGAGCTATGGACCTATATCTCTAACGTCGATCAGTTGTAGAATTTTGGAAAACGTATTATGTTCGAGTATAATGACTTTTCTGGACACTAGAAATCTACTCTGTAGGAATCAGCATGCGTTTCGAAAAAGACGATCGTGCGAAACTGAGCTCGCGCTATTCGTCCACGAGACTCAGAGGGCCATAGACACAGGTTCCCAGGTAGATGCTGTGTTTCTTGACTTCCGCAAGGCGTTTGATACAATTCGCCATAGTCGTTTAATGAACAAAGTGAGAGAATATGGACTGTTAGATCAATTGCGTGATTGGATGGATGAGTTCCTAGATAACAGAACGCAGCATGTCACTCTCAGTGGAGAGAAGTCTTCCGAAGTAAGAGTGATTTCAAATGTGCCGCAGGGGAGTGTCGTAGGACAGTTCCTATTCACAATATATATAAATGACCTTACGGATAAAATCGGAAGTTCACTGAGGCTTTTTCCGGATGATGCTGTAGTATATTGAGAGGTTGTAACAATGGAAAATTATACTGAAATGCAGGAGGATCTGCAATGAATTGATGCATGGAGCAGGGAATGGAAACTGAATCTCAATGTAGACAAGTGTAATGTGCTGCGATTACATAGAAAGAAAGATCCTTTATCATTTAGCCACAATGTAGCAGGTCAGCAACTGGAAGCAGTTAATTCCATAAATTATGTGGGAGTAGGCATTAGAAGTGATTTGAAATGGAATGACCATGTGAAATTAATCGTCGGTAAAGCAGATGCCAGACAGATTTGTTGGAAGAATCCTAAGGAAATGCAGTCCGAAAACAAAGGAAGTAGGTTCCAGTGCACTTGTTCGCCCACTGCTTGAATACTGCTCACAGGTGTGGGATCCGTACCAGACAGACATCGAACAGAAAAGCTCGGGAAACTTAAACGGTAAACATTGAAAGACTGAAGATGTAGTTCCCACAAATCTTTGTTGGATAAAGTCAAAGATTAATAGTTTCTCCACGTTTAGAGAGTGTTGTTGTTCCGCAGTAGTATACTCAGTTGATGAAAGGCCGGTGAAGTTGCCAGTGTATTTTTTATTAAGTCCACGACTGATTTCGGACTTCTCATCCAGGCCATTTTCAAGGGAGTCTGGAACTTCCATTGTTAATGCAGTATATTTATATATACATTATATTATGCGTTAACATATGCTAGTTCCACGCTCACTTGAAAATGGCCTGGATCTGAAGGTCGAAATCATTTGTGGACTTAATAAATAATATATCAGGAACCGGACCGACCTTTCTTTAATTAAATAAATTTTACGAACGTCTATTCGACGATGACTGTCTGACCTTTATGCAGCTACCAACAAATATCCCGCGCACGATCATCGGCAAAAGATAACAGGAATTAGGACGCTTACAGAGGCAGTTAGGAGGTCGCTTTGCCTTGTTCGCGAATGGAATAGAAAATCAAACTGATAATACTGTTGTAGTATATACTCCAACAGACACATTACCGTCCCTTTGGGAGTATTAATGTAGGTATAGATGTAGCTACGAAGCAGTTGCGGCTTGCCTCTTTGCAAACCATGTTTACGATGACAGCTGCAGGAATGGGATCTTGTTCAGGAAATTGGCCAAATTAGTGTATGCGACAGAGTTCTTAAGGACTAGAAAAATATTTGAAATCGTAGATGGTGGACAGATATATTGCAGGCTGTGAAATTTGTAGTTGTTTGGGGAGTCGGAGTAGGTATGTTGGACATGAACTCTTTTGGTGAAGTAAAGATGGTCATTGCTAGTAACTGTAGAAAGCACGGATTATAAGAGCTTACTACATCACTGAAACATAGGCGAAGTTCGCAGCATTGACAGATTCAGATGGAGGTACTCTGAGTGCCAGTTATCTATCGCAGAGCTGCCAACAATCGCAGACAAGTGGCCTGCTACAAGAGGAAAAGAATCATTAACGTAAATAATAATCTACTATCGAGGAATGACTGACACTCACATGCTCCATTCCCATGCCGAAGAATAAAACGTATTGTAAAAATTATGAGCTGAATGCATACATGCACAGAGTTAATTGCATCGGAACGCAAGCCATATACGACTTGGCCACTTGCTCGTTTGCAGCTGCGAGGGATTTTCCTATGCAAATATGTCTCCAACCGATCGAATTCACTAATTCACCTGCGTCTAGGAAAGTATGTTTACGTTACGGGTGTGATACGTATAAATGTCGTTACGGTCTCTAGTCCGAAGATTGGTTTGATGCAGCTCTCGGCGCTTGTCTATCCAGTACAAGGCTGGTAACGACTGAGGGCCACGACGACGACACATTCTATGTTTCATCTGAATAATCAGAAAATCAGTTTTAATAAGCAGCATTTAAATTTGTATGCGAAGATTGAGAAAGAGAATTAATTTCAAAGGGAAGATTTCATTTGTTATTACTAAGCAAGAGATAGAAATCCTAAGGGAAGGTTTCATAGGTTATTGTAGAAGGGAAGGTTGCGAAACAAAAGAGATACAGAGGAGATGGGAAGGTTTCAAGAGGCAGAGTCATAGGACGCTATAGGGCGCCTTCGCTGCTCAACACACAGTTGACGCTCCCAGCGCGCCACTGCGTCACGCTAGTCCAACCAGTGCTGGAACACGCAGCCATGGTGTGGGGAAAGGCCGCAGATTCATTCATAGTAACGCTACAACGGGTCCAGAGCCGAACCCTGAAGACCGCTCAGCGTCTTCGAATGGAATACTCCGCTCGTCTGTTACACGAAGACATTAGCATCCTGTTCTCACAGGACAGATTCGAGATCATCGCGAGGTTCTTCTACTAGAAGGTGAGACAATCCCACAAACGGATCGTCTAAGAACTGGGCCATCAGCCACACCTCATGCCAACCACACGTTGGCCTGATCTACTGCGAGAATAATTATTTTCTCGTAGCAGACACAGGAAATCATCATATCACCGAAGGCCGATTCATATAGGTAAGATGTTGTTTTCTTTCGTCCCCACAGGAACTGAATATTTATGCTTACAGTGCTCAACATGCCGATCAAGGGAAAGCTCCCCAGAGAACCCGACGCTTCGTGTGAAAATCACGAGTAGGAAACTTGCTGAAACGTTGACACATACTCGGCTGATACCCCGAGAAGACTTCGTCATTGAGATAAAATTGCTTTCACATGCTCCCAACCTCATCCTGATCATCACAATCACACAATCTTACATCCTGTACGAAAGCGATGAAAATGGTCAGATGTTCTAAAACTATCCATTAAAATACAGTAAGACAAGATGAAAACTAAAAGACATTCACGGGAATATGTGGTATACTGGTCACTTAAAGAGAACACGGATATGCCACCCACCCTGAGAACACATTAAAAATGCCCTAAAGTCTTGTAGAACTTATGACGAAGTGCTGAAGACACATGTTAGGCACTGAAAGAGCTGCGATAGTGGCAATGACAATGGATCAGTATTCCTGATTTAAGTTTCCAGTAGTTCCTGGAAATCAGTGTGTGCGAATACTGAAATACTTACGTCACATCTGATGACCTTGGTATTAATGATAAATTAAACACCAAAGAGCACACTTTCCCTCTCAAACACTAGGAATGTTACTGCCAGATTTACGGAAGCAGAGTAGCATGTCGGAGATAGTACAGTATCACGAGTCTACTTTTATAATAAAATGGAAAGTGCGCTAGCTTCCGAGTGAACCAAGTTTGCCATACTTTAATTGAATATGAGATAAGGCTTAAAGACCGTTGTCTTGTATATCCTTAGCGAAAGTGAACTTTTTCTTGGTCCCACTTATTTTTCATCCTAACCTCATAAACGCAAATCTCAAGTGGTTAGAAAACGAAAGACGCAGAAAAATAGGCTCAATTCGCAATCAGATGGTGTTTACAACATTCTGTCCTATGTTACAAGAATAGATCAGACCATGCAACCTGCCACTTTCGGCGAACTTTTATGAAAGGATTTGGGTCAGCCGGCCGGTGTGACCGAGCGGTTCTAGGCGCTTCAGTCTGGAACCGCGCGACCGCTACGGTCGGAGGTTCTAATCGGGCATGGATGTGTGTGATGTCCTTAGGTTAGTTATGTTTAAGTAGTTCTAAGTTCTAGGGAACTGATGACCTCAGATGTTAAGTCCCATAGTGCTCAGGGCCATTTCAACCATTTTGATTTGGGTCATTAAGCTGTCGTCTTAGAGAAATCAAAGATCCGTTTTGGACGAGGTGGAATCGTTAGGAAACTCAAAAGTAGGGAATGTATAGAAGGATTATAGATATAATGGAACTTGGAAATCAAATTCTGGAAGGTGTGGAGAAAGCAGATGAAGGGAAGACGGAGGGTACGATATTGCGAGAAGAATTTGACAGTGCATTGAAAAGCCTAATCTGAAACAAGGCAACTGCAGTAGACGAAATTTCCTCAGAATTAGTGAGAGCCTATGGCGAACCATCAACCGCAAAACTATCACACCTGGACTTAAGGAATTACAATGAACATTGTATACCTAACTCACACGTTGATATATAGCGAAGCTACAAGTCTTTAACATGTTACCATCAAGGCAGCTAATATTGAAGATACTGACGTCTGATGAGGGAAACTACTTGTAAATCAAATAATACGCGGCCTGTGACAGTTTTCCTTTACGTTTACTTCAGAAGGTATGTAAGATACGAGACAGCCAAAATACATCAAACTGCAGCAAGAATGTAATAATTCTAATTCCAAAGCAGTTGGGTGCTGAAAAGTGTGAATAATAACAAAATATTAGTAAGCCATGGTAGCAAAATAATGACACTGCAGAAGAACGGATGATTGGTACAAGTCGACCTTGCTGAATATCAGTAGGATTTCCGTCGCTGTCTAAGAATCAAAGGTATGAGAGGAAGGCGGTAGGTGAGAAGGGATTGAGGCTTGGTTGTAACCAACTCCGATGCTATTCAATATGTACATTGAGCAGTCAATAAACAAAGCCAAGCAGAAAATTGGCAAGGTGATTAAAATTTAGGAAGAAGAAAAAATTTTGTGGTTCACTGATGACGTTGCCATTCTGACACAGATTGAAAAGGACTTGAAAGATCAGGTATCTTGATAGGCGGTTATAAGATGCACACTAATAAAAGGAAAAAACGGATTATGGAATATGGTCGAACTAAATAAGGAGATGCTGAGGGAATTATACTAAAAAATAAGATGTTAAAAGAATTGTTACTTGGGCAGCAAAATAACTGACGATGGCCAAAGTTGAGAGGATATAAAATACAGACAGATGACATCAAGAAAAAAAATCTGAAATGCAGATATTTGTTAACATTGAAGTATGGAAATGGAAATGAGGGTTTGGCGTCAGTGGCCGGGAGGCCCCTTACGGGGCAAGTCCGGCCGCCTTGGTGCAGGTCTTAGTACAGTCGACGCCATTGGTCGACCGCCGCGCCGGATGGGGAAGAAATGATGATGAATACAACACAACACCCAGCCCCTGAGCGGAGAAAACCCCGACCCAGCCTGGATTCGAACCCGGGCCCTTTAGGATGGCACTCCGTCACGCTGACAATTTTTTTTTTTTAATCTCATTTTTTTCTTTTTCGTTCGTTGCATCTGCTCGGGGTGGACGTCGTAAGACTCCCGTTTAAGTTCGTCGTTGATCAGTTAACTCAGTTTTTTATTATTATTATTATTACAGAGGGCAGCTAGCCCTCTGACCGAACACGCTGAGCTACAATGCCGGCGTCTATTCAGCTACTGGGGGCGGACAACATGGAAATATACATTTATGTCTTAAGAACTCTTTTCTGACGTTATTTGGAGAGTAAATTTGTTTGGAAGTGAAACGTGGTCGATAAACAGACCAGATTTGAAATGTTATTCCAGTGAATAATTCTGAATATTACACTACTGGCCATTAAAATTGCTACACCACGAAGATGACGTGCTATAGACGTCACACAAGGTTGGCGCCGGTGGCGACACCTACAATGTGCTGACATGAGGAAAGTTCTAAACCGATTTCTCATACACAAACAGCAGTTGACCGGCGTTGCCTGATGAGACGTTGTTGTGATGCCTCGTGTAAGGAGGAGAAATGCGTACCATCACGTTTCCGACTTTGATAAAGGTCGGATTGAAGCCTATCGCCATTGTGGTTTATCGTATCGCGACATCGCTGCTCGCGTTGGTCGAGATCCAATGACTGTTAGCAGAATATGGAATCGGTGGGTTTAGGAGGGTAATACGGAACGCCGTGCTGGATCCCAATGGCCTCGTATCACTAGCAGTCGAGATGACAGGCACCTTATCCGCATGGCTGTAACGAATCGTGCACCCACGTCTCGATCCCTGAGTCATCAGATGGGTACGTTTGCAAGACAACAACCGTCTGCACGAACACTTCGACGATGTTTGCAGCACCATGTACTATCAGCTCGGAGACCATTGCTGCGGTTACCCTTGTCGCTGCATTTACACAGGAGCGCCTGCAATGGTGTACTCAAAGACGAACCTGGGTGCACGAATGGCAAAACGTAATTTCTTCGGACGAATCCAGTTTCTGTTTACAGTATCATGATGGTCGCATCCGTGTTTGCCGACATCGTGGTGAACGCACATTGGCAGCGTGTATTCGTCATCGCCATACTGGCGTATCACCCGGCGTGATGGTATGGGGTGCCATTGGTTACACGTCTCGGTCACCTCTTTTTCGCATTGACGGCACTTTGAACAGTGGACGTTACATTTCAGATGTGTTACGACCCGTGGCTCTATCCTTCATTCGATCCCTGCGAAACCCTACATTTCAGCTGGATAATGCAAGACGGCATGTTGCAGGTCCTGTACGGGCCATTCTGGATACAGACAATGTTCGACTGCTGCCCTGGTCAGCACATTCTCCAGATCTCTCACCAATTGAAAACGTCTGGTCAATGGTGGCCGAGTAGCTGTCTCGTCACAATACGCCAGTCACTACTCTTGTTGAACTGTGGTATCGTGTTGATGCTGCATGGGCAGCTGTACCTGTACGCGCCACCCAAGCTGTGTTTGACTCAATGCCCAGGCGTACAAGGCCGTTATTACGGCTAGAGGTGGTTGTTCTGGGTACTGATTTCTCAGGATCTGTGACCCAAATTGCGTCAAAATGTTATCACATGTCGGTTCTAGTATAATATATTTGTCCAATGAATACCCGTTTATCATCTGCATTTCTTCGTGGTGTAGCAATTTTAATGGCCAGTAGTGTAGATGGGTGGATCGGATAATAAATAAATAGTTGGTGAACAGTACTGGGGAGATAAGGAAATTGTGGCACAACATAACTGACAGAACAATCAGTTAATAGACACATCCTAAGACATCAAGAAATCGTTAGTTTGGTAATAGAGGCGTGAGGATCTAAAATTGTTCAGGGAGACGAAGACTTGACGGTAGAAAGTTGGTTCAAATGGATGTAAACTTCAGTTGTTTTGCGGAGGTGAACAGCCTTGTACTGGATAGACAAGCGCCGAGAGCTGCATCAAACCAATCTTCGGACTAGAGACCGTAACGACATTTATACGTATCACACCCGTAACCTAAACATACTTTCCTAGAAGCAGGTGAATTAGTGACTTCGATCTGTTGGAGACATATTTGCATAGGAAAATCCCTCGCAGCTGCAAACGAGCAAGTGGTCAAGTCGTATATGGCTTGCGTTCCGATGCAATTAACTCTGTGCATGTATGCATGCAGCTCATAATTTTTACAATACGTTTTATTCTTCGGCATGGGAATGGAGCATGTGAGTGTCAGTCATTCCTCGATAGTAGATTATTATTTACGTTAATGATTCTTTTCCTCTTGTAGCAGGCCACTTGTCTGCGATTGTTGGCAGCTCTGCGATAGACAATTGGCACTCAGAGTACCTCCATCTGAATCTGTCAATGCTGCGACCTTTGCCTATGTTTCAGTGATGTAGTAAGCTCTTATAATCCGTGCTTTCTACAGTTACTAGCAATGACCATCTTTACTTCACCAAAAGAGTTCATGTCCAACATACCTACTCCGACTCCCCAAACAACTACAAATTTCACAGCCTGCAATATATCTGTCCACCATCTATGATTTCAAATATTTTTCTAGTCCTTAAGAACTCTGTCGCATACACTAATTTGGCCAATTTCCTGAACAAGATCCCATTCCCGCAGCTGTCATCGTAAACATGGTTTGCAAAGAGGCAAGCCGTAACTGCTTCGTAGCTACATCTATACCTACATTAATACTCCCAAAGGGACGGTAATGTGTCTGTTGGAGTATATACTACAACAGTATTATCAGTTTGATTTTCTATTCCATTCGCGAACAAGGGAAAGCGACCTCCTAACTGCCTCTGTAAGCGTCCTAATTCCTGTTATCTTTTGCCGATGATCGTGCGCGGGATATTTGTTGGTAGCTGCATAAAGGTCAGACAGTCATCGTCGAATAGACGTTCGTAAAATTTATTTAATTAAAGAAAGGTCGGTCCGGTTCCTGATATATTATTTATTAAGTCCACGAATGATTTCGACCTTCAGATCCAGGCCATTTTCAAGTGAGCGTGGAACTAGCATATGTTAACGCATAATATAATGGATATATAAATATACTGCATTAACAATGGAAGTTCCAGACTCCCTTGAAAATGGCCTGGATGAGAAGTCCGAAATCAGTCGTGGACTTAATAAAAAATACACTGGCAACTTCACCGGCCTTTCATCAACTGAGTATACAACTGCGGAACAACAACACTCTCTAAACGTGGAGAAACTATTAATCTTTGACTTTATCCAACAAAGATTTGTGGGAACTACATCTTCAGTCTTTCAATGTTTACCGTTTAAGTTTCCCGAGCTTTTCTGTTCGATGTCTGTCTGGTACGGATCCCACACCTGTGAGCAGTATTCAAGCAGTGGGCGAACAAGTGCACTGGAACCTACTTCCTTTGTTTTCGGACTGCATTTCCTTAGGATTCTTCCAACAAATCTGCCTGGCATCTGCTTTACCGACGATTAATTTCAAATGGTCATTCCATTTTAAATCACTTCTAATGCCTACTCCCACATAATTTATGGAATTAACTGCTTCCAGTTGCTGACCTGCTACATTGTGGCTAAATGATAAAGGATCTTTCTTTCTATGTAATCGCAGCACATTACACTTGTCTACATTGAGATTCAATTGCCATTCCCTGCTCCATGCATCAATTCATTGCAGATCCTCCTGCATTTCAGTATAATTTTCCATTGTTACAACCTCTCAATATACTACAGCATCATCCGCAAAAAGCCTCAGTGAACTTCCGATGTTATCCATAAGGTCATTTATATATATTGTGAATAGGAACTGTCCTACGACACTCCCCTGCGGCACATCTGAAATCACTCTTACTTCGGAAGACTTCTCTCCACTGATAGTGACATGCTGCGTTCTGTTATCTAGGAACTCATCCATCCAATCACGCAATTGATCTGACAGTCCATATTCCCTTACTTTCTTCATTAAACGACTGTGGGGAATTGTATCAAACGCCTTGCGGAAGTCAAGAAACACAGCATCTACCTGGGAACCTGTGTCTATGGCCCTCTGAGTCTCGTGGACGAATAGCGCGAGCTCAGTTTCACACGATCGTCTTTTTCGAAACCCATGCTGATTCCTACAGAGTAGATTTCTAGTGTCCAGAAAAGTCATTATACTCGAACATAATACGTTTTCCAAAATTCTACAACTGATCGACGTTAGAGATATAGGTCCATAGTTCTGCACATCTGATCGACGTCCCTTCTTGAAAACGGGGATGACCTGTGCCCTCTTCCAATCTTTTGGAAAGCTACGCTCTCCTAGAGACCTACGGTACACCACTGCAAGAAAGGGGGGGGGGGGGGCCAAGTTCCTTCGCGTACTCTGTGTAAACTCGAACTGATATCCCATCAGGTCCAGCGGCCTTTCCTCTTTTGAGCGATTTTAAATGTATTTCTATCCCTCTGTGATCTATTTCGATATCTACCATTTTGTCATCTGTGCGACAATCTAGAGAAGGAACTACAGTGCAGTCTTCCTCTGTAAAACAGCTTTGGTAAAAGACATTTAGTATTTCGGCCTTTAGTCTGTCATCCTCTGTTTCAGTACCATTTTGGTCACAGAGTATTTGGGCATTTTGTTTTGATCCACCTACCGCTTTGACATAAGACCAAAATTTCTTAGGATTTGCTGCCAAATCAGTACATAGAGCTTTAGTTTCGAATTCGTCACAAGTAGAAGAAGCACAAAAAATATATGAGAATACTGAATGGGTAATTTAGCGCGTAAAGGGAGCCGATAATCTAATAATGATATGAAGTTTTCCATCTTAGGCCGTGTACTTATTTTCTATTTGTTCTTTGAGTTTTTTTCTTTGTTTTTTTTTCAAAAACTAGAATCTTTATTTTAGGTATCTAATAAAAGTAGGAAAAGGAACAGATGAAAGAACGAGAGCAGAATATGCGCTTGGTAGTAGGAATGAGAGAGAAGAAAAACTGAGTTTTGCAATAAATTTCAGCTACTAATTGTGCCGTTGCTGGTATCAATTGTGTCTGCACTATATTTGCGTCTCGCCCGTTGCTGGGCGGCTAGAGGACACGGGGCCGCAAGAGTGTGCGCGTGAGCGGCCGCGGATACGGCATATGCCCGTGCTCCGCTTGCTGTAGGAGGGTAATTGGCTCGTGGCAATGGGGGCTGGAGGTTCGTGTTGATTGAGGATGCGTGAGCTCTCCGCGTTGGCCGAACTTCGCTGAAAAGCGACGCCTCGCCTGTGGAGAGTTATCGGCGCCATCTCACTGGTTCTGAACTTGACCATCTTCTTCTGCCTGACCGATGAAGGAGGCGATACTGCTTAGGGAACTGTTGCCTGCCTGTATTGTGAACTATGGTGAGATCCTTTAACGACGGGTATTAATTTTGTACATCTTGACTCCTCTCGCACCTTCCTAATATTTGGGTCATTGCTCCGATCTGATATTGTGGACCAAAGCCACTCGTTTGTATCTGATAACAGAGCACGCCTTCGCGGCTTGTGGCGAACGTGGATAAAATTTGAAAAACCGTTGTCTGCTCGCCGCGTTGGTTCTTTGATTTGGGGGAAAGGTCCAAACAGCGAGATCATCGGTCCCATCAGAGGACGAGGAAGGAAGTCGGCCGTGCACTTTCAAAGGAACCATCGTGGCATTTGCCTGAAGTGATTTAGCGAAATCACGGAAAGCGTAAATGAGGATGGTCGTTCTCCCGATTGCGAGTCCAGTGTGGTAGCCACTGCTCCACAGATCACGGTGCTCGCCAACTCATTGAGCAGTGTGGCTGCTTTGTGGTGTGCATTTCTCTACTTTTTGTTTTTCTACTTTTGCAGATTACCTGCCTGAGCCGAGCGCCGAGTTCGATAGCACCGTCTTTGCCGGTTACAGTTTCTTTGGTTTTCTCTCTCTGGTGCCGGACGGAGTGGGCGAGCGGTTCTAGGCGCTACAGAAACCGCACGGGTTGAGATCCGATGAACGAGCAGGCCATGCAGCTGGACTCTCTCGTCCGATCCAACGACCAGGGAAGACACGTCTGAGATGCGTCCAGACGTTGACGGCGAAGTTTGCTAGAGCACCATCATGTAGCAGCCACATAAACGTTCAATTCATCAATGGCACTTATTCCAGTAGGGGAGGCAAAGTCACCCGCAAGAAAAGCCCATAGTTCCGGCCTCATAGGCGACGTGGAAGGACGACTGGTCGCAAGATACGGTCGCCAGTTATCCCGGCCCACACATTTCGGTTGCACCGATGCAGATGATACTCTGTCACCATACCGTGGGGGTTTTGCACGGTATCCCACATTTGACTGTTATCAAAGTTGAAGATACAACTCGGCGTAAAGGTGGCCGCATTTGTGAATAGGCTGAATGACACAAATCCCGGAATCGTGGCTGCCTGTTGAAGAAACCAGTGTCAACTGCCTGGTACTGACACGGCGCTCACCTTCCACAGTGTTAATCACATTTTCCTCCAAGTCTGGTGTCCGAACATTTCGGGTACGTCCTTCATGATTTACTGCTTCCTGAAATGACCCTGTCTTATACGTGGCCGGCCGGTGTTGCCGGGCGGTTCTAGGCGCTTCAGTCTGGAACCGCGCGACCGCTACCGTCGCAGGTTCGAATCCTGCCTCGGGCACGGATGTGTCTGATGTCCTTAGGTTAGTTAGATTTCAGTAGTTCTAAGTTCTAGGGGATGACCTCAGCAGTTAAGTCCCATAGTGCTCAGAGCCAATTGAATCATTTGAATCTCTCTCTGGTGGGAGAGAGGAAGTGGGTTGTGCGGGAAGAGCGGGGACAGTTGGAATTGTGCAGTTATGGCGGATGGTGTGTCCGGAGGAACGCAGGGGTTTCCTGGAGAGCAATAAGTCAGCATTGCCGGAGTACCGTTTTTCCCGTGTGACCGTAGGCGATCAGTGTTCTCCGTGCCGGCGGTGTGGCTGTTGACGTGCCGTGCAGGGCCAGCCTAGTTCTGCCCTGGCTATATTTGTCCGTACAGTAACCGGGTTCCTCCAGCAGAATTTGGCATAATTCGTCCAACCCCACGGGTCGTGTCCTCTTCTGCACTAGACTACACAAACGCCCTCGCCACAGGATTTTGTTAGGCACCGAGCCAGCGCATTCTTCGGATTCCTTGTTCGAGGAAAGAGCCAGGTTCCGCTTCCTTTTGTTTCAAAATGTTCAAATGTGTGTGAATTCCTAAGGCACCAAACTGCTGAGGTCATCGGTCCCTAGACTTATGCTAAGAACAACACACACATCCATGCCCGAGGGATGACTCGAACCTCCGGCTGGAGGGCCGCGCAATCCGTCACATGGCGCCTCTAACCGCGCGGCCACTCCAAGCGGCCTCCTTTTGTTTATAAAGAGCGTCATTTGTATGTTCTCCAGCGACTTGTCTCCATTTCTTATGTTGGTTGTGCTTGAAGCAGCTTGGCACTGGCCTTCCGCTTGGTTTTTTTAACCTTTGTTGTGCTGTGCTCCCCCATTTTCTTTTAATGTGATTTTGGAATGGTTTGCAGCACGTGCTCATCTCTTTTCCTTCGGGAAACTAGCTTATGTTTGAAGTAAATCTTTTAAGTAAAGTGCAGGCTGTTGTTTTGGTGATTTAATTTTAAGTCCCAGAGGCCTGTGCCTTATTCAAAGTCACATCTTGTCACTATGTTGGCCTTTACAAAAGAGATCCCCTTTATTTAGTGGCACTAACTTGTTTTTCGCAGCCATTAAGTTGTTTCTTTGCCATTATATGCCACAACGATCTCTAAGATATCTAAGTGGAGATTCTTATGTGAGACTTAAAGGAAACTTGCCTCTGTTAAATTGTAAGCAAATTGTGTATAAAACGATTCTATGAGGACAGCCAGCTGCGGTGGTCGAGCGGTTCTAGGCGCTTCAGTCCGGAACCGCGCGACTTCTACGGTCCCAGGTTCGAATCCTGTCTCGGGCATGGATGTGTGTGACACCCGGTTAGTTAGGTTTAAGTAGTTCAAAGTTCTAGGGGACTGATGACCTCAGATGTTAAGTCCCGTAGTGCTCAGAGCCATTTTTTATGAGGACGACTGAAGCTCTGGAGGACTTCTAATTTGATCATTAAGTTAATAATAGGCCAGTGATATGTCATGGGTTGTGGATGCTAGATTGTCTGCTTCTCCAATTATTAAGACTGTAGTCATATTGGCTCTACATTTGAAATGCTAGTAATTTTGATCGTTGAGCATATAATATTAGTTATTGGATTTCTTTTAGATCCGGGACAAAGGCTTTGGTCTTGTTTAACCTCTTCACTGCTTCATAGAGCTTTGCTGTTTATGTTGTGGTGCACTATCTACCCCCTCTCGCCTTCTTGTTGCCGGGGGATTGGGTCCGGATATATACGTCTGGAGTCTATTTGTCGTATGCAGGTTTGAGCCCTGACCTGATGTGGGTCCGTTCTGTTACTGCATTGTAATTTTCAGGTTAAGGCGAGCCACGCCTTGACTTTCAATGTAAATGATTAATATTTGATGTTTTGATGAACTGTAATTTTTTTGTGAAATAAACTTTAAAAGATATCTTAACTGTTTCGCTTTTACATTTCCCATGTAACGTCTTTTCTTAAGCGTGAAAGCTCAGTTTAATCTTTATTTCTTTAGTTGAGCACTATATTGTGGTTTAATAAACTGTTACAAGAGTACTTGGTAACAAATTGTGCTCAGCAGTTTTCCCCAGCCCTTCCTTTAAGACCTGTTCGTTGGGGTCATAACTGTACAAGCTCTTGTTGCATGTGTTACTGCCCTATTCGTTATTTCTCGTTTGCCAGTGCTTTAAATTGTTTGCTGTTTTGTTTAAAGTTTTATAGTCACCCACTATTAGGATTACTTATAATTTGCCAGGCTCACATTTTGTCCAGAGTCCTGGGTTTACGAAAGCGACGTCTACTTAATTTGTTTTGCTGGTGCTTTTAGTGGCTGTCAGACTTACTTTACAAATTGGCTTTAAATCTATTCCTGTTTAATTCATTGTGTGTGCTGCGGAACATATAGTTTTATTATCAGGGACCTCGCTGTATGCCTTAGTTTTATGACAGGCACCAAACAGAACTGGTAATACGTTCATTAAAAGAGGTCTATTTTGGTAAGACAGCGTGCCACTTGAGTACATTAAATCCTTATTACTTGACATTTGTATTTTTTGAAATAGTCCTCTGTCTGTTAATTATTTTACAATTGTTTACTTTCGACATGCTGTCTACACGGCCCTGCCAACTGTGTTAGTGCAGTTGAGCGGCTATCGCTGTTGTTTGCTGTCCCTGAGGTTAAGCGTTGGTCTCGCAAGTAACTTTTCAGTTTCTAAGTTTATAAGCGGTTTGTTTTATAAAGTGTGCTCAAACCTTTTAGTGAATCTGAAAAGCACCACCTAAATGCGTGCAGTCGTACAAGTTTAGGTCAATCCTATATTTATGGACTGATTTTGTTTCCACCAAATTTCAGGCAAATCCTGAAGTACCTTCCCAATTGTAATGCTTGTTTACGTAACCGCCAGCCTTTAATTCAGTACATGCCTTCCTTTAAAATACTGTTAAACTTCTCCGTCAGTAAAATTTTAAAATTTTGTTCTGGCTATAATGTTAGTTTCAGTATTTATGTTCTTAATCTGCAGTTGTTTATGGTATTCTCCCTGCAACAACTTACTGCACAAGAAATTTTCATTTGTCAAAATTGTTTGTGATTGTACGAAAGTTTTTGATGCCTTTTTTAATGATTTTTGAAGTATAGAATGGCCGCTTAGAGGCGATCTGTAATATAGGTTCCACCTAGCGTTAGCTTGACCGTTGGCCTGTGTATCTTACAGTTACCGATCGTTGCATTATAGGGGAATTTCAGGCGAACCTTAAAACGCCTTCGCCGATTGTAAACTTGTTTGCGTGGGCACCGGTCGTTAATTCAGTTAATCGGTACGCGTTCTCACCTACATGAATGAGACTGAAGTTCACTGTATGAAAATGTGTAGTCCCCTTGAATTTGGTGCTTTTTTTCCATAGTTAGCAGATTTTATAGGACCATATGCCGTTTGGCGAAATTACCAAGTATAATCATTGGTTTCAGTATTTATGTTCTTAATCTGAAATTAATTTTCATTTTAATAATCAACAGCCTCAGTTGCACCGTTTACCTAGAATTTACCTAGGTTTCAGTCGGGATAACCCAACCTTCTTCAGAATAACAGTAACTACAGTTTGTCCGTAGTGGATATCGTCAAGCTAAAACTACAAATCCATAGATTATCGTCAGACTGAAAAAACTTATCTGAAGCTGTCACGGCCCCACTTCGCGACCGCGATACGGCAGCCACCAGTGCTGTACGGGAACTGACCTTAGTGTCATGAGGCCCGACAGTTGCTGACAGGGCTGCGAAATATTGAAGATATTTAATCTGAAATGGTTCCTTGTATTTGCATATCTTATTATTATTATGGGCTTTCATAGTAGTCGCTAAGAATAATTCTGGATTGGTCTTGTACTGTTAAACTGTTAACTGTATTGTACTGTCGCTGTCAGTAACTCAAATTTTTTTAGCTTCCCGATGAAACACACTATCTTGGCCTTAAGCCAATTTTAAAATAGCTACGTTTGTCATTTGCCTATGAACAAAGCCACAAGGCGTTTATCTACACTGCCGGAAAAAATTCGCAACAGCAAAAAATAATTAATGAAGAGTAACGAAATTTCGATAATACATTTGTTTCGGAAACATATTTAAGTGGGTAACATAGCAAGATTACAGATTAAGGTAAGCGCGAAATCATCCACTGCAAAAGTGAAATGCTGGTACATTAATAACCGGTGTAACCGCCAGGACGTTGGATGCCAATACGCAGACGTGCATGCATTATGTTGTACAGGTGCCGGATGTCAGTTTGTGGGCTGGAGTTCCATGGCTGTTGCACCTGGTCTGTCAAAATACGAACAGTTAATGCAGTTTATGAATGACGCTGGGGTTGTCGTTCGATGAGTCCCATATGTGTTCAAGTGGAGACAGATCTGGTGATCGAGCAGGCCAAAGCAACAGGTCGACAGCCTCTAGAAAATGTTGGGTTACAACAGTGGTATGTGAGCGAGAATTATCCTGTTGAAAAACACGGCGCCGGCCGGTGTGGCCACGCGGTTCTAGGCGCTACAGTCTGGAACCGCTACGGTCGCAGGTTCGAATCCTGCCTCGGGCATGGATGTGTATGATGTCCTTAGGTTAGTTAGGTTTAACTAGATCTATGTTGTAGGGGACTGATGACCTCAGAAGTTAAGTCCCATTTGAACCTAAAACACGGCCTGGAATGCTGTTGTTGCCGACCGCTGTGGCCGAGCTGTTCTAGGCGCTTCAGTCCGGAACCGCGCTGCTGCTGCGGTCGGAGGTTCGAATCCTGCATCGGGCATGGATGTATGTGATGTTCTTAGGTTAGTTAGGTTTAAGTAGTTCTAAGTCTAGGGAACTGTTGACCTCAGATGTTAAGTCCCATACTGCTTGGAGCCATTTGAACCATTTTTTGAATGCTGTTGTTGAATGGCAGCGCAACAGACTGACGTACAAAACTGCAGTCACAATGCGTGGGACAACCACGAGAGTGCTCCTACTGTCATACAAAATCGCAACCCAGACCATAGCTCTAGGTGCAGGCCCCGTGCGTCCAGCACGCAGACAAGTTGGTTGCAGGCCCTAAACTGGCCTCTTTCTAACCAACACACAGCTTTCATCAGAAAACACAACAGACCTCCACCCTGCCCTCCACCACTGAAGTCGAAAGTAGCGGTAGTGTGGGGTAAGTGGAATGCAGGCTACGGGGCGTCTGGGTAGGAGCTGAATGCACCGATTTGTAACATCATACAATGTAGGCTTTCACGGCCGGTGTTGTCTTCAGTTGAAACTTCCGGGCTGAGAGGCCGTGGTCGATGCATAAAATTTCCACCTAACGTTTCGTCTTCATCTGCGGGAGACATCTTCTATAGTCGTCCGGCTACTGCCCGATTTGTAACATCACATAGTCTCACTGTGATGTCAACTGCTGTTCATATTGCTGCAGCAGATACAGTACGAAGCGCCACAGGCACACGCCGAACACGATGGTCTTTGCTCTCGACAGTGCCACGTAGCCGTCCGGAGTCCGGTCTTCTTGCAACCGTACATTCTTGTAGCCACCGCTAAGTCTTTCTGCAGTATCGCAGAAGGAACTTCCAGTCGTCGTAACCATACCATTACATGATCACATTCAAACTCAATGAGGTGCTGGTAATTGCGTCTTTGGTGCCTTAAAGGCATTCTTTACTAACATAAACTCACCACGCCCAGTCTAAAAGGTAACTAACGCTCACCACCGTTATAGCGTGTATTTAAAGCAAACCCTATTTGCATCCTCATAGTGGTGTTACCAGCACGACCCGCCAGGTTAGCCGAGAGCGCTAATGCGCTGCTTCCTGGACTCGGGTAGGCGCGCCGGCCCCGGATCGAATCCGCCCGCCGGATTAACGACGTGAGCCGGTGTGCCGGCCAGCCTGGATGTGGTTTTTAGGCGGTTTTCCACATCCCTCTAGATGAATACTGGGCTGGTCCCCACGTCCAACCAGTTACACGGCTCACAGATATTCGAAACACATCCGCATTTTTCCATGATTTACACTCGACGCAGACAGATGGGGTACTCTGATTCCGTCCCGGGGTGTACGGGGTGGCGGCAGGAAGGCCATCCGGCCACCCCTTCACATTAACATGCCAAATCCGAATTAACCACGCCAACCCCACGGACAAAAAAAATTGTTCAAATGGCTCTGAGCACTATACGACTTAACTTCTGAGGTCATCAGTCACCTAGAACTTAGAACCAATTAAGCCTAACTAACCTAAGGACATCACACACATCCATGCCCGAGGCAGGATTCGAACCTGCGACCGTAGCGGTCGCTCGGTTCCAGACTGTAGCGCCTAGAACCGCACGGCCACTCCGGCCGGTTCCCACGCACAATGCGTGACAAAGGCGCAAGCGATCATAGTCAGAAAAAGATTCCGAAACCAGATTTCGAATTGTAGGGCTTATCCAGGAGCAGCTTTAAGCCGATATCACAATTTAGTAACGATGCAGAGCAGGCTAAAGTAAAACAGAATCGTCCGGAGGATCAAGGTCGAAAGAAGAGGATGCTAAAGTACTGAGGAGTGATGAGACGTGTTTGAAATCGAATATGAATGGGTATTTCTAAAACGGGCTACCTCTGAAGTTGACTGATAAATAAATGTGCTATGGTTAACAGAAGAAATACTTCAATTGATGGACAAAAGAAGGAAGGAGAAAAACGTTCGTGGAAAAACCTGAATAAAAAAATATGCGCCATTTAAGAATGTAATAAATAGCACTTGCAGGGAAGCCAAAGCGAAATGGCTGGTGGAAGAATATGAAGAAATCGAAAAAGAAATCGTCTTCGGAAGGACTGATTCAGTATATATACTACTCTGCAAAATTTTGTGCGAGCTGGATGAAGTAACATAACACATTGGCTACTATGTGGAAATGAATGAAAGTGCGTAATCATGTTACACATCAAGTTGGACGTCACGTGACATGAGGTCAGCGTGACTATATCGCTAAATGGAGCCGAACCGCAACACGAGGAAGTTGTGGGAACGGGAAAAGGCACTGTGTGTCAGTAGCAAGCAGCTACGGTGTGCTGTAGTAGTGTTCTTCATTGCAATATGGCCCGGAAACCACATTTGGATGACTTCACACAAGGAAAAATCATTGGGAATTGTTATGCCGGAGTCAAGGTAGCCCCTGAGAGCCAGCAACCCATATTAATCCACAGAGGACGGGGTTGTCTATGTCCAAGGCGTACCAAAAGCACCAAGGTAAACACCGGCTATTTACATACAATATAATGGAAATAGACATTTCGAGCCCTACTTCCTGCAGGGGGAGCTCGAGCCACGGCCTGCAGGAAGTATCACTACGCCTAAACCTGATTGGCTGGGGACAGCTAAGCTATTTAGGGGCTAGAACTAGCCCCGAAGTTCAGTTCACTCCAGATGCCGACTTCGTAGGCGTCGACCGCTGAAGATTACGTCTTCGTCTCTGAATTGGACTTTTACTAGTGTGTGTGTGTGTGTGTGTGTGTGTGTGTGTGTGTTACCACGAACCTTTGTGGAAAATTAGAAGTGAACTTTTGTTTGCCTTAATTAGAAGACTTTTACTGGCATCGTCATTGTTATCTTTCTTTTGTTGTTCAGTCATCCATCTTGTAAACGTACATTAATAAAAGTTGTGTTCGTGAAAAATTGCGAACTGTCAGCCACTACAGGAATCTGGAACAATGACGAAGTGTGGCGAGTGTAGCTCAGGGGTTTGCTATTGCTCACGCACTGTTGTGGAGAGTTCCGAACCACAGGCACTGTTATCCGAACCGCAACCTTGTGCAACTGGCAAGATGGGACCCACGTCAAATAGCGGGTGGAATTGGAACCACATTGAACAGGACTGCAAGGCACGCAATCTCACCCTCCACAGTGGCAAGGCAACTGCATTGGGATGGTCTCTTTGCCAGACGACCAGTACGTCGACAGACAAGGAGATGAGAGTCTTATACGTTACTACGTGTACCGTCCCCTATTTGATTGCATTTTTTAAAGTTTTGTGCACTCTGTGATTGCCACCATTTTTTGTGTGCATTTGCCTAGTCTGGGACCAACAGTTTCAGGAGAAAGAATGCGGAGTGGTCATTCATTTATTTACTAGTTTACGTTCCATCTGATCCGTTGTCTCTTAACCTCCTTATGAATGCCTTTGCGTGAATCACGTGTGTGAATGCTTGTGGATGTAGCTAAGGTTACATGTCCACGATAGATTCACTGAGAACCTAACTTCATGGGCAGGTGCAGCAAAGAATAGAGATTAGTTGTAGAGGCAAAGATAAAAGCTACAGTCGAACTTTAGCGCGAGGTAGTTGGTCAACGACGGTAGGTCAGCACCTTTTTTGAACGGCGAGCGGTTTCCGGGCGCTCCGCTTGGACACTCGTAGCTGATCCAGCGTGGTAGGTGGCAGTCGGTCTGTGAGCATCCTGTTCGTTTTGCATTCAGATACCAGAATGTGCAGCTTAGTGATAAAATCCACTAAACGTTTTTCTTGAAGGCTTGTATATGCTTGAGAAAAGTTTGAGCTCCCGGTAATTTTGATTATTTTTCCGAAATTTACTTGGGAAAGTGAAGTTAGGTGATCGCCATTTCTATTAGTCTTGTAACCAATGGGAGGTGCCCAATTGCCATAGACTTTCCGGGTCGGCCGGTGTGGCCAAGCGGTTAAAGGCGCTACAGTCTGGAACCGCGTGGCCGCTACGGTCGCAGGTTCGAATCCTGCCTCGGGCATGGATGTGTGTGATGTCCTTAGGTTAGTTAGGTTTAAGTAGTTCTAAGTTCTAGGGGACTGATGATCTTAGAAGTTAAGTCCCATAGTGCTCAGAGTCATTTTTAGTCAGACTTTCCGTCTCAGGGATGGATACTCGTGTTGTGTATTAATCGTAAGGCAATTTTTGAGTCAATTTCATTAAATTCAGTGATGATTTTTTTTTTCGAGCTTAGAGTAGGTTTATCTGTTAGAACCCTCCACGGGTTCCCAAACCCAACACTAGCAATTGTTATTGCTGCAGAATATTAAAATTCTCATTACGTTTGGAATCTGCTTTGTCTGCCCAGGAGGAATAGTGGCCGTTGTGATGCGCCTGTAATTCCGTTGCTGCATGCATGTGGACATGTAGTTAGTGCGCCACGTTATTGCTCCCCCTGTTGTTGTGTCCCTGTCCGAATAATATCTCTAGCGAGATCGAAAATTGGAGTGAGACCTCTTGATACGCGAATAAGTAACTATCACATTCTGTAACCCCTCAACGTTTACCGTCAGTATTTAAGAGGAAAACCAATAAATGAAACGTATCGCCAAAAGAGTAAGTTGTCAGCCAAGTGATTGCTATCGCTCCCAGAAGCCCAACTAGCACCCCTTCCTCACCCCTCCCCCCCCCCCCCATCTCACCCTGCTATCCTCCCGCCTAGTATTCGATAATTTATTCCTCATTAAACCTTTGTCGATTAATCCTAGTGAAACGTATGTTATACTTGAGAGGTACTTGCATTGTGTACCTTCATCTGAAGGATCGCACTATCCTGTGTTATCCGCTGCGCTAGTAATTCATATTGTTACCAAGTAACTTCATTTTCGGGTCTTATTTGTTCCAGGTCGAGCGCTTAGTGAGACGGAAAGGCGTACGTGGGAGCACGCTTCAGTTGATAAAGGGCAGACACGAAATGAGAATGACTCATCCAGAAAGATTGATAAGCATAGTCCACGAAGTCGGTCCCTCCTATCAGGTACTATACCAGGATTAACTAGACATGCACAGCTACTGTTTTTTAAACGCCCCCCCCCCCCTTTCACGCTGATAGCGTAGTGTTGCTGATCACCAGTTAGTTCCCCATTGTCTTGAGTTATGAGCCAAATGTTCGTGTAGCGTCTCGTAAAGGGTACCCATGTAATAATGAGGTGAGCCATCGTTGGATGAATACATCGAGACCGGTGGCTACGGCGGTGCTGTTTCAAAGGAGTAACCCTATGCTCTGGCGCCCGACTGCACCGGCTCTCTTCCCTTTTATCTACAACATAACCACAACTGCACCACTGGCCTATCTCGATCCGACCAGCTGATGGGAATTTCAAGCTGAACAATCCTGAAGTGCTATTTGCAAGGAGACGTCCTTTCCTCTCTCTTCATCGACACTCCCGACATCAAAAATAAAAATATTTGTTTAAATTCTATCGCGCTCGTCATAATCCCCAACGCTAAGCAGTTACGTTCAAGAAATCACACTCGCACTTCTTCGGAAAAAGACACGAATGTATTCTTATTATTATTATTTTGAGCTTTTCCTCATTACAGAGGCTTATCTCCAACATAATAATTTACTTGGAAATTACAATACAAACAATAAACGTTCTTAAACTATATTTTCCAATTGTTCCTCCAGGTGTTTCGATCTTGTGTGTCCTCTTCCTCTGCGCCCATTCTCCTCATTGTGTGCTGCACATGTTGGAGCCAGGTGGTCATAGGTCGTCCTCTTCTTCTTCTCCCCTCCGGTTCCCACTCCAGTATCGATTTTGGTATTCTGATTTTCCCCATTCGTCGTACATGCCCGTACCACTGTAATTTCTTCCTATCCATTACGTCATATATTCTTCCTTTTATTTCCATTCTCCTTATTACCTCGGTGTTCCTTGTCTTTTCTTTCCTGGAGATTCTTGCCGATCTTCTCCAGAAGTCCATCTCTAGAGCTTGTAATTTTTTAATGTGTTTCATGTTAATTGTCCAGGTCTCTGTTCCATACAGAACCACACTCTCTAACACGGATTTATGTATTAATTTTTTAGTTCTGCTCATTACATTCCTGCTCCATAAGACTGGGTTAAGCATCCCAATGACCCTCCGTCCGCTACTAATTCTTTCATTGATTTCTGACTCTGATTTTCCCTCGATTTCTAAAATGGATCCCAAATGACAGAAAGTGTGTATCTTTTTGATTTTCTTTCCTTCAATGTATAGCTCATCTGAATCATTAGTCAAGTATTCTCTTTTTGGTAATTAATCTTCAACCCCCAAGTTTTGTATG
This sequence comes from Schistocerca serialis cubense, assembly GCF_023864345.2. Lineage (NCBI taxonomy): Eukaryota > Metazoa > Arthropoda > Insecta > Orthoptera > Acrididae > Schistocerca > Schistocerca serialis. The sequence continues at coordinate 1,039,377,369 of NC_064638.1, read as the reverse complement.
CTACTGCTAGTTGATTGCACATATAGTTACCGTCCTCCCCATCTTGTGCTAAGACTACTTGATCATCAGCAAACAATAAATGATGTAGGTAAACTCCATCTCTTATTTCTAATCCCATACTATTACATTTACGAGACCATGTTCTAAGGCTAATACCATATAGAATGTTTTAATCATATTTTATTTCTTTCTTTAGAAGAGTGACAGTACGTATATTTCAATAGTCGCGGCCACCTTCTTCCACTATCTTTTTTCACCTAAAGTGATGACTTCGTTATCTACAAGACTTGAAACTTAACATCCTCTCCAACTCCTCTCCTTTTCCTTCTTCGTCTCATTTCGGCAAGGGGAGAGAGAAGAGGGAAACAAATGTTGGGCGTGTCGGAAGCCTCATCGGTCTCGCTCGCGCAGCCGATAGCGTCTGCCCGACTTCCCGCGACCTTCCGCCATTAATTTCCCGCCGCAGCCGGCCTAGCCACTTGTTGGCCTGTTGACCTGCTGTCTCGGTCCCTTCGGCTGCTTTCTCCACACTGCCAGGAGAACGGCATTTGCCATGCTGGAAGCTGACGACCTTCTGGCGATAAAATCTGGACGGTCTTTGCGTAATTTTTTGGCGTCATTTCATCCAACTCGGCCTAAAGGCAATAGGTCTGACAAGGGGAAGGCCTCAGAAACGGCCAACCGATTCGGCTCAGATTTGGCAGGTCGCTTGTGGACAACCTAAAACGGGGGACTCTAAGATATGTTGGCTCAACAGCCTCCCGTTTTTGAGGATATCACCCCTGAGGTTATGACGAGCAATCGACCCAAAATTGGCTGGATCGATAGATAATTATAAACAGAGCATTTTTCATCATCAGGAATAGTGTCAACAAATGCATACTTTTCCAGAAATCGAGGAAAGAAATTTTTACTACTGCCACTTATGTATCCACTTGGTAAACGCTTTTCGCCGAGAGCGCCGATAGCGCAACGGCCAAGATAACTGGCTGGGAAGCGGAGAACCCGGGTTCAAATATTGAGGAAACTTAGCGGATTATTCTTCCCGTTTGTTTTTTTTTCCACATCTCAATTGATAGAGATAGGAAGGTTAATAAGGCAAGTAAATCAATAACGAATGATAATAAGGTAGACAAATAAATTTCTCAAACCTCTCGGAATAGTAAACAACTAAAATGTTACTCCTGGTCACTTTATAATGGCCCTTCCAGTCACTCCCTTCCAGTCACTGTTACGTGTCCTCATTTTTCTTCGAACAGCTAGATGGATGGTACTTGTCATACAAACGTTTGAAACGAATACACTAGCGGCACCAAGAACATCTAATGAATGCAATCTTTGACAGCTACACTATTCCTTCCGAAGAGTCGGTGGAAAACAAACTTGGTTTACACTTAAGTGTATGTTTTTATCGGGAATTAATTTTTATGCGTACCACGCATACGACATCATTGCCTGAAAAATTTGTGCTGAAACTTGGTTATGCATTTGTTGTGAATAGTTACTGCATCCGTTCGGTTGTTCTATTCCCGATGGGTTTCCAGAAGCACACTGCAATTCTGAAGCCCCGAAATAAAGTTTTTAACCTGGCGCTAGAAGTAAATATCACACATCTTTTACCGTGCACGTCGGTTAACCCTCGTCATCAATAAACATGGTGTCGTACATCAGAGTATTAGTTTGTCCATACCATGAATCCAATATTAAACAAAACTAGTTATCTGCCCACCCCCCCCTCCCCCCCCCCCCCCCATGAACCATGGACCTTGCCGTTGGTGGGGAGGCTTGTGTGCCTCAACAATACAGATAGCCGCACCGTAGGTGCAACCACAACGGGGGGGGGGGGGGGGTGTATCTGTTGAAAGGCCAGACAAACGTGTGGTTCCCGAAGAGGGGCAGCAGCCTTTTCAGTACTTGCAGGGGCAACAGTCTGGATGATTGACTGATCTGGCCCTGTAACACTAACCAAAACGGCCTTGCTGTTGTGGTACCGCGAACGGCTGAAAGCAAGGGGAAACTACAGCCGTAATTTTTCTGGAGGGCATGCAGCTTTACTGTATGATTAAATGATGATGTCGTCCTCTTGGGTAAAATATTCAGGAGGTAAAATAGTCCCCCATTTGGATCTCTACTCAAGAGGACGTCGTTATCAGGAGAAATAAAACTGGCGTTCTACGGATCGGAGCGTGGAATGTCAGATCCCTTAGTCGGGCAGGTAGGTTAGAAAATTTAAAAAGGGAAATGGATAGGTTAAAGTTAGATATAGTGGGAATTAGTGAAGATCGGTGGCAGGAGGAACAAGACTTTTGGTCAGGTGAGTACAGGGTTATAAATACAAAATCAAATAGGGGTAATGCAGGAGTAGCTTTAATAATGAATAAAAAAATAGGAGTGCGGGTAAGCAACTACCAACAACATAGTGAATGCATTATTGTGGCCAAGATAGACACGAAGCCCACGACTACTACAGTAGTACAAGCTCATATGCCTACTAGCTCTGCAGATGATGAAGAAATTGATGAAATGTATGATGAGGTAAAAGAAATTATTAGGTAGTGAACGGAGACGAAAATTTAATAGTCATGGATGACTGGAATTCGACAGTAGGAAAAGGAAGAGAAGGAAACTTAGTAGGTGAATATGGATTGGGGCTAAGAAATGAAAGAGGAAGCCGTCTGGCAGAATTTTGCACAGAGCATAACTTAATCATAGCAAACACTTGGTTCAAGAATCATGAAAGAAGGTTGTATACATGGAAGAACCCTGGAAATACTAGAGGGTTTCAGATAGATTATATAATGGTAAGACAGAGATTTAGGAACCAGATTTTAAATTGTAAGACATTTCCAGGGGCAGATGTGGACTCTGACCACAATCTATTGGTTATGAACTGTAGATTAAAACTGAAGATACTGCAAAAAGGTGGAAATTTAAGCAGATGGGACTTGGAAAAACTGAAAGAACCAGTGTTTGTACAGAGTTCCAGGAAGAGCATAAGGGAACAATTGACAGGAATGGGGGAAAGAAATACAGTAGAAGGAGAATGGGTAGCTTTGAGAGACGAAATAGTGAAGCTAGCAGAGGATCAAGTAGGTAAAAAGACGAGGGCTAATAGAAATCCTTGGGTAACAGAAGAGATATTGAATTTAATTGATGAAAGGAGAAAATATAAAAATGCAGTAAATGAAGCAGGCAAAAAGGAATACAAACGTCTCAAAAATGAGATCGACAGGAAGTGCAAAATGGCTAAGCAGGGATGGCTAGAGGACAAATGTAAGAATGTAGAGGCTTATCTCACTAGGGGTAAATCAGGTACTGCCTAAGGAAAATTAAAGAGACCTTTGGAGAAAAGAGAACCACTTGCATGAATATCAAGAGCTCAGATGGAAACCCAGTTCTAAGCAAAGAAGGGAAAGCAGAAAGGTGGAATGAGTATATAGAGGGTCTATACAGGGGCGATGTTCTTGAGGACAATATTATGGAAATAGAAGAGGAGGTAGAGGAAGATGAAATGGGAGATATGATACTGCGTGAAGAGTTTGACAGAGCACTGAAAGATCTAAGTCGAAACAAGGCCCCGGGAGTAGACAACATTACGTTAGAACTACTGATAGCCTTGGGAGAGCCAGCCCTGACAAAACTCTACCATCTGGTGAGCAAAGTGAATGAGACAGGCGAAATACCCTCAGACTTCAAGAAGAATATAATAATTCCAATCCCAAAGAAAGCAGGTGTTGACAGATGTGAAAATTGCCGAACTATCAGTTTAATCAGTCACAGCTGCATAATTCTAACACGAATTCTTTACAGACGAATGGAAAAACTGGTAGAAGCCGACCTCGGGGAAGATCAGTTTGGATTCCGTAGAAATGTTGGAATACGTGAGGCAATACTGACCTTACGACTTATCTTAGAAGAAAGATTAAGGAAAGGCAAACATACGTTTTATAGCATTTGTAGACTTAGAGAAAGCTTTTGACAATGTTGATTGGAATACTCTCTTTCAAATTCTGAAGGTGGCGGGGTAAAATACAGGGAACGAAAGGCTATTTACAATTTGTACAGAAAGCAGATGGCAGTTGTAAGAGTCGAGGCACATGAAAGGGAAGCAGTGGTTGGGAAGGGAGTGAGACAGAGTTGTAGCCTCTCCCCGATGTTATTCAATCTGTATATTGAGCAAGCAGTAGAGGAAACAAAAGAAAAATTCGGAGTAGGTATTAAAATCCATGGAGAAGAAATAAAAACTTTGAGGTTCGCTGATGACATTGTAGTTCTGTCAGAGATAGCAAAGGACTTGGAAGAGCACTTGAACGGAATGGATAGTGTCTTGAAAGGAGGGTATAAGATGAACATCAACAAAAGCAAAACGAGGATAATGGAATGTAGTCGAATTAAGTCCGGTGATGCTGAGGGAATTGGATTAGGAAATGAGACACTTAAAGTAGTAAAGGAGTTTTGCTATTTGGGGAACAAAATAACTGATGATGGTCGAAGTAGAGAGGATATAAAATGTAGACTGGCAATGGCAAGGTAAGCGTTTCTGAAGAAGAGAAATTTGTTGACATCGAGTATTGATTTAAGTGTCAGGAAGTCGTTTCTGAAAGTATTTGTATGGAGTGTAGCCATGTATGGAAGTGAAACATGGACGATAAATAGTTTGGACAAGAAGAGAATAGAAGCTTTCGAAATGTGATGCTACAGAAGAATGCTGAAGATTAGATGGATAGATCACATAACTAATGAGTATGTATTGAATAGAATTGGGGAGAAGAGGAGTATGTGGCACAACCTGCCTAGAAGAAGGGATCTGTTGGTAGGACATGTTCTGAGGCTTCAAGGGATCACCAATTTAGTATTGGATTGCAGCGTGGAGGGTAAAAATGTTAGAGGGAGACCTAGAGATGAATACACTTAACAGATTCAGAAGGATGTAGGGTGCAGTACGTTCTTGGAGATGAAGAAGCTTGCACAGGATAGAGTAGCATGGAGAGCTGCATCAAACCAGTCTCAGGACTGAAGACCACAACAACGACAACAACAACAACAACATAGTTATCAGCAACGTATGGTTTTAAAACATTCTGAATAAATGTTCTGTAAATCGCAGTTTTCAATTTCCCGGATTTGGAGCAAACAATGTAAACATTTTTCAAAGAAACTTCCTGGCAGATTAAAACTGTCTGCCGGACCAAGACTCGAACTCGGGACCTGTATTTTGCCCGCGAAAGTCCCGAGTTCGAGTCTCGGTCCGGCACACAGTTTTAATCTGCCAGGAAGTTTCATATCAGCGCACACTCCGCTGTAGAGCGACAATTTCAATCTAGGTTTTTCAAAGAGTCGGTTAAGCGACTGATTTCTCCTATAACGCGAGGACCAAATGTAACATTCGTTTCTTGTAAACACAGGAAAACCTTAGGCAACACTTTTCCAGAGGCTGTGATGGCATATTGCGCCGTGTACGAATGTGTTAGTTTTTTTCTACTACCAGCTGGGACAAGGACTCGTTTTTCTCCCTTTATGCGACAACGTGCGTCGAATGTTCACCCGATACTCGCATCCTGTTTGATCGGTGTTGATCACGCAATTATGATTAAAACTGGTCGTAAGTGAGGCCGTTTGCGTGCTGAAAAGAGCAGCCGCTTTCTGTGTATGTTCTATATTTTCTACCTCCTTGTGGGAGACGTATTTAGTGACATGCCGTTGAAGAGTTTTATATTCCGATTTGAAATTCCTTGCCCAACGTAATGATGCAGCAAACGTAAAATCATTGTTGGTCGCATATCGAAGCGCTGAACCTGCAGGCCACTCCTGGAATATTCTCGTTGCTACATTCTAGTTACGACGAGGAGATTCGACAAATTGGACGGTTGTCCACTTATTTATCACCTGGTATTTGTCGTATCTTGTCCCTTCTTTAACGATATCATTTTCCCTCAGTTTTAGGACATCCTTCCTTTGCAGGGCTGTAGTTGCTCCATTCTTTTGCAGTGTTTGTAGGTTCCAGTTTGGATGATTCCTGGCTAGCTCTACCGCCTGTACTTTTACTTCAAGGGGTATAGCGCCGTAGTTCAGTCGTTTAGTAACCGGTTCGTAATACTCATCGCGAACAGATGAAGCACAGATTGCCGGTGATGTGGACATTTCCAAAGTGTTATTATCATTTTGTGATTGACTAGTTGTGATAACCTCCACTGAATCATCTTCTGCTTTGCCTTCATAGTATAGTTCTTCAGTATCAACAAAAGCCATTTCGTTCATCAACTCCAAAAGTCTTTCGACGACAGCCGCTCCTATCAGTCTGGAAAGCCGAGAAACAGAACTGTCTGCTTCCGGTAGCGCATTGATAATACATCCGTCTTGCAACACTTTTACAAACCAGAACACAGCGTCGGTAACTTCCCACTTGCATCGTCTGTGACAGGCTCCCAACTACATATCACAGCGCTTGTCGAAGGGTGTATGTCCTCCATTATTCTGATTACGCAACTGAAAGATATAACAAAGCAAACAATAATTGGTTACTACGGCGTAAAGAGAAAAGCTAATTACTACGAACTACATACAGTACAAGTCATATGTTACTTACCGAAGATCACTGTATTCTTTCACAAAACATATTTTATTTGGTGCATTAACGATGAAATATCATTACATGTACCCTCGAGTTTCGCGGCAGCCTAGTGACGGAAAAGAACTCTTCCCGATTGACTTCTATAAGGTTCCTGCTGGATATCCTCACTCCTCGAGGTTCACAGTTATGATACGACGAAGAGGCAACCGGGACAACGTAACACTCCACCCGTGCGTCGCTGTAGACAAGCGTCGCGCGGATGGCAGTCTGTGGTCTCTAGTGAGGAATTCGCAGCCACCTTACTCGGAGTTGTTTTCATGTGACAACGCATAAATGTTCAATTCTTTACTAATTCACGTCGTTTGGGAAATTAGTTTGCCTACCTTACTACTATTACACCACTGGCCAATAAAACTGCTACACCAAGAATAAATGCAGATGATAAACGGGTATTCATTGGACAAATATATTATACGAGAACTGTCATGTGATTACATTTTCATGCAGTTTGGGTGCATAGATCCTGAGAAATCAGTATCCACAACAACCACCTCTGACCGTAATAACGGCGTTGATACGCCTGGGCATTGAGTCAAACAGAGCTTGGATGGCGTGTACAGGTATAGCTGCCCATGCAACTTCAATACGATACCACAGTTCGTCAAGAGTAGTGACTGGCGTATTGTGACGAGCCAGTTGCTCGGCCACCATTGACCAGAGGTTTTCAATTGGTGAGAGATCTGGAGAATGTGCTGGCCAGGGCAGCAGTCGAACATTTTCTGTATCCAGAAAGGCCCGTACAGGACCTGCAACATGCGGTCGTGCAGTAACCTGCTGAAATGTAGGGTTTCGCAGGGATCGAATGAAAGGTAGAGCCACGGGTCGTAACACATCTGAAATGTAACGCCCACTGTTCAAAGTGCCGTCAATGCGAACAAGAGGTGACTGAGACGTGTAACCAATGGCACCCCATACCATCACGCCGGGTGATACGCCAGTATGGCGACGACGAATAAACGCTTCCAATGTGCGTTCACCGCGATGTCGCCAAAGGGATGGGACCATCATGATGCTGTAAACAGAACCTGGATTCATCCGAAAGAATGACGTTTTGCCATTCGTGCATCCAGGTTCGTCGTTGAGTACACCATCGCAGGCGCTCCTGTCTGTGATGCAGCGTCAAGGGTAACCGCAGCCATGGTCTCCGAGCTGATAGTCCATGCTGCTGCAAACGTCGTCGAACTGTTCGTGCAGATGGTCGTTGTCTTGCAAACGTCCCCATCTGTTGACTCAGGGATCGAGACGTGGCTGCACAATCCGTTACAGGCATGCGGATAAGATGCCTGTCATCTCGACTTTTAGTGATACGAGGCCGTTGGGATCCAGCACGGCGTTCCGTATTACCCTCCTGAACCCACCGATTCCATATTCTGCTAACAGTCATTGGATCTCGACCAACGCGAGCAGCAATGTCGCGATACGATAAACGTCAATCGCGATAGGCTACAATCCGACCTTTATCAAAGTCGGAAACGTGATGGTACGCGTTTCTCCTCCTTACACGAGGCATCACAACAACGTTTCACCAGGCAACGCCGGTCAGCTGCTGTTTGTGTATGAGACATTGGTTGGAAACTTTCCTCATGTCAGCACGTTGTAGATGTCGCCACCGGCGCCAACCTTGAGTGAATGCTCTTAAAGGCTAATCATTTGCATATCACAGCATCTTCTTCCTGTCGGTTAAATATCGCTTCTATAGCAGGTCATCTTCGTGGTGTAGCAATTTTAATGGCCAGTAGAGTATTGTTCTGTGTTGAGTTGCGTATCTTATTAACTACAGTCTAAGAATATGAATACCGAACAGTTTCCTCGAGATGCGAACCTGAGTTCTCCGCTTCCCATCTAGTTATCGGCTCTCGTGGCTAAAAGCGTTTACCAAGTGGGTACATGAGGGGCAGTTGTAAAAGTTACTTTCCTCTATTTCTGGAAAAGTATGTGTTTATGGAACCCATATCTGATGATGAAAAATGCTCTGTTTACAATTTTCTATCGATCCCGCCAATTTTGAGTCGATTGCTCATCATAGGGGTGATATTCACAAAAACCGGGGGGGGGGGGGGGGGGGTTGAACTAAAATATCTTACAGTCCTTCGTTTTAGGTTGAACACAAGTGACCTGCCAAATTTGAGCCGAATCGGCTGGCCGTGTCTGAGGCCTTTCTCTTGTGAGTGGGGTGAGGAAGTGGCGAGGGGGAGGGGGAGGGGGAGGGGAGGAGGAGGACGAAGGGCTTTTGTCAGCAGCACTCACATTCGCACTACAATCAGCGAATTTAATACATATAAAAGGGATTTGAAAACATCAAAATATGTTAAATTACATATTGTAAGCCAACATACCTTGATTTCCATTGAGATTTTTTTAGTATAATTAAAGAATACCAATACTGTACTTTTTATAAAAATTATTAATTGCGCGATCAGTTTCGACGATACATAAGGTTCATCTCTAGGAACCTATGCAATCTGAATGGTGACATCCAACTAACGATGCATTACGCTAGGTACAATGTACATAAACAAAGAGTTGGCTATCATCATTCGGTTTGTAAGGAGGCCTGAAGATGACACTGATGTAGTGTCGAAATTGGTAGCGTAATTACTATATTTTATAAACAGTATGGCTGTTGGCATACTGTATTTCTAAAAGTTTATAACCAGCCGCAGTCCTACGTCCACTTCACTGATGGGTCATCTAATCCCTTGAGTTTTTCTTAAGAGATAAATCCCGAGTTTTTACGAGCACCTAAATAGAATCGACACTTCCCACTGCAGTAGTGTAAGATTTGGAATTGTTGTGGGGTAGAGATGGATGAAAATAAAAATGTAGAAATCTGAGAAAGAAATAAGTTCTAGGTGACAAGAGCTTTTATGGGAATGGTTTGGAAAAGATTTTGAATGGAAATGATTCGTAACGGGTCATCGAACTAAGCTGTTGGGGTGAAGAGAACGGAAGAAGAGGAGAATCGCCACTACGAAGAAACGGAGTATTTTCTGGAGCCCCCTTCTGTTAATATGATCTCTGATATGACAAGATTTTGGCGTTGTTCGGGTATAGTACAGATATGTATGTGCGTGAGTGTAGGAGCACGTCTTGAGGAGAAGAAGAGTTTTTAGTCTTTTTAGTCATGTGTATCAGTACCTTTGCAATTGGCTGCACGCATAAAGTATGTAACATTGCACCAGCTTTAAAGCCGTAACGAGGTTTAAGCTTGTGTACGGACACACTTATGTGAAAGACTTTCGGCAAGACCAGATTACGACAAGCCTTATCAGAACTTTGTGGACGACAGATATCGTTTTCTTTGTAACTCTTTATGGTAACGTACTACTTAGGAAGTCAACACCAATCCAAGTGGTATGAAATTAGAAGAATTAGAATAACAAAGAAAGGCAGCCCCAAATTTTGGAGAATACACTCATCGCAAATTAAGTGAGACAAATTTAATAAATCGAGAAAAACGCACAGCCTGTTCAGGGATTTTAAGAAAATACTAGAATTTAAACCGGTAGAACCACGTCGGAAAACAGTTGATCTCACTTGTCGACGCAATTCTTGTATATTTGTTTAAAACGAAATTTTGCTGAGAACTGTGTGACTGGGGAAAAGTCGAGACTCATGAGAACGTATACGGAGAAGTTTGTTCTGGAGTTTGTTACTACCATGTGATGTGGACGACCTTACAGTATCGGCTCAGGCGATGATTGTGAACTCTACAGGGCGACCCAAAAGTTCGTTAACATTTGAAAATGCCCAAAATAAAGTATGTAGAGAGGTAACAATTGACACATGGAGATTTATGAGACCAAAAACTACAGCAAAAACTAGACAACATATGGTGCTGGACATGAACACGTCAGTGAAGCCGCATTAGAATCGTGTCTAAAGTGAGCTGAAGTTAGAGAGATAGTCAGTTCATACCTAACAAACGAGCGACGCGGTGCAGTGGTTAGCACACTGGACTCGCATTCTGGAGGACGACGGTTCAAACCCGCGTCTGGCCATCCTGATTTAGGTTTTCCATGATTTCCCTAAGTCGCTTCAGGCAAATGACGATATGATTCCTTTGAAAGGGCACGGCCGACGTCCTTCGCCATCCTTCGCTAATCCGATGGGACCGATGACCTCGCTATTTGGTCCCCTCGCCCGAATCCACCAACCACCCACACCAGCCTGGCTGATAAACATCTGCTGAAAGGTACAGATTTTATGCAGGGTAGCGCTCCACCCAGTATTGCTACACTTGGAGAAGGCCTTTTACGCACATCGTTTGGTGAGGATCGCGTGCTGAGCCGCCACATCCGTCATGCTGGGCCTCCTAGGTCCCAAGACCTCTACATGTGTGATTTTTGGTTGTGGGGTACCTGAAGTCACAAGTCTACCCTATCGTCCAACCTCATTAGTTTCTTTGGTGTCGATAAAACCTCAAGTTATTTCTAGCATGTGTGTCAATTTTTTTAAAAATGGTTCAAATGGCTCTGAGCACTATGGGACTTAACATCTGAGGTCATCAGTCCGCGGAAACTTAGAACCACTTAAACCTAACTAACCTAAGGACATAAACACATCCATGCCCGAGGCAGGATTCAAACCTGCGACTGTAGCGGTCGCGCGGTTCCAGACTGAAGCGCCTAGAACCTCTCGGCCACGCCGGCCGGCCGATTAGCTTTTCAGAGCATTCACACAATGTTGGCGCCGGTGGTGACACCTACAACGTGCTGACATGATAAAAGTTCCCAACCGATTCCTCATACACAAACAGCAGTTGACCGGCGTTGCCTGGTGAAACGTTGTCGTGAAGCCTCGTGTAAGGAGGAGAAATGCGTACCATCACGTTTCCGACTATGATAAAGGTCGGATTGTAGCCTATCGCGAATGCGGTTTATCGTATCGCGACGTTGCTGCTCGCGTTGGTCGAGATCCAATGACTGTTAGCAGAATATGGAATCGGTGGGTTCAGGAGGGTAATACGGAACGCCGTGCTGGATCCCAACGGCCTCGTATCACTAAAAGTCGAGATGACAGGCATCTTATCCGCATGGCTGTAACGGATTGTACAGCAACGTCTCCACCCTGAGTCAACAGATGGGGACGTTTGCAAGACAACCATCTGCACCAACAGTTCGACGACGTTTGCAGCAGCATAGACTATCTGCTCGGAGACCATGGCTGCGTTTACCCTTGACGCTGCATACAGACAGTGTAAGGTGTCAGGCAAATCCAACACCTTCCATGAAAACCCTGACATGATAAGCAAATCCAGTAGTATGTCACATAGCTCCGAATAAATCGTGACATTAAATTAACCAAAGTAATACGAGTAACGAGTGAGCAAATGGAATACCACAGACTAACACAAGAATGCCTAAATGCATGTCATACCCTCCCACCGTCAGACAGACGCAGTTCCGAGGGGAGAAACGAGAACAGAAGCCGAGAGCAGAACCGTGTTAAGCTGGATGGCCCTACGATAAGGGACAGACACCCACGTCGCCAGCTAACCGCTAGGACCACACCCCAGCCCATGTCAAAAGCTAGAGCCCTCCAGAAGAACAGTATAGATCTTACGATAACACAAAAAGGGCCACCCCAGCCAAGTTTTAGCGTGAGACTTTCTCGCCTCTCTGTTACGTCAGGACCATCCCCCAGCCCATGTTAAAAGATAGAGCCCTCCAGAAGAACAGTATAGATCTTACGATAACACTAAAAGGACCACACCAGCTGCAAGTTTTAGCGTGAGACTTTTTCGCATCTCTGTTACGTTGCAAACTTTAAAAACATTGCCCCACCACGAAAAGTATAACGTTTCTCATCGGATAGACAGAATTTTTGTAGGTGGAGCTTAAGGTTAACAGTGAGACCCTGATTGGTCAGATGAAAACACAGCCAGATAGTTTTTTTTTAAACCAACTTCGGTAAATTGTAGTGAGGAGAAGTTAGGAGAGAGTTGCTTCCGAGACGGCTAAGTGAGCGGAGCTGTGCTGCTCGCTGCCCCCTGATGAACACCGACAAGGTAATGAACACACGCGATGCCGCATAACAGCGCATAAAGCTTCACTCAGAACTGCAGAAGTCTCATCTGTTACATCCCCGTTTTGCGTAATACTAGTGTCGATCGTCAATTAAAACTCATGGTATTCACATTTGCTACGTAAGCTAAAATCTGAAACGCGATGATTTTTCTGTTATATAATTATTGAGAAGCCACATCAGCCACTGTAATTTACGACAAGTTAGATAAGTAATTAAAGATAATTGAGGGTCACTGTAGACCATTTTGATAGTTTTCTCTTTTGTGAAACTTAATTTAAACCTAGATTATAGATGTGATATGGCATAGGTCATCCTTCGATCCATTGTAGAACTTGGAAACCCATTCAGGGAATATTCGTTCACATTTTTGTTGAACGCAGTTGGTTTTTACCATCCTGTATTAAAACGTTTCCTTTTATCAATAGTGTAATTTATAAACAATGTTTTGTGAGTAGAATAAAATTTCCAACGGTAAACTTAAATGCTTTTTGGACGTTATTTTACCAGCTAACTAAAAATAGGAAAACCTTGAACCCCTTCCACTAAATTTAGTTAGCATTAAGATTCTTTTACAGGGAGTGCAGTGGAGCTGACGCTGAAATCATTAAGTATTTGGTTATATCATCGCTAGTCTCACTGAACTCTTCTGAACTCTACATGTCATGTGTGGTCTGACGTCTCCTTACCAGCAACAGGTCCCAGGTTCAAACTAGTCAATTCCCTAAAAAACACACTCAGAGCGTCATTGCGCGAAAGTGGTAGGGAGACACGATATAGAACAACAGACACCACACAGAATGTTAGAAAATGGCGACCCTGCCAGGATGGTAAAATACTATGATTGAAGGTCGACCACATGCCTAGCTAGGTCAGAAAAAATATCCTGTTAAAAAATTTTCGTAATAAAAAAAATTTTTTTAAAGGCATAAATAGTTGAAAACAGTAGCTGCAGCGATAGATAGTGAGACATTCTAGCAGAGACAATAGCATAATTAAGTTATGAATTTTAAAAATTGTTAGAATTAAGTTTTCTCCTCAATGCAAGCGCACAGGTGGCGGATACATCTTTGACAAGTTGGTTCTGACCCAACAAGTAAGTGAATGGATTGTCAGTCTTGGGTATAATAAGTGTCAAGTCGTGTGAACAAAAAGTTTATGAAACGCGTGAGATCGTATGAGCGCATGTTGACTCGAAGTAGGGCGCGTGAATTGCTTTTAAAACATAAAATAAGGGATTCGGAAAGATTAGCAATGGCAGATCGAGACCTTGACCGAATTGAGGCAGAGACCCAGCATGAAAATGGAGAGAGAATAGAGGACAGTACAACAGACGATGCAGTATCGCGAGAAATAGGACATATAACGCACCATAACGAGGATAATGTACGTCAAGGCATAGAAAACATAAGTCAGCATACGACATAGGAGCAGGAAAGTAGAGAGACAGTCGATGAGGATTCTAACTTGCGTCTTGAATACGTAGAACCCATAGTACAAGTAATCAGAGCTCCCTCACCACAGAGTACAAGGAATGCGAGCAGAAACGTGTCACAGCACTGTTCAATGCAATCGGTTGCGAACCAACACTTGGGCGAAAACACAGAGCGTAGGACGTCGGAAGAAAACGCAATAGGACCCACCAATCTGGCAGAATTATTACAACAAATTACGGAAACCATGACAAGGAAAAATAAAGACATAGCGAACCAAATTCAAATTCAGAATGCAGAAACCACGAGGCAAACAAATTCAGTTACACCTAAGTCATATTGAAGACGAGACAAAAGAATCTCGAGAAGTGATAGGAAACTTAATAACAGGTCACAATCAATTGAGAACAGACATTGACAAGGTGCAAGCGGACTTACAAACATTGCGTAATGACATTCAGGACGAGATCAAAACATTACGTAACAACACCCAGGGAGAAGTCAAGAACCTAGAGAAACAGATAAACGAAATTACTAGACAAGCAGCAGGTACAGCGCGTGAAGTTGTTGAAAACAGTGTGTTACACAAACGTATCACAAAAGCAGCGCTGAAAAGATATGATAACCGCATAGTCAAAATAGAAGCGCAAACGAAGCGACAATTTCAGAAATTGCGAACAGAGCTGTTGCAAACCATTGAAGAGCGTAGTGAACAGGATTGAACAAGCACAGAGTCTGCAACCACATCCGTATCTGTAACAGCACCGGAAAAACAAGCAATTAACGAAGGTATTACGCATTTGCGATTCCAATCACAGGCGGAAAGTAACATACGTGAAATCAGACAGCCTGCACAGCAACAAACACGTTTCGAAATTCTTGATGAACAAACGTCATCACAAACACATGCGGAACCACAAATGTATGTTTCAAGTCAGTCTGGATCGTGCAATGAAGCAGCAAGGTTAGCCAGAGAAGATACCGAACCAATACCTGACAATGGAAAGCCAGGTCGCGAAGAGTACAGTGCAATGCATTCAGCTACACATTCACAACCGATGGAAGAAAATTATTGCGTGCCACTCCAACGATACTACGCAAGGGTAGGCGAAAGTTACAGTGGACAATATCCAATGGATCTACCACAACCGGAAAGAACGACGGGAGAAATGATCAGAAACAAAAGTGGCGAAGAATCGCGAATTTCATATGGAACTATGACGAAGTACGACAACGATCATTTCCTCACAGTCAGAAAATTTCAACACTTTCGAGAAGGAAACTCATTACATCCACGAACTTTTATTGATCAATTCCGAGTAGGATTACCAGAAAACTGGACGCTAGCACACAAATTAGACTTTATATGTGCACACATGTCAGGAACAGTCGCAGAAACCATGCAGAATGTTGCAGCGACATGCTGATCGTACGAAGATTTCAGAGAGAAGTTTCTCTCACGATATTGGTCCAGCGAAGCACAGAACAGAGTGAAGTACGAATTATTACAGAACCCATATTTTTAAAATTCAGGAGAGAAGAGTCCCGTGAAATTTTTCGAATTGATGGCAAAGAAAAATCAATGCTTAGATGTACCATTCAGTGACGGAGAGTTGATTAAATTATCCGCGATGAAGTTACCATTGAAATACCAGCAATCATTAGTAGGTCGCGGAGGCAATGACGTCGAAGCATTTAAAGTTATTCTAAGGGAACTAGAATTCATATTTTCGGAAGATGACGCAAGAAAAAGACGAAGCGCACGTGAAAACGAAAGCAAAAAGCAGTGGAAACCACAAGCCACACTACGAAGAAACAATAATTACAAACCACCTGATAACTTCGCACCAAGAAACGACAGTAGATTTCAACAAAGAACCGGTTATGGATTTAGAAGAGAATATGGCAATAACTATAATTCACCCAGGAACGGCAACAACTATTACAGAGGGAATAACGACAACCGGAACGGGTACTGGAGAACCAATAGACCGACAAATTATCAACAAAGAAACCACTATCAACAAGCTGAACAAGAAAAGATAATACAGACAGAAGAGGTGGAGGTAAGACCACCAAACCCCGAAAAACGTTCGAATTGACAGCCAAGCGCCTATGCCAAAGAGAATGACGCACTGACCCAGGACAATTGCAGCACTTTGAACAGAGAAGTAAAAATCTTATCAAGAGAAGAGAAGAAGGAAGAAACAAATCCGCGGGACCAGATGAAAACGAAGACAAGAAAATAACAACATCGTGTTGGGACGAAATTAATTGGGAGAATACTGACGAGGAAGATGAATTACCAGAGGCATGCACAACGAATGTAGGAGGAAAGGACGAAGTAATGAGTATTGCAGAGCTATTTGAGATGGAAACCAGGGAAAGCGAATTCAATGAGGATAATGCGCAGTCGACAGAAGTTGAAAATAAGTTACGAGTGGGCACACAACCCAACGTATATAATGAAGGAAGTTATGAAGCGATAATTAGAGCATTTAGATGCCATTATGTGGAAGTAGTGACGAAGAAGGAGAAGATAGACAAGGATGAGGAAAAAGTACAGGATGTTGAAGAAAGCATAAATGAAGGAAGAAATAGAGAAGAGGAAATAAAAGAGACAGAAGTAGCAGTCGAAGCTTATCCTACAGAAAGTTCGAATTCACAAGGGAAATTCCTAAAAAGACTCATGTATGATTCAGTGGAGGATTCGTTGATGCAAGAAGAAGAAGAAGAGAACCAACCCTTTCAAATTCAACTAATTGTGAAGGCCATGGTAAAGCATATCCCATTCAATATTGTAATTGATAGCGGAAGTGAACTGACTGCGATCTCAGAAAATTTATTCATGCAGTGTAATGCCAATGAGGAATTGCCAGTTCTGAAAACATGTAAGATTAAAGTAAGAGGTCCTATTAGAAACACTGCTGCGGAAGTTACGAGACAAACAAGGTTAACTCTTTCGTGTCAAGGTCAAAAGATCGAAGCTAACTTCGTGATTATGCCTAAACTAACTGTAGATTTGATTATAGGTGCAGATTTTTTAAATGAGAGACGAGCGATAATAGATATGGGGAAAGGTAGCGTAACATTCGGGAATGTCACACTTCTCTTTGAGCAAAAGCTAAAATTAGAAGAAATACCAGTTATAAACAAACAATTAAGAATGACGCGAGATAAAGAGGATGAAGAATTAGAATGGTATGCACAAAAGGGGGAATCGCCTCAACTCATGTTAGAAGTCCATAAAGAAATCGACGAAAAATTTCAAGAAGTTCAAGGTGTTTCGGAACACAGTAAAGGAGAATTTAAGGGTATTTTACGAGATAAAGCAGAGTTATTTTTACCTAAGACTGGCAGTATTAAACACTTTCAGTACAAGTTTGTAGTAAAACAGCACAAACCATTTAGAGTGCCATCCTATACAATCCCATTAAGCTACAGGAATAAAGTATTCCAGGAGATATCTAAAATGTTAGATGACGATATTATTGAACCAGCTACATCCACATATAACAACCCGCTCCATATTGTACAAAAACGAGATGGGAGATCAGGTTAGTGCTTGATTCCAGACAGATCAACAAAATAATAATCACTGAGACAGATCGCCCAGAAAAATTAGAGGAATTGATACAAAACTTCCACAGTGCTAAGATATTTTCATCAATTGATTTACGGAGTAGTTTCTGGCAAATAGAATTGGCCCCAGAATGTAGAAAATTTACAGGATTTATCGTATTCGGTAGATGTTACCAGTTTAAACGATTGCCATTTGGTTTAAACATATCATCAGCAGCGTTTATTAGGGGATTTAATACTATACTCAGTCCTGAAATTTTACAAAAAATTACTTGTTATGTTGATGATGTGATTATAGCAGAAACTTCTTGGGAGCATCACAACGACACATTAAATCAGTTTTTAGAGATCATGAAAGATCATGGGGTCACAGTAAATACAACAAAATCCAAATTTGGAAGGCGAGAGGTCAAATTTCTAGGACACATAATTTCAGAGAAAGGGGTAATGCCCGACCCAGAAAAACTAACGGCAATCAAAGAATTCTGTACTCCATATAATAAGAAAACTCTCAGAGGATTTCTAGATCTCACCGGATTCTATAAAAAATTTATTTGGATCGACTCTCTCGCAACACTACGCCTATGGGTATTGTCTGGAAAAAACGCGCCATGGGTATGGGATCAACAAGCCAACGAATAATTTTTAAAAGTGAAAAACGCACTAACAACAGCACCGATTTTAGCACATCCTGATCTAGCACAACATTTTTGTATGGCCACTGATAGCGCGAAAACAGGTTTAGGAGTTGTTTTATTCCAAGAATACGACCAGGCAGGGCTAAGATCATATAGAACAATTGCATTTGCCAGTCGGGTACTCACAAAAAGCGAGAAAAGCTGTTCAGTCACGG
The DNA here is from genome assembly GCF_023864345.2 of Schistocerca serialis cubense. NCBI lineage: Eukaryota > Metazoa > Arthropoda > Insecta > Orthoptera > Acrididae > Schistocerca > Schistocerca serialis. Next base: position 1,039,358,843 of record NC_064638.1, on the reverse strand, counting down.
AGCTGGAAGCATTGACCATTGTATGGGGCTTCCTACGTTTTCGATACTTCCTATTCGGAAGAAAAACAAAAGTATACACTGACCACAAAGCATTAGAATTTCTGTTATCCGCCAAACTAACTCATGGGAGGTTAGCCAGATGGATGTTAATACTACAAGAATTTGACTTCACTATTACACAAATACCAGGACCAGCGAATGTATTAGCAGGTTTAGGAGCTGTTTTATTCCAAGAATACGAACAGGCAGGGCTAAGATCATATAGAACAATTGCATTTGCCAGTCGGGTACTCACAAAAAGCGAGAAAAGCTATTCAGTCACGGAGCTGGAAGCATTGACCATTGTATGGGGCTTCCAACGTTTTCGATACTTCCTATTCGGAAGAAAAACAAAAGTATACACTGACCACAAAGCATTAGAATTTCTGTTATCCACCAAACTAACTCATGGGAGGTTAGCCAGATGGATGTTAATACTACAAGAATTTGAGTTCACTATTACACACATACCAGGACCAGAGAATGTATTAGCAGGTGCTTTATCACGATGTCCACAGGGTGCATCCAATAACATAGGTTTGGAAGCAGCAGAAGACCAGTTTACAATGTACTACATGAGACAAGTACGTTTCGAAAACTACATTACGACAGCATTGAAAAATATAGGCAAAGAACAGGACAAGGATCCCGAAATACTAGGAATCGAACACAAGTGGAGAAGTAAGGATTTTCCAGACATTCGACAGCACTATCTCGTAAAAAACAATGTTTTATTTTTTAGACGAAGTGTTGCAACGAATGAATGGTTAATTTATATACCAGATGAACTAATTAATAAGCACATATGGTATACACATTTAAGTAATGGCCACTTTGGACCAAAGAAATGCTTTTTAAAAATAAAACAAACAAGCCATTTTCCTAATATGGAAGGACGAATTAGAACAGTATCAGTCAAATGCAAAAAATGTATGAGGGCTAAACACGTCACTTTCCAAACCAAGCCACCTATGTTTCCAATAATCCCTAAAAGATTAAAACAAATAGCTGCAACAGATTTGATGGGGCCCCTCCCACGCACAAAAAATGGATATATTTTCATATTTGTCGTTTTGGAACTTACTTCTAAATATGTTACCTTGACACCATTAAAATGGGCAACAGGTCTTACTGTAAGTAAAGCATTTAGACAAGATTTTCTCAGACAAGTAGGTCGAGTGGAACGAATAATTTCGGATAATGGCCCACAATACAAATTAGTGCAATGGCAGAACACGTTAAAACAACACAAAATAAAACCCATCTACATATCTAAGTACAAACCTAGTGTAAATCCAGCAGAACGATCTATGAAGGACATAGGCACTTTATGCCGATTATATCCAGGCAAAAGACACAACACTTGGGATATATATCTTAAAGATTTCCAAGAAGTAATAAATGAAATGCCACATAGCATTACACTACTACCTCCGGTTACTGTACTTAAAAATATTGAACCCCCAAACATAACCAGAGAAAATGTTAGATTTCCTATTGTACCACGTAGACAGCACAAACAAGTCATAGCAACAGCACTCTCCAACATCAGAAAGGCAGCCATTAAAAGAAAAGAAAGAGGAGATAGAACAGCAATTAAAAGAACATTCTCAGTAGGCCAGAAAGTATTTGTAAAAACCCACCATCTCTCCAGCAAACAGAAACACAAAATACATAAGTTTTTCGCTGCATACAAAGGACCTGTCATAATTAGCGAAATTGCTCATGATAATGCTGTGGAACTAATGAACCCAAAAACAGGCAACACCTTAGGACTTCACCATGTAAGCCATATCAAAAAGTTTGAAGATTAATTTTATTACTGGTAAATAATCAGCACAATATTTCAAGATTATGTTGCAGATAAGATCGTCAGGAGAAAGAAGAATGAAGAGAGAGGAAGGTGGGAAAAAGAAAGTAGTTTCAATAAAAACAAAAACAAAAATAACACCAATAGTATCATAGATTAAGGTGAAGGGATAAAGCGTAGATAGTCTAACAGCATGAAATACTAAAATGCTATACACCATGACACTACACAAAAATAAAAAACGAATTTGAGGTTTCTTGTAGACGTTAAGACTCAAAATATCTTAGAATTGTAACATGGAAAGGGCGCCGAAATTTGTAAAGCTTTTAAGAAGGCGTAAAACACTGCAGGTACTAGACATATGTTAGATGATTATAAGTAAAACTTTTTGTAAGAACCATTGTAAAAACTCCAGCAAGGACGAGATGTAACGACCCACAAGTTGCAATACGAGAAGTATCAAGAAAGGAAAGGACGTAATTAGCAAGACACGATTCCTACAAGGCAGAAGCGTCAAGAGAAGGGAAAGGACAGCGAGACCAACAGAAGGCAGTAAATAAATCTGCTGCCAAGCTGAACCAAAGGGTGGCAGAACCCTGCTGGAACAGAACACGGAACCACACAGTGGCGGAACCCTGCAGGGACACAACAGGACACCTAACGCCAGGAGGGTCTCCGAACGCCCCGACTCAGTGGAGCGAGCAAAAAACGGGCCGACGTGAAGACCTGAAGACCGCTTGGGCAAGCCACCACTGGCAAAAAAAAATATGTGTAAAAGTCACACTACTGCTATTAAACAGCACACTGATGCACGAAACTGAAGAAAACTTCCACAAAGTAAAAATGACATGCCCAAACCATTTATCAAACTGTTACTAAGAGGAGAACTTCAAAGCGACTAGTTATCAATAAACATTTCCATATCCTGCCCAGAGAAGAACCAAGAAGCAAGTAAGAAGCAAAGAAAAAGCAGGAAGAACAGAAGTTGAAGATTCGCAAGATTGAGACCAAGAAAGAAGATGGGTGAAGAATAGACGACATACCTTCCCAAATCCCTATCCTATTGTAAACTAGTCGTCTGTGAAGTATTACAACGAAAAACGACCACTTTAAGCGACACATAACGATGACTTTCATGCATACAAAGCCAGTAAACCATGAGATTCTGCACTCACAGCTCCATTCCATTATGGGACCTCCACAACAGCAACACACACTTGCAAAGCCAACAAGGAACGACGAACGAAGCTATACATCAAATACTTGCCCACATCCATCTCACTCAAGTCCATCACCTTCGTGCAAAAAAACATTCACCAACCTCATGCTTAAACATTCATAGGATTGTGTGAATGTGTAAAATCAAATTATGTGATGTAGGAATTGTGCAAAAGAAATGTGTGAAAAACTAAATAAGTTAAGCACACCAGACAGCTAATAAACTACAAAATAACAGTCATTGACTATGGACTTACGTAAAAAATAGACTATCGATAAAAATAAGTCATTAGTTCTGAAATGGACAGTACATAAAAAACAAAAGTAATGCATAATAAACACTAAAACTATATGCCACCTTCCATGAAAACCCTGACATGATAAGCAAATCCAGTAGTATGTCACATAACTCCGAATAAATCGTGACATTAAATTAACCAAAGTAATACGAGTAACGAGTGAGCAAATGGAATACCTCAGAATAACACAAGAATGCCTAAATGCATGTCATACCTTCCCACCATGAGACAGACGCAGTTCCGAGGGGAGAAAAGAGAACAGAAGCTGAGAGCAGAACCATGTTAAGCTGGAAGGCCCTACGATAAGGGACAGACACCCACGTCGCCAGCTAACCGCTAGGACCACCGCCCAGCCCATGTTAAAAGCTAGAGCCCTCCAGAAGAACAGTATAGATCTTACGATAACAGTAAAAGGACCACACCAGCTGCAAGTTTTAGCGTGAGACTTTTTCGCGTCTCTGTTACATTGCAAACTTTAAAAACATTGCCCCACCACGAAAAGTATAACGTTTCTCATTGGATAGACAATATTTTTGTAGGCGGAGCTCTTGGTTAACATTGAGACCCTGATTGGTCAGATAGTTTTTTTAAAAACCAACTTTGGTAAATTGTAGTAAGGAGAAGTTAGGAGGGAGTTGCTTCCGAGGCGGCGAGGTGAGCGGAGCTGTGCTGCCCGCTGCCCCCTGACGAACACCGACAAGGTAATGACCGCACGCGATGCCGCATAACAGCGCATAAAGCTTCACTCAGAACTGCAGAAGTCTCATCTGTTACATCCCCGTTTTGCGTAATACTAGTGTCGATCGTCAATTAAAGCTCATGGTATTCACATTTGCTACGTAAGTTAAAATCTGAAACGCGATGATTTTTCTGTTATATAATTATTTTATCAATTATTTTATCAATAGCGTAATTTATAAACAACGTTTTGTGAGTAGAATAAAATTTCCAATGGTAAACTTAAATTTTTTTGGACGTTATTTTACCAGCTAACTAAAAATAGGAAAGCCTTGAACCCCTTCCACTAAATTTAGTTAGCATTAAGATTCTTTTACAGGGAGTGCAGTGGAGCTGACGCTGAAATCATTAAGTATTTGGTTATATCATCACTAGTCTCACTGAACTCTTCTGAACTCTACATGTCATGTGTGGTCTGACGTCTCCTTACCAGCAACAGGTCCCAGGTTCAAACTAGTCAATTCCCTAAAAAACACGCTCAGAGCGTCGTTGCGTGAAAGTGATAGGAAGACACAATATAGAACAATAGACACCACGCAGAATGTTAGAACAGGAGCGCCTGCGATGGTGTACTCAACGACGAACCTGGGTGCACGAATGGCAAAACGTCATTTTTTCGGATGAATCCAGCAGGTTCTGTTTACAGCATCATGATGGTCGCATCCGTGTTTGCCGACATCGTACATTGGAAGGGTGTATTCGTCATCGCCATACTGACGTATCACCCGGCGTGATGGTATGGGGTGCCATTGGTTACACGTCTCGGTCACCTCTTGTTCGCATTGAAGGCACTTTGAACAGTGGACGTTACTTTTCAGATGTCTTACGACCCGTGGCTCTTCTCTTCATTTGATCTCCGCGAAACCCTACATTTCAGCAGGTTACTGCACGACCGCATGTTGCAGGTCCTGCACAGGCCTTTCTGGATACAGAAAATGTTCGACTGCTGCCCTGGCCAGCACATTCTCCAGATCTCTCACCAATTGAAAACGTCTGGGCAACGGTGGCCGAGCAACTGGCTCGTCACAACACGCCAGTCACTACTCTTGATGAACTGTGGTATCGTGTTGAACCTGCATGGGCAGCTGTACCTGTACACGCCATCCAAGCTCTGATTGACTCAATGCCCAGGCGTATCAAGGCCGTTATTACAGCCAGTGGTGGTTGTTCTGGGTACTGATTTCTCAAGATCTGAGCACCCAAATTGCGTGAAAACGTAATCACATATCAGTTCTAGTATAATATATTTGTCCAAAGAATATCCGTTTACCATCTGTATTTCTTCTTGGTGTAGCAATTTTAATGGCCAGTAGTGTATCTATTTCACCTTCACTATAAGATAAACTGCTACCAACAGACAGAAACACACCACCACCTACTTTATTTTATCTATCCTTTCCGAACACGGTTTGCGCCTCTGTATAAATTTCGACAGAATTAATCTCCGGCTTTAGCCAGCTTTCTGTTCCTATAACGATTTCAGCTTCAGTGCTTTCTATCAGCGCTTGAAGCTCTGGTGCTTTTCCAACACAGCTACGACAATTTACAACTACAATACCGACTGTTGCTTGGACTATTCTCGTCGTTTCTTTGCCATGTACTCTTTGAGACAATAAATACAATCTCATAATTCTTTTCAGTGTATATACCATATCTGATCAAAGGTATCCGAACAACCCCTGTGTAATGTGGAACTGACCAGTAGATCTTACGAGAGACGGATCCGCTATTATGAAAGGAAGCGGGGAATATTGTATTGTCAATAGAAAAGCAATAACAGGACAGAGCATAGTGACTCCGAACTCGCCAAAGCAACAAATCCATCTCGACGTTTCAACCCTTCTAAAACTGCCCAAGTTAACTATTTGTGGCGTGTTTGTAAAGTGGAAAAGCAAAGGAACAATTGCAGCTAAACCAGTGCCTGGCACATGTTACTGACGTGGAGCATTGCGGAAGATGATTGTAAAAAGTCGCATGAAATCAGCGGAAGGAATCACTCATGCGTATCAAAGTGCTACCAGTAGTACAACTAGCACAATGATTTCTTATAGGGAATTGAAAAAGGAGTCCAATGGTCGAGTAGCTGGTCGTAAGGCACACATTTCCGTAGTCAATGCTAAGCAACGCTTGAAGCTGTGACAACGTTGCTAGGCAGTTGACGACGGAAACGAGTGATTCGGAGCGATGTATCACGCTATAGCATGTGGCAATCTGATGGAAAGATTTGGATTTGCCGAATGCTTGGAAAATGTTACCTGCCACAACGTGAAATACGTAGGAGATGGTGTTACGGTATGGGTTGTTTTTCTTTGTCAGGGGTTGATCCCCTCACTGTGCTTAGAAAAACGCTACACGCGGAAGGATATGAACAAATTTTACAGCATTACGTACTGCATACAGTAGAGGAACTTTTCTGAGGCGATAATTGTTTGTATGAGAAAGACAGCGCACCCCGTCATACAGCAGCATCTGTCAGACAGTGGTTTGTGGACAATAACACTCCTGCAATGAACTGGCTTGCACAGAATCCAGACCTGAACTCACCGATCGCTATATATTGACTGAAAAAGTATCAATCGCGTTAATTTACTGTTGTAAGCGCTTTCGTTCAATAGACCCTCACAGGCAAATCTGAGGCAACAGTGACGTAGGAATCGAGATAATAACGAATGATGTCTGTCAGTTACTGAGTAGAGTACTCACAACAGTAAATAATTGTTTACAATCAAGATACAGGCACGCCATTCTATGCGGCTTCAACTTTTTAACTTTTTGACAGAATTCATCAATGGTAATGATGTGTTAGTCTCTCAGCAACCTATGACTAGATATTTTAATGGGTGGAAGATCTAGAGGATGTGCTGGTCAGGACAACGTTAGAACATCCTCTATACAGAGGTTGGTCAGGACAGTACGAGCAACATGCGGTCTTGCCTTACCTTGTTGGAAGATAACGTTTTGGACATATTGAAGATATGGCACGACCAATGACCTGAACACGTCATAAAAGTAACAGTCTCTGACCAAATTACCGCATATGAGAACCAGAGGTGATAGTGTTATGCATCCAATGGCATACGATACCTTCACGACAGGTGCTGGACCTGTATGACGCTGATATACGCAGTCTATCCCTGAGCCTTCATACACAGATAGGCCCATAGCGATGTACTACGCAGAATAGATATCCATTCAAAAAGACGGTATAATACCACCTCTTGTGTCCAGTATTGCCATTGGCCCCAACACTGCGGACCTCTGCTGCCACTTTAAAGGAAGTCGCAACAAGGGTCATCGTGCTGGCAGTCCGTGCTGATACGGACGTCAGCACATTTCAGCGTGTGGATACTTTTTGCAAACTAGTCCATTTCCTGACACAAAATACGTGACGTAAATTTGGGGGAAGTCTTATGAGACCAAACTGCTGAGGTCACCGGTCCCTAAGCCTACACCTACTTAATCTAACTTAAACTAACTTACGCTATGGACAACACACACACCCATCCCCGAAGGAGGACTCGAACCACCGACAAGGGGGAGCCGCACGGACCATGACAAGCCGCCTCAGTGCGTGACGTAGCTGTCCGATCCTGCACAATTCAGCGAATAATGTCCGTCCTCTCAGGTTCCAGTTGCGTGCGGCCATTGAGATGCTGTATGGTGCTTTGGCCCTCTTGGGCCCATCCATTCTACATTCGCGTGATAGTTGTGGATCCCTGACGAGTGGGTCACGGAGCGATAAACTGTAGTGACGATGGGCCCCAATCTTGCAGCTGTCTATTTCCGACATATGCTGGTGGATTTCTGTCCCTCGTACTTGATGCGTAACACGAACCTCTCACAAACAAACAGTGTTAAACTTTAATTTTTGAATGAGAAACCCTTTGCGTAATCTGTTGTGATAACAGAATGTAGATGGTTCGTACTTGGTGCGGTTGCATTTAAATGTTAATCATTTGCATATCCAAACATTCACGCAACAAACATTCACGCAACTTTGATATTTCTTGCTTGTCATTATCTTGCAATTCTAATGGCTAGCAGTGTAGTTGCAGCTGACAGTCAGTGGTGGTTTCGTAGTCTGCTAGGACTGTGTTTTAAGCAGCGTATCAAAGACTCTTGGAAATTACGGACAGTATGAAATCAGTGTAGTACTAAGTAAGCCTGCTGTTAACAATGCTAATGTGAAGTGTGGCCCCATAAGAAGGAATTCGAGAATGGTCGATTGGAAGCTAAGTAAATCAGTGATGTATACAAGCAGACTGAACCGATGAACGAAAATTTGTACCAAGGCAGGGATTCGAACACGAGTCTCCTGTTGTCTAGGCAGATATGCTAACTAATACACCTCCCTGGCGCAGTGGCATTGCACAATTACACAGAATACCCTAGTATTCCTGCCTCCTTAATCCAAATTCCCATTCACGTCTCAGCACACTTGGTATTCCCCCCTACTCTCGGACAGCGTACTACTCTCAAACAGCATACCAAGTATGCTGAGGCGTAGGTGGGAATTTGGACTGAGGAGCGAGGAATGCTAGGGTGGTCAGTGGCCACTGTGTCAAGGAGGCGTAGTGGTTAGCGCATGTGGTTACTGGTCAGGAGACCTGGGATTGAATCCCGGCCTTGGTTCAAATTTTCAATATTCGCTTCAGTCTGTATATATGCATGATAACGTTTGAGATTTGGTAAGGTCTGTGGAATCACGCACACTGGCGGAAAAAATCGCAGCACAAAGAAAGTGCTGTGCGACATAAACGAAAGTTGGTAGGCGTGTTTATGCATCCGAAAAATGATGTCTATTCCAGTTTTGCCTCATTCTCATAAGAGTTTCACTAGCAGCGCCACTACCAGAATGCAGATCAGGTTTGCTTTAAATACAAAAAATGGTTCAAATGGCTCTGAGCACTACGGGACTTAACATCGGAGGTCATCAGTCCCCTAGAACTTAGAACTACTTAAACCTAACTAACCTAAGGACGTCACACACATCCATGCCCGAGGCTGGATTCGAACCTGCGACCGTAGCGGTCGCGCGGTTCCAGACTGTAGCGCCTAGAACCGCTCGGCCACCGCGGCCGGCGCTTTAAATAGACGCTGTAGTTACTTTTGAGATTTTATATGGTGAGTTGATGTTAGTGAAGAGCATCTTTAAGACGACAAAGACGCGATTATCAGAACGTCAGTGAGTTTGAAAGAGATCGTGTAATAGGACTGCGAAAAGATGCGTGTTCCTCCTGCGATACTGCAGAAAGACTTGACAGGAATTCACTACTGTATATGATTGCTGGCAGCGGTGCCACGAGAATGCACGGTCGCAAGAAGACCGCGCTCCGTACGGCCTCGTTGGCTGCCGAGAGGGGAGACCATCGTGTTCGGTGTATGGGTCTGGCATATCGCACTGCGTCTTTAGCAGCAATCCGTGCAGCAATTGGCACTACAGTGGCATACCGAATTGTTGCAGATCTGTTACTTCAAGGGAAGCTCCCTGCCAGACACCCTGTAGTGTGTATTCCACTGACCCCGAACCACCAGCACTTGCAACTTCAGTGGTGTCAAGCGAGAGCTGATTGGAGGACGAGCTGGAGGTCTGTTGTGTTTTCTGATGAAAGCTGATTCTGCCTCGGTGGCAGTGATGGCTGTGTGTTTGTTAGAAGGAGGCCAGTTGAGGGGCTGTAACCAAGCTGTCTGTATGTTAGACACACTGGGCCTACACCTGGAGTTACGGTCTGGGGTGCGATGTCGTATAACAGCACGAGCAGCAGGAGCACTTTCATTGTTATCCCACGCACTCTGACTGCAAATTAGTACGTCAGTCTGGTTATTCGGCCAGTTGTGCTGCATTCATTTCGCCCACATATCGATGTCGTAACCAAACATGCTCCACAGAGAGTCGATATGTTGCCTTGGCTGTTCGATTATCAGAACTGTCTCCAGGCGAGTCAATATGGGACATCATCGGACTACAACCCCAGTGTCATCCACAAACTACACTAACCATGCCTGTTTCGACCGACCAAGTGCGATAGATACGGAACTCCACCCCACAAACTGAAATGCTCCACGGCACAACACAATTTATGCAGGTTTGCATGCTTGCATTCAACTTCCTGGCGGTTACCCCGGTTATTATAGTAGCACCATTTCACATTTGCAATAGCTTTTCTCGCCCGTACATGAACCTATAATCTTGCATTGTTAATCAGTTAAATATGTTACCTAGACAAATGTATTACCGAAACATCATTACTCAACTTTAATTATTTTATGGTGTTGTTAATTTTTCCGATCGGTGTAATAACAGTAAAAATAATAAAAAGAGGAACAATAATAACAGTGGCAGATATAAGAAGAATTATAGACGTACGAAATAGATGTTTTCCGATATAGGGAGTTCTGTGGAAAGGAAATTTAAGGACACTGCAGCAGAAATCACAAGGGTAACTAACGCATACAGGGACATAATAGTCATTATAGTCGCTAAAGTAGATACGTCATAACTTCTGAAGCTGGAAATGCTATTCAGTTCTGTAATATAATCGGGAGGTCATTCAAGAGGCGGGTTCTTGTTACTGAGAATGACTTCGAGAAAGTAGGTGAAAGCTGCAGTGGGAGAGTAAGGATTTTGCTCTGACGGGAACAGCTGTTCCTGCCGAGTTGTTCAGACAAGAGATGAATTAACCAATAATCTAAAACCTAAGCTGTGTTAACAGTTACAACATTCATCAAATAACGCAGTCTTAAGGAGAACTGGCAGCGCTCGATTTCACCTACTAGGGACAGTGCTCGATAGCCGCTTGCAGCAGAGTAACAAACGGTTTGACAAAAGAACCAATGGACTCACTCAGCTTTACTATAAGTAATGATAAAGGCTTGGTGCGATCTTATCTACGCCCAAGTGATTGTGTGCGCACACAAAGAAACCGGTAGCCACAACAAACTAGCGTAATACAAGAACTTACATAGATTAAACCCACTGTTTGAAAGCAGTTACTACAAATTCATTCTTGACAACCAGGCGCTAAACACAAATTACATGCGGTGGGTCCGCACTATTAGATTAGTCATGTCGTCTAACAACGCCAGGCAAGATACGATAAACAGCAGTAATGTTCACCAATAACCTCACACATACTGTTTCCACTGCGTATCCAGCTGCACGCCTGAATAATTGTGCCGTGTCAGAGCTTTAAATTGTTCACAAGAGAACAACCGTCAGGCAAACCATCATCGGATTTCAGTTATATACCCACGAAGAAAAAAAAAGTGACGTATCAATATGAAATTGTTCGAATGGGACGGACACCGGTAGAGGTGATACATGCATAGACTAAGAAGTGGGCACGATTTCAGAAACAAAATCGTTGATTTAGTCAAGAGAAAGAGCTTTACAAATTGAATAAATCAATAACGCGTTTGTCCATCTCTGTTCCTTATGCAAACAATTATTCGGCTTGGCATTGATTAATAATTCTGCGTAGCGCGGGATTAGCCGAGCGGTCTCAGGCGCTGCAGTCATGGACTGTGCGGCTGGTCCCGGCGGAGGTTCGAGTCCTCCCTCGGGCATGGGTGTGTGTGTTTGTCCTTAGGATAATTTAGGTTAAGTAGTGTGTAAGCTTAAGGACTGATGACCTTAGCAGTTAAGTCCCGTAAGATTTCACACACATCTGAACATTTTTTAATAGTTCTCCTAGGGATATCGTGTAAAATTCTGTTCAATTTGCGGCGTTGCTGGGTTAAAATTCGCGTAACTGTTTACTGCTTCGTTAGTAGTACTGTCAACCACAAAAGATCCACCTGTCTCAGTATGGCGTCTGGTCACCAACCCGCTTCTCTGCAACGTAGGTACTGTTCTGAAGATGTTAAAAGCAGCGTTGAAGAAAAACATCGTCAATACTTATTTTAGCACAGTCCGCATTAACTCTGTAGCTAAATGCCATGTAAATATAACAAATTTCTGGTGGAGGGCGATTGTTTCATCTCTTAGAAAAATGTCAAAATTCGGCAAATAGTTCTTTATTTGCTTTTTTAGATGCCAAATCAAAAAGGTGCCATCAGCCCGCATTTAAAACTAACAGCTAATATCTCTGTCTTCATCTCACAGCTCATACCATCTAGTACACACGCAAGAGAGCCAGAAATGTACCAAAGTTTAACCCGAATTGTTACGCGATTTTCACCGTTTATACTCAGCTACAACATGAGTTTTACATTCGGTCCTTTTCAGTGGATTTCTTTAAAAGAAGTTGCTTGCCAACTATTCCGTAAACGATTACGAAATATGCCACGCGGAATTCTTCACAAAGGCCGAGAGTTTACACTCGTTTATCTCTCCAACTAATTCCTTCAAAAACCTCAAATTTTCACAATCTGTCCGTAAATGCATCTGCTTTCACGGAGATATAAACCGAACGCGAAATAACAGTACCTTCTTCATTTTACATGTAACTTTTTAGGCCACATTCAACATGACTTGCGCGTCCGACAGCGAGACTACGACTGCTTCAATGCCGCTGCTCACAGCGCATACACTACTTGATAGACCGCGGGAAAGACTTCAGTCTGATTGGTTGATCAAATGAACAGCCTATAAGATCAATCTTTCTAGATCATATTCGCTCCTAAACTGTTTTACTCCATTTAACTAATCTTGAAATAACTTTAGAAAAGCATTACTCAACAAATCACTATTCTGGCTGCCTTCTTACAAATGGTTCAAATGGCTCTGAGCACTATGGGACTCAACTGCTGAGGTCATTAGTCCCCTAGAACTTAGAACTAGTTAAACCTAACTAACCTAAGGACATCACAAACATCCATGCCCGAGGCAGGATTTGAACCTGCGACCGTAGCGGGCTTGCGGTTCCAGACTGCAGCGCCTTTAACCGCACGGCCACTTCGGCCGGCCCTTCTTACAAAAACAAGCACACTTGGACATACGTCATCAGCATGTAAGGGGAATTACAGCTTTCGTTGCAACAGCTTGTAGCACACTTTCCCATGACCAAGTTACATAATGTTTAACAGGAGATAATATTGAATCTTTACGTATGTCCCGCATACACACTCTCATTTACTCTCATTTATTTACACAACAAAACAAATAGTTATTAAATGAATATTAATTCTTATTGAATTACCTATTACAAAAACGAAAAATAGTGAACATTATTTAAGTGTAAAATTTCAGACATAGTGACCTAACATTTTGTAAGCTTCAGTAATGATTCCAACTGATAGCAAAGGACAAACTGTTATGCATCTGAACTGACTTTAATCTTACTAGTGTAGGTTTTTGGTAATTTTCTCTAACTTTGAAAGTATCCCAGCCAGAAAGTTGAAATTTTGCAACCAGCTTCTTTTTAAAAACAAAAGGCTAAATATGAAGTTTTTTCGAAATTGAATAAGATTTAGCGTGGTCTATTTAGATTCTTAGGGGCTTAAATGTTCTGTTTTTGTAAGTGGCACGGAAGTCGTTCCCACGGTACATTCAGCCGACAGGTGGCGGATGACATCAACACTATGATACATGTTGTTGCTTCCTTACTAGACACCAGCTCCAATATTACGAGCTGTACTGAAAGGTAGCTTACTGCAATAAAATGCTATTGCGGATTGACTCTCGTCGTTCCAAATTGACGCGTTAGATCGTCGCTAGTTGGAGACCACTGGCCAAATGCTCCAAACGTTCTCTTAGGGGAGAGATCCGGCAATCTTACTGGTCAAGAAAGGGTTTGACAAGCACGAAGACAAGAAACAGAAACTCTCTCCGTGTGTGGGCGGGCATTGTCTTGAAATATAAGCCCAGGAACCAGTTGCCATGAAGGGAAACAAAACGGGGCGTAGACTGTCGTCGGCGTACCACTATGCTGTGGGGCAGCGACCTACATAAGCGACAGAAGCGACCGACAGCGCTCGACAGCTTCAAGCGACGAGACACAGTCGCAAGTGTGGTTACGGAACTGTCGTAGGTGAGCGACGTCTACGGTGCTACCTGTCCTCTTCTACAGTTTGCGATGTTTGACTTCAGACGTGTTGGAATCTTTTCGCTGCAGCGCGCTCGACAGTGAGAACACAGCTACGAGTCTCCTTGCAAAGCACTGGAACGGACACTCCGACTACTATGAAATGCTTATTGTCTGATTTTAAGAAAACTATTCGGAAAAAAAAATTGATTCTTCCCCATATTACTTCTCACAACACGATATCGAAACGAGGTTTCTTTGGGAAATGACAGCACGCAAAAAGGACGTATTTTATCGTATGATTAAGACTCCATACCTTTTAGTCAAATGTTTGAGTGGAGCAAAAACAAGACTCCCTATAAATTACAAAACGAGTTTTTGTCCGAATTGTCATAGACATAAAAAAAGAATGAGAATTGGGCAAATGTGGTGTCAAAGTCACCAGTGCGGAGTCTATTTTTGCTTGAAAATATTTAATTGCTTGGAAGCAATCAGGAGAATTAAGGAAAACTTAATTACTGATTTGAGGAAAGATTGTAATACGTACTTCACGAACAGCTACTGCTAGCCATGTAAAAAGTTCATCTATTCAAGGCCTAGTTATCTAGCGCGCGAAAAGATACATTGGTGTGACATTATCAAAAACGCTTCCCTCGAATTAAGTACTAAATTTAGGAATTTCGAGAACAGAAGACGTTAGGAAAGCAAATGAGGTGTCAACAGGATCCCGCTTTCTGAATAAAACTTGAAAATAAAAGCATGAAAGAATAGTTTGTGAAATGGTTTGTCTAAAAGAGATAAAATAGATCAGAGAAGCACTGAACGTGCCTTTCAATGATGCGTGAAATCATGAACAGAAAATCAGGTGCATCAAATATTTCTCTAGAGTTTATTCTTCCTTTTAGACAAAATGTTTTATTTTCTTTTCAAAAATTTTGTATTTTACTTATGCAGACCATTTAGATTAACTGAAAGGTTTGGTCTTAACACTGACTGCTAATTAATTAAATCCCCAAAATCAAAAATCAGTAAAGTTCCATGATTGTTCTTTGTGTATTATTAGGAATACTGGGATAGGTGTGTGTACACTTAAATATGAAGTACTTTCCAAGACCTTAAAAATATACTTCGAGATGCAGTGTAAACAGTACAGATAATACTTGGTACACAGAGCTGTAGCTGATTCAGTTAAAATAAAACCAGTTGCCACAGCCGAACCAAGAACCAAACAACAGTATCGATTACTAGCCAAAGATGCTATTGTTACACCATGCACGCCATCTGCACAATATCACTCAGCCTTTCATATGTACGTAGTCAGTCATTCTGCACTTACTGGCATTTGAAAGTTCTTGATCACGTAAGAAAATTCGCCTTTAATTTATTGATGAGATAGTCGAACGTCTGTATGCATATTCGAAGAATTTGTCTGGTGATGTTAGTAGCTGGTGATATAAATTATGAAATTCTCCATGAAGATTCCTCCTTTGGCAAATTTCATGCACAGCGCTCCTTAATCGCCTTGTTTTCCTATGTAGAACTAAATTTGTTGCCTTACTCTCGAGCTACAGCATTCTACGGTTTACGGTCGCTGTTTTTTGGAAACAGCTAGACGACTCTAGTAGCCATCTTGCAGCGGCAGATCCTCGCTCGCACACAGGACAGCCGAGCGTATCGCCCGATGTTGTCGTTTGCTTGCTGCTTGAGTGTTGCGTATCCAGACGTCGATCGCTGTCGGTTGCTTCTGGCGCTTACGTGGAACACAACCTAAGGGTGCTGCATATAGCAACCAAGGGGGTCTTGCTATGACACGCCAGACATCCCTGCTTGTCGGGCCGTATAGAGGTCGCGAAACCAGACTGGTATGCCATCGCTTCTGGGGCGTCACTACACACATCCTTGCTGGTCGTCGAGTCTCAGTTCGAAGCGGGACTCATCACTGAAGGCCGAATGTATTAGACACCACTGCAAACGGGCTTATTGGTGTACAGCGGTCAATAGCAGTTAGCGCAAGAGGCGCAGTGAGCTCAGTCCCCTTTCTGTGAGCCGCATCTTAATTTTCCCTGTGGTCACTGAAGCACCAGTTGCACGTCGGATCTATGATAATGATTAATTCGGAGCTCTCAGTGCCTCTCTGACGATTGCCCGGTCCTAGGTCGACAGCTTCTTTCTTTGAAACTTCCTGGCAGATTAAAACTGTGTGCCGACTGAGACTCGAACTCGGGACCTTTGCCTTTCGCGGGCAAGTGCTCTACCATCTGAGCTACCCGAGCACGACTCACGACCCGTCCTTACAGCTTCAGTTCTGACAGTACCTCGTCTCCCACCTTCCGAACTTCACAGAAGCTCTTCTGCGAAACTTGCAGAACTAGCACTGCTGGAAGAAAGGATACTGCAGAGAAGAGCTTCTGTTAAGTTTGTAAGGCAGGAGACGAGGTACTGGCGGAACTGAAGCTGTGAGGACGGGTCGTGAGTCGTGCTCGGGTAGCTCAGATGGTAGAGCACTTGCCCGCGAAAGGCAAAGGTCCCGAGTTCGAGTCTCAGTCCGGCACACAGTTTTAATATGCCAGTAAGTTTCATATCAGCGCACACTCCGCTGCAGAGTGAAAATCTCATTCTGTAGCTTCTTTCTTTGACGCTGTGTTCGGCCGTGGTTCACCCACTCCTGCCAACATCGTAGAATATTGGCATCGCCCCTATCCAGATGCCAAGCGATTCGCCGATTACAGTACTTCGACCGGCTTCTATATACCCAATTGCATGTCCTCTCTCAAACGCTGACATCTGCGTAAATTGTTCTCGCACCTGTCTGCGAGGCATAGTTAATGACCGACTAAGTGCACGAATGAAATTCGCAAAGATTTGAGCCCTGGTATCGACATATCTCCTGTTCACTATCCTTGCCAACTGCGTGGTGAAACTGCGCTGCAGCGTCACACATTCATCCAAGTGCTGCAAAAGTTTACGATTTTGCGTTTTCCTTCGATACTTGTAAGAATATCAATTTGTGACCAATTTGCTTATCACTTTTGAGGTGTGTCGTTTTTTTTCTTTTTATTCCCTTAGAGTGTACAAAACGTCCAACACACAGGGCGTACCGTACGTCAGCCAACTCCTTACGGTATCCTTTTAACAGTCGTCCATCATGACGTGCCAGTCGCTGGTGCAAGTCGCACATGTCGTTCTCACAACGCCCTGCCAATCATCCTCTGTCGCCGCCACGGTCTTCCGATGGCGCTCCTGTCAGGTCAACCCTCACGCCGCGAAGGTATGCCAATCTCCCGACACAAGCAAAGATGTGCTAAAATATGGCACAGTCAGAATTGGGAAGACGTAGTTCCTGATGATTTGACTATACGTCAGTGAACTGGTCTAAATTCGAAAGCTCTCTGCACAGTGTCACGTGGAATGATGGTACGTGATCCTGTAGACGGTGAACCGTCCTTCAGATTGGGACGTTAACCTCTGCTGCCCTCTTGGTACTGTTTAAGAAGAGAAGAGAAGAGTTCGGCACCGGCATCCGCCTTTTTTCTTTTCTCATCATGAATAACACAAACACGAAATTACAATATGTTCACACCAGCCATTGCAATCATCTACACGAGGCACACTTAGGCCACAACTTTTGCAAAGTGTCCTAGAGGCATAAAGAATGTGGCTGTTTTACTGTCACCACGTTAGAAGATGCTAGATTATACATCAGGATATACCCGCGTTGATACATCGACCAAATGCCTGAGAAAGAAAGCCGCAATGCTTGGAAACTGGTAGCAAATGAATTTAAATCAATAAACACGGGGTGGGGTGTGGGGGGAGGAGGGGAGTTGGGGGGGGAGGGGGAGAGTAGTAACAAACTGTGGCCTCACAAATGACGAAAGTAAGACAATAGCCTATGCACTCCGTATGAAAAAATAATTTGCTTTATCTCAAAGAATTACAATGTCATCGGTATACGTTAAGATTTTAATTTCTTCTCCCCAGATTTTAGGCTAATTCCCTTTCCAAATTTCTCCTAAGTTCCCTTTACTGCTTGCGCTAAATGCAGTTTGAATAATTCAGCTACAAGTTCCAAATACTGTACACAAGACGAACACGCTATCAGATGCGTAGATTCTGTACTTGAATAAAGTAAGTTATTTTACGCAAAGACTTAAAAGATGTGAGCAATTTTATCTGAGCATTATCTGTCCAGGTTCGAACAGATTTTGAAAACGTCTTTAATGAGAGTGTCTACAGGAAAGTTACTGTAACTTAAACAATGTTGTGGTTTATTCAGTTAATATGGTTCTCTCATGAGGCAAACGTAAAATAAAACTAATGTGCTTCCTACTTAGGAAGAACGAGAGTGTGTGATGCAAAGAATATAAGATTAGCTCACGTATGAAAGAAATGAATTAGTTCTGGTTTTGATTTCTTGTGAATGGTGATGTGACAAATGTAAGACATGACGCTGTCTGCTTCGGTGTAAGATCCTAAAAGCTCTGTTAATGTACGCATTAAATACGATTAAAAGTCATCTATTGTTTAGTGATATCTTTATTTTTCACATCTCTCGTGGACCTATCGTAAAACACTAGCAGTATCTTCTTGAGTTGCAAGATAGCTCTGGCAGATAAGTATAGGTCGTCAGTATCTTGAGATATAAGCAGTTCACTGGAAGTGAAATTTTCCATACTTCTCGGAAGTTGGCCTCTGTCGAGAAAAAAAAAACATGTAGCTTGTCTTGGGGTGAGGACCTTACAGAAGCGGACTCAGACTCACTCCTGAACCACACATTCCATTTCAGATCAAACCGTCATGATCAGTGTGATACATCATGTAACGTCATTAAGCACTCCATAAAACCTTCTAATGCCGCTTTACAGACCAATTCCAACATTGTTTGCAACTCTCTAAGCGACGTTGTGTGTTCCCTCTTGTGATCATTGGCTTTTGGGCGTCAGCGTGACCTTTGACAATCCAATCCTCACGTTTCTCGCTGGATTTCTGTATTGAAGGCATAGGATGTCGGTCGTGTCAAATAATTTCGTATGCGTACGAGATCGATGACTAGGCTCATTTCTTCCCTGATACTTCCATTTTATAATAACATCACTAAAGGTGAACCTGGGCACATCCAGCAATTATGAAAATTTGACATCATAGGCTTTCCCATTGTAATAATTTAAGATATTCTCCTGGGGTTAGCTGCTCAATCCTCAAATCAACTTGACACAACTTTTCAGCGACCCTCCTGGGCGCGTTATTCAGATGAGACTCTGTAGTTGACAGTTCGGCAAACGGCGCAAGAGCGTCACATATGTAGTTGACAACAAGGTGAACCGCCAACGTGTTATTCCAAGTTGATTTTACGACCCGGCTCAAAACGCAACAAGAATGCCAGGTGTGAAAACATTCTGACACAATGCCTGATTTTTGTCTCCGGAATCAGAGCTCATTCACTCTCAGACAGTAATTACGACAGTCATTACTTTATATTCACACCAAATACGGAAAAACGATGACTTGGAGTAAAGTAGCCTGTTAGTCTTAATCTCACATGCACGTTAAATATGGATAGGACTTCATTCAATGATGTATCTAAATTCATGTTGGCTTGACATTAATTTTTACAAAATTCTTTCTACATTTTCGTTACAATAATTCGAATTGTAATTATTTGTTTACACTAGTACCGTTCATTGTGGCATGAGTTTTGCCTCTCTTGATTATTTCTTAATAATGTTACAATTTTTCGGGGTTTTCGGTCTCAGGCCGTTATTCTACACTCGAGTTCAACAATTTTTCTACAAAGAATTATTTTTTCATACAAATCTGAATTTAAAAAATGGAAGTACATACCTATGTAAAGAATTTTTTGACGGTAAATTGATGATAATATGCAGAACAAAATGGTGGTCAAAATACCTCTCGTGGCTTGTGCGACTAAACAAATCGCATGATTCAGCTTGAAATATAGGTCTGCAGTCAAAAGTAAACAGATATACATAATCACAATTAAATTATGTACTATGTGAACCTCGAAAATCATATTTCTTGAGGTGCATTTCAAAACGACGGCCACTTGAAAACGCAGGTGCTGAAAATGGACCTAAATAAGTAATAGAAGTAAATAAATAACAAACATTATGAAAAATGTGCTGTTTTTTGAGGTTCACGCCATAAATTGCAAGAGACAATTCTGTTAACTCCAAAAGGCATCCAATTGCACTAACATTATTTTGGAATCCAGGGAACCAATTTGAAAATCATCGTCTCTAGAAATACGCATTTAAAGTTTGAGTTCGATTTTTGTGTATACAACTTTAAAATTTTTCAACTTATCATTAACCTGCTGCTCCTGGGCCACACAGTAAACCTTCGTCTTCTTCGAAGATCTCATTACACAAAGGGCGAGTATCTCTAGGAGCAATTCTAGTCTCGACGCTGTTCTGGAACGAGAGCCGGTTCGAACGCTTGAGGCTTTTCTCGTCCCTCTTCGTGGTGAATGAGCAGCGACTACCACTTTAAAAATGACGCAGGCCCTATTGTTAGCAATCTGGGCCACATATACCCTCGAAAACATGTGTTCTCGAGAGTAAGTCCAAATTAACGAATTCAGTGCTTCGTTGATTTTCGCGTAGGCTTCAAGGCATCAAACCATAAAAGTGTCGTCACTCGGATATTTGCACACGTCAGTAAAAGCTTCAATAACTTCACTCCCCGGTAGTGACTTATGATCAAGAGTATCCAAAGTCAGCCTTCTTCTATTTGAACCTACTTTCAGGACAATAATAGTGCTGCGGATTGTCATTCGTTGACCTCCTGTGTCCCAATAACCGCTTTTTTCATCTTACTTTTGTAGAATGCATATACTTGAGACATCTGGTGGGCACTTAAAGCACCTATATCGATATTTTCTTCGCCCTAGAATCTTACAATAGCTTTACAGAGAAAGATATATCGATCCGAATCGCAAACGGCCCAAACGCCGACAGCGGCTAAAGTGAACCTATGCGTGCTTTCATTGAAACATGATTCTCGGATATAAAGAATAATTTCCCGATAAAAAGTCTTTTGATCACATATTCTTAAGACTACAAGCAGTCAAAATATGAAAAAAAAATTTCAAACTTCGAGGCCGGAAAACCCCTTAAGCTACAATGTACTTTATAACAACATTTCGTTCATGAACCACTGTAATTCGTACTTTTCTCATTGATTACCAGACAATGAAAAGAAAACAAGATGTACCGTACTCTCTGAAAATTTTTGATTGAGTTTAAAGCAGTTTTGAGATGTTACGTGTTTTATATGACAATATTCGTATGACGTAGAAAAACGATCGTGAATAACGAACGATGTAGATAGGAGCTCTCCAAATTTCTGTTGTTCTTTCTCAGTCAGCATAGCTGTCGTGTTTAGGACGATGGATACACAGATATAAATGTAGCATCAATCAATGATAATGTTCTCTGCAGACTCAACGAAGAAGTAAATACGTGGAAAATACTAAATGGAAGAATGGACAGAATGGAAGAAGTTCTGTTAATATATCTGGGAGTAACTTGCATGATACAAGAAGGAGCCGTAGAGGGCAAACACTATGGAAAAAACACCGATGACATAGTTGTTTAAAAAAATATCGTCTACATACGTTTGAGTGTTAGAAGAGAATCGTGTAACAATTTGAAGTAAAACGGTCAAGAACTTTTCTAAATTTTTATTAAAAACGTTTCCCCTCTATATATTAAATAAATATTTCACATATTAAAGAATATACTGCCATTGTCGGTCCGAATATATATTACAGCATCTAGTAAATGGTAAAGGTAAAATGATCAAGAACTTTTCGATATGTTTGCTAACAACTTTTCCCGTTTATGTAGCATATATTTATACACCATATATATTGTTGTTGTTGTTGTTGTCTTCAGTCCTGAGACTGGTTTGATGCAGCTCTCCATGCTACTCTGTCCTGTGCAAGCTTCTTCATCTCCCAGTACTTACTGCAACCTACATCCTTCTGCATCTGCTTAGTAGCCTATGACTGTATGAATGTTTATTAGCGTTTCGTACAAAAAACTGAAGTAATTTCAAGAACCGTTCGAGATTTTTTAACAACTTTTGCCACTTACATACTATATATACACTTATATACCATATATATTGTAACGTCACAATAGGTTTCGTTACATAGTTAAAATCAGTGTTATAATATGTTGCTATCAGCTGATAGACATTATCAGCGTAGATTCAATTACTTTACATAATTAATGAACAGTGAAATAATCTCAGCCCCAAATTACATGCATGTTGAAACAATTATGGATCAACGTCTTTTATTATAATTACAATATGCATGTCCTGTGTCCCTATTTACATTTCCCCACCTCTCCTTAAAGTACGTGGTCAGGTGTGAACGTTTTGAGTGTGGTAGCAGACGAACCAGAGATGTAATGGGTCTCAGAATCTTCTACCAACTTTAATACAGTCAGTGGAGAGCAAAGAGCAGGAACAGGTGGGTTCGACCAGAGGCGCGAAAGTCTAAAAAAAAAACGTTTTCTTAGCAGAGGTTGGTCATGGGCTTCCCCCACCACCTCGCACTGCTCGGGAGAAAGAGCCGCGCAACGGTTACGGGGAGTTTTTTGGGAAGAAAGGTAAGCGACCAGACGTTCCTTCAGAACGCTGCGTCGAAATCAGGAGAAAGGTATTTGAATGTTTAAATATGTTTAATGTTAAAAATTTATTTATCAGAGGCTTTTCCGCGATTGATCAATTAAGAACAATTTATTGATTTTTGTTCAATTTATCCGATAAAAGAATAATCCGTTCGAGATTTCCGTTACGATCCGCCACGTGGTGCATAGTTTCAAACTGCAACCGCCGAGAAAGCTAATAAAGGGAGTTGTAGACAGTTTTTGCGATTGCTAAACAATTATGCTACCGTGTGTCGATGTTTAACACCTTATTGAAAATTTAGTAACGAGCGAAGCTTTTCTAAGATGAATCGTTTGGTATTCAAGCACTTCGCGCTGGAGATACCAGCCACGAGTCCAGCTCGATGCCAGCCACTGTACATAGAAAATCTGCATAGAAAAATAGTTACGATATTTGCATTTCAGTGATAAATTAGTGCATGTGTATGTATCAGCATACTAGTGTAGTGACCACGTGCTCTCCAAGATTTTCCTTCCCCCGACAGGACGATGCAAATCAAAGGCAACATGGCATGTAATTCAAAGGAGAAATAATCTATGTGCATAGTTAAATAATCTTTGTCCATAGTTTAATGAAAATTCAAAGCAGAATTAGTGAAATGTATAGTCAAAAGATTGTTAAGAGGTAATTTCGTTAATTTTTGTCTAATGTTGGTTAAAATAAAATTAGCTTTGTTTTCGAAGTAATTTGCATTCTCGGCTTGCTCATTTAGACCATACCTAAGAAAAGAGAATCATATTAATCACGCTGCCCCTTTACTAAAATTATTGGCACAAGACTAGATTCATGCAGGACGTAGTTTTCTCTGACCACCCCCAAAATTACAATTGCGACCTCAAATTCAATATAAGATTGTACTCTGAACTTCGATGGGCCTAAACATCAATTCTAAAGCGGGCAGAATGGTCAGGGAAGGTTACACTGCCGAGAGAGAAAAAGTGTGCATAAGATCCTTCCCCACAGCAGGCTTATATAAAAAATGAATAAAAGTAATCCCTGCTGATAAAATTAAGCAAACTCCCTTCTCAGCCTGCCACAGACAGGGAGAATTAACGACATTTACGATGTAAATACCAGTCGTTGGGAGCTCGCAAAATACATAGCCCATGTCGGTCCGAACGTTAATTAGAGTATCAAGTACAATTTTGAGTAAATCGGTCAAGAACTTTGCGAGATTTTTCCTAAGAACTTAAAACTAAAACTTGTCTTTATATGCTCGTAGTAGTATACGAGGTCTGTTCAAAAAATTCCGGAAATTTGTCCACAAATTTTTTCCACGCTTACCTTTTACTTATTGAGCATGGTCTCCTTCGAAATACTTTCCTCCACAATTGATAAACAGCTTCCAACGCCGTTTCGACTTCCGGAAGCAGTCTTGCTGGATCACGAGAAGTGCCGTCTGCGAATTTTCTCTTATCTCGTCTATTGTCGCGAATTTTCGTCCTTTCAACGGGGATTTCAACCCTGAAAATAAAAAGAGTCCACACGAGCCAGAGATGGAGAGAACGGAGGATGAAGCAGCACACAGACTTTTTTTTTGTGCCATAGTCACCACCAACAGGGATTAATGTGCGGGTGCGTTATGCCGATGCAAGAGGTATGAAATGCCTCGCCACATTTCAGGCCGTTTCCTTCCCGCATTTTCTCGTAGGCTCGCAACACGTCCCGATAGTACCATCGATTAACAGTTTGTCCCTGTGGCACGAGTTCGTGATGAACTAATCCTTCAAACTCAAAGAAGATTATCATTATGGCTTTGACACTTGACCTGACCTGACGAGGTTTTTTGGTCTTGGACTGTGTGCTGGACAGAGACTCGAACTAGGGACCTTTGCATTCTGCGGGCTAGTGCTCTATCGACCGAGTTACCCAACCACCAGTCATCATGTGTCCTCACACCTTTAATTCCACCATTACCTCATCTCCTACCTTAGCTCAGTCGGTAGAGCACTTTCCCATGAAAGGCGAAGATCCGGCACACAGTTTTAATCTCTGAGGAACTTTCATGACCCAGAATGTTCTTTTGAACATTACCAGTGGCTAAGTGTAGCCCATTCTTTAACATACGTATGACGAGTGTTCACTGGGCGACACCCATACATTCCAGATTTGACGAGGAATGTCTCTGACTATTTGGTAGCTCTATGGCACCTAGTCATCAATGAGTGGTTTCGGCTCAATATGGCATAGCTGAAGAAATTAAAATTTTAACGGTGTGATTTTCTATAGACTTCAGATACTTACAGAACTGCATTTTTAACTATCAACTGTACAAATATACCTTTATTCCCTATCGGTTTCGTTCTCTAAGACCGTCGTCGCAGGAAGACTATCAATAGAAAAGTGAAAAAATGCAATGTATGTATTATGTTCAGAAAACAACGTTAAGACAAAAGACAAAGAGAAATGTTAAAGTTCTTGCAAAGGCAAAAGTATCAGGTGAGAAAGCAATCATCTTTCGCATTGTTAGATTGTTCGAAAGTCCACAGCGTTACAGCAAGTATGCATGACCATCTATCATACACCTTGACCCGAAACAGCATCAAATTGCTCATACTATAACACACAACCAAAAATGAAGGAAATATGTAAGGTGCGCATGTCATTTTTGTTTTTTGCACGTTGTCGATGTGAACGTCAGAGAGAGAGAGAGTTACGTTATTGTTAAACAATCCTTGGTCTTTTCGGGACAGTCTTTGCCTCTGCGCAGTCTGATACATTCACCATTGAAGCGTGGTAGGTGATGGACGTATTCAGTAGTGCTGTGTTGACGTGTGATAGTATCTGTTAGATGAAGAAAGATTGATTGTATAGAACAGCAAGGATTGTTATGACGTGTACACTGAAAGGGGAGTGGAATATAAATTTTGAATAATGTTATTATTTTTGAAGAGAAAAAGTCTGAGGTAAGACTGCAGCATGCACAGCTAGGAATGATTACTGTCAGCTGGTTAACTTGCTCAGAGCTGAGAGAAACACCACCCCACTTCCCTGAGTCATACTGTTACATATTAACTGATTAAGCTGTTTGGCTTTTATAGAAATTCTCTGTTAACATTGTACCCATTTTAAATTATTGTTCTCTTCATTAAGCATAGTATTATTCAGACCAATGTTATGTGTGAAGCTCATGTGAAGTTTTGCACTTTCTTTTTTGAATACATAATGTGGTGTGACCGCTAGACACCACACTTGCTAGGTGGTAGCTTAAATCGGCCGCAGTCCATTTAGTACATGTCGGACCCGCGTGTCGCCACTGTGTGATCGCAGACCGAGCGCCACCACAAGGCAGGTCTCGAGATACGATATAGCACTCGCCCCAGTTGTACGACGACTTTGCTAGCGACTACACCCACGAAGCCTTTCTCTCATTTGCCGAGAGACAGTTAGAATAGCCTTCAGCTAAGTCCATGGCTACGACCTAGCAAGGCGCCATTAGCCTTACATAGTTTGAAAGTTATCATATGAAATGTCTCATCAAGAATGTTGTATTCACAACAAGGATAAATAAAAGTTAAGTATTCGAGGAGCTGGATACTTTTCTTATTAGCATTCAATACTTATCCTGTTCCAGAATTCACGCCCGTCTGCGTTAGATAGCTTGCATTTCGGCCTCCTCTATCTACAAGGTGTTGGCACATTTACCAACACATCACATAATCCATTCTAAAATCTTTGTCTTGGAATATCATTTCATGGGAACAGTTACTCTCCCCACCCTACCGTTTACCATAACTCATTATCACATGCAACAGTTTGAATATGTATTTAGAAATAGAAATCTAGCTTAACCGCTGCCTGCTTGCTGTTTGCTGTTGTGCTTTCGAGAAATCTTCAACAACGTTGTCAAGACGCGAAGTAAGTGGAAATTTTGATTAAAGCCAGATAATTGTTTTACTTCCGTTACGCATTTAATAAAAAGACAAGTTGAGTTCAGACCTGTTACAGTTCAGTTCAAATTAGTTTTATTTGGTCAAAGGTTAGCACACGAATTTAAATTTGAGAACAGTTTGTGGGTACATAGTGTTGGTAATACGTAGAATTTTATAGAGTTCGAGGTAAAGTTGGGCAAAATTTCATACAGGTACAATTATAGTAGGAAGGTTACAACTATCATGAACAGCTGACGGATTACCTCAAAACTCATAACATGCACGACAAATATCAGTCAGGCTTTCGAAAGCACCATAGTACAGCAACTGCATTAATCAAAGTAACTGATGACATTAAACATGCTATGGACAGACGTGAAGCTACCATCCTAACACTGCTCGACTTTAGCAAGGCTTTTGATACAGTTGACTTTGATATATTACTAATTAAAATGAAGCAGCTGAATTTCTCAAACAGCGCAATACACTGGTTCGACAGCTACCTCAAAAACAGAAGTCAACAAGTCATTTGTGGGTCGGAAAAGTCATCATGGAGAAACGTGCGCTCTGGAGTTCCCCAAGGCTCCGTCCTTGGTCCATTACTCTTCTCACTGTACATTAATGATATTTCTTCAGTGATTCACTCCTGCAACTACCATCTATATGCCGACGACATCCAACTGTACATAAGTGCAAGCCCCAAGAACATTGCTGACGCAGTAGCGAGTATGAACGCAGATCTTTGCTCTGTTTCTCGATGGGCACAGAACCTAGGTCTGAAACTAAACCCCAAGAAATCCCAGGTCATACTTATATCTCATCCAAAGTTAATCAGTCGGTACTTTCACGAAACAGTCCCTCAAATACTCCTCAATGGTACCCAACTACCATACCAAAAAACAGTAAAAGACCTTGGAATAATCTTGGATGAACACCTAAACTGGGAAGAACAAACAGTCACAGCTTGCCGGAAATCGCTCTCCTCCCTACATGCAATTCAAAAATTTAGAAAAATATTTCCAACCCATGTTAAACAAAAATTAGTCCAAACACTAGTCTTGCCTAATCTTTACTACTGTGATGTAGTTCAACATGGCACAAATAATGAAAATTCGAGATGCCTCGAGCTAGTGACGAATGCTTGTGTTAGATACGTATGCAACATACGGTTGTATGATCATATCAGTCCTTCATACTCCCAGCTAGGTTGGATACGCCCACATAAGGCACGCGATGTCCACACGATGTGCTTACTTCATCGATTTCTTAGCCACTGGTGCCCCCAATACTTATCTTCTCACATTAAACACCTATAATCATTCCACAACCGCAATACCAGATCGGATACGTCTAGCATCTAGGCTGTACCTTTACATAACACAAAATCTTTCTCCGTGTCATTCTCCATCTCAGCCATACGACTATGGAACGCGCTCCCCTGTGATCTGCGTCTTATCCAAAACCACTCAACATTCAAGAGGGAACTTAAGACTTACATATTAGGGACGGTATAGCCACCATTGTTGTGCCCCCCCCCCCTCATCTTTTTCTTTCTCCTCTCCATCATAGCTTCGAATTTTACCATTCTATTTCTCTTCCTCTAACCTATCTACCTCTTCTATATCTCTTTCACCCCATTCCATCGTCTTATGTCTCTGCTTGATGAGAATAACTCACAAGCTGCAAGAATATAACGAGAAAATTCCCAACTAGCAATAGGACTGACACTCATATAAGAAAATTATGTTTACTTTCATATACATAGTCATTATTATTATTATTATTATTATCATTATTATTATTATTTTTATTATTCTTGATTGTTATAATTATTTTTTGATTTTTATAATTATCATTGTACTACTTTTATAATCTCTATTTTTTTTCTTTAACATTAATACTGTATAACATGTTATATGTCCTAATTTTCTGTAGACACTGAAATTTGTTGAATCTGAGTATGCCTGGTTAGGTGTAAGAGAGGGCCTGAAGGCCCTAATCTTGCCAGGTAAAATAAATGCATAAATAAATAAATAAATAAATAATCTCAGTTCATGAGAGGACAACGCGTATCCCACGCACTCTTACTGCAAAACTGTACGTCGGTCTGGTGATTAGATCTGTTGTGTTGGCAGTCATGAACATCATTCTGTGTGAGTGTGTGTGGGGGGGGGGGAGGGGGAAGGGACGATGGTTCCAACGGGATAAAGTTCGCCAACGTACCGCTCTTGTCACCCAACATGCTACACAAGGTGTCCACATATTGCATTGGACTTCTCGATCACCAGATCTGTCTCTAATCGAGTACATATGAGACATCATTCGACGACAACTGCAGCGTCATCAACAAACAGCATTAAATGTCCCTGTATTGACCGACCAAATGCAACAAGTTTGCAAATGCATCGCACTGCCGGCCAGTGTGGCCGAGCGGTTCTAGGCGCTTCAGTCTGGAACCGCGCGACCGCTACGGTCGCAGGTTCGAATCCTGCCTCGGGCATGGATGTGTGTGATGTCCTTAGGTTAGTTATGTTTAAGTAGTTCTAAGTTCTAGGGGACTAATGACCTCAGTAGTTAAGTCCCATAGTGCTCAGAGCCATTTTTTTGCATCGCACTAACTGACATCGGGCACCTGTACAACACATTTCATGCACGTTTGCATGGTTGCATTCAATATTCTGGAAGTTAAAGCAGTTAAAAATGTACCAGTGTCTCCTATTTGCAATGACTTATCTCGCCCTTACATTAACCTGTAGTCTTACAATTTTAATCACTTAAATATGTTAGCTAGACAAATGTATTCCTGAAATTTCTTTGCTCTACATTAATTATTTTTTGACTTTGCGATTTTTTTCGTCAGTGTATATCTGTTGATATTTAAGGAACCATACTATTGGCAACCAGCACGTATTTGCAGATTGTAACGTTCAACAACCTAGATCACAAATCACATACTAGGATTGACATAACATTTGGTTTCTCTTCATATATATTTTTACTTGTGCGAGGGTTGGAACTTTAATAGGGGCAATTATTTATTTACACCTCGTACAAAATAGATAAGTGTTTCAAAGTTTAACTGACCTTCAAAGTAGCCATCAGCATTGTGTATAACCCGTTGCCAGAGATGTGGAAGTCGTAGGATACTCTTAACAGTGCCAATTGTGTTGACAGTTCGACGGCGCTGTCTATTGCTTGTCGAATTTGTAGCAGTTCTGAAGCGAATGCCGTGAAGTGTTTCCTTCAGTTCAGAAATCGAGTTGAACTCACGAGGGCTTAAGTCAGGGGAGTGCAGTAGGTGGTATAGCACTCAGCACCCCCATCAGTCAAACAAATCATTAAGTCATCACTTCTGTCTCTATGCTGTTCATTTTTGGAACACAACCTACGACTATCTTAGAGATAGAAGTGAACACTTTCTGCAGGACCTGACCATCATTTTGCAGGACAATGCTCAAGCACGTACAATGCAAGCTGTTACTTATTTGTTTGACTTATTGGGCTGCTAAGTGCTATACCATCTACTGCACTTCCCTGACTTAAGCCCTCGTGAGTTCAACTCGCTTTCTAAACTGAAGGAAACACTTCACGGCATTCGATTCAGAACTGCTACAAATTCGTCTGGCAATAGACCGCGCCGCTCGAACTGTCTACACAACCTGCACTGCTAAGAGTATCCTACGACTTCCACATCGCTGGCAACGGGTTATTCACAATACTGGTGACTACTTTGGAGGTCAGTAAAACTTCGTAACACGTATCTATTTTGTACGAGCTGTGAATAAAAAGTTGCCACTATTAAAGTTCCAACCCTCGTATGTATCACTCTTCGAGTATTGATGTCAGTTCGTTTTCATGTATATTACAGGCCTTCACATAGAAGACAACATAGTCGCACAGCAGTACGATGTTCTTCTAAAATACACTTTATATTCTCTAGTCAGCTGGGATTATTCTTCATCACAGTTTCTTCACATTTGTTCGTATATTATTGTAAGAACAACATGATGCGTTTTAAGGTCGTGGTATACGACAGATGGTAATGTATACTTATTGTAATGTTGTGGACTTTCGAACCATCTAAGTGAAACATGAACTTTTTTTTTCCATCTGATGTTTTTGCCTTTGTAGGTTCTTTAATATTTCTCTTTAACATTCATGTTATTTGCTGGACGTAATGCATACATTCCATTTTTTCACTTTTCTGTTGATATTCTTCCAGTGATGATGTTCTGAAAGACAGAAACCGGTAGAGGATTAAGGTTTATTTGTACAGCTGATGGTTAAAAATGCAGTCCTTTAAATACCTGAAGGAAATTGATGACTCTTAAACTGAAGCCTTTATTATGGGCAGAGGCGGTGTTAACGCAACGTCTCTTTGGGGTGACTAACTTTTTGCCCGGTGTGCTTAGGCTGTTGTTAATGAAAGTCCTGCTGCATGAATCCTGCAGGTGACCGCCCTCGGCGTAGGGATGATAGTCGAAGACGGAATGTCACTTCCCGAAATAGCAAAGGACGGAATGTAGTCGTTATTCAGGAGCGGTACGTGCACCGAGCCACTGTGTGTATCATGAATAATTGATAGCAGTCGCAGCGGCGGCGGTCGCGTTCATATGCAAAAGTGTGCGTGGATGGATGCACGGCAGCCCGCCAGATTACCATAGGAGGACGAGCCGCCCGTGCACCGGAGCGCTCTCGCTGACTCTGTGTGGCTCTCATCAATACATACACGTGTACAGGGCGTCACGAGACTTTTGGGTTCAAAATTACATGAATTGTACATATTATTCTGAAACATATAATACAGGGTTATTCTTAAGTACCTGCAGGGTTTCGTAAGGCGACGGCGCGTAAACTACAAGGCGTACAGAGCACAGACACGGGTAAGTGGATACGGCATCTCTCCAATTTTTAACTCGCATTACAGGTGTTCAGTATGGTAACGCGGCAAACATCAATATAATAGTCAGATTCTTCCGTCATGGTCAATATCAGAAACATCAGTAATTACCCATCCTTGCAACTAAACTGCCTGAAAAAATATTAGCACATCCTCTAAGAGATTTCCAGTTCACTCAAGATTTATTGTTACAACAGTGCATATGTAGTGCACGAGATGATTACATTTACAGATAAGAGCACAAGCGGTTCCGAGGAATCAGTTGTCGATCTATGCTCCAAGATCCATATTAGTACGTGGTGTAGCCTTCACGGGCGACAATGCAGGCGCTGACTCAAGCATCCAGTCGATCGTACAGATGACGACTACCGTCCTGGGACAAGTTATGCCGCACCTTGTCGAGCTCTTCACGTAGTTCTGTAAGAGTTGTTTGTTTACGAGCCGCATGAGTCACTTCTAGTCCCATCATAACCCATGCGTGCTGCATTGGAGACAAGTTTGCAGTTCATGCTGGACAGGGAAGTTGCTACACAGCTTGTAGAGCACTTTATATTAGATTAGTTTTTCGTTCCATAGATCCATGCTGAGGAGATCCTCGTGGATGTGGAATATATATATATATACTGCCCTTACCGTACGCTGGTTAGCGTCCCCTCCAGAAACACCAAAGGTGAACGAGAGTTGTATCTTATCGCATCCCAGACCATAATACCTGGAATGGGGCCAGCGTGACTTGGACAGATGCAGTGTGTGAGGCAGCGCTCACCAGGTCCAGGTTGTATTCGCAAACGACCATCACTTGCCTGCAGGCAGAATTTCCATTTATCATTGAAGATCACGGCGCAAAATTCCATGTGCCAAGTGGTCCTCTGACGGTACAAGTCGAGCCGTGCACGTCGATGCTGTGGCGTGAGTGGAAGATGGCCTAGAGGTATGCATTCTCGTAGTCCCACTGCTAATAGCCGGTTCGCAACGGTTCTCTTTTAGATGTCTGGGCTCACAAGCCCTCGTATCTGTACTGTGGTAGCTGTACGATTTGTGTCCTCGGAGTCTTTCGCGGTGGCATACATGAATAAAACGTTCTCGGTTTTCAAGCCGCGTTAATTCGAATAAAATCCTCGAGCTTTCGATGACCATCTCCGCCACACTGGGTCTATCTGATTGGCTGTTGATGATGTCATCAGGCCCATATAAGCCAGAAACCATAGCAGTCAGTGAACTCCTGACGACGATGGCGGAGATGGTCATCGAAAGCTCGATGATTTTGTTCGAACTGACGCCGCTTGAAAACCGAAAACGTTTTATTCAGCTGTGCGATCTGTCAGTGCTCCCTTTACAATACGACTATCCTGGCGGGCGCCTGTGCTTCGTGAACGTCGAGAACCTCGTCTACGGATGTGAGAATTGTCACGTGGCTTCTAATACCAGCGATTTCGCACAACTGACGCAGCACTTCCAACCTGTGTGGCAATTCTCCGAAAGGACCATCCCGCCAGTGGGTAGGTGACCATTAGACCCCTCTCACACTCTCTCAGTTGGCTGTAGAAAGAAAGAGTGCGTCCTCTGCAGCATGGTTACCTAGCAGGCAAATTTTTGCACCACAATGAGCCCTCTGGCTGTGAACATTCCCTACTAAAGGGCAGATGTCTCTCACGGATGTGAGAATATCCACGTTACTTCTAATGCCAGCGTCTTTGCACAACTGACGCTGCACTTCCAACCTGTGTGGCAATTCTCCGAAAGGACCATCCCGCCACTTGGTAGGTGACCATTTGGCTCCCCTCACACTCGCTTAGTTGACCGTAGAAAGAAAGAGTTCGTCCTCTGCGGCATGGTTACCTAGCAAGCACACGTTTGCACCTCAATGAGCCTTCTGGCTGTGAGCATTCCCTATTAAAGGGCAGACAGGTGACACACTGGTAGCTACGCCACTTCGCTCTCTGTTGGCGGACGACGCTGGAATCATCATCAGTATCTCTACTATCCCCTGGGCGGCACACGCCATCATCGGATCAAAATTGACGTCGCGTTTCCAGGTGTACTGATTTTTTTTCCGGCAGTGTTTCCGGGCAGGTAAGAGAGGTGGCCGTGACGGGCCACTGAAGAAGATGAATGTCGTGATGGGAAGCACGCCCAGACTTATGTAGTTCAACGTCTCTAAGGGGCAATTATAATTGAAACCGAAACAGATGGGGAAGAAAGTAAGTAAACTGTTTATTATTTCAAAACTGTCGTCATAATTGTTAATACATTTATCTAACTGTGATATAAGACGGTCATTGCCTCCATGGAAAAATGTCTGCGGTTGCCTACGGAACCATAATTGTACCCAGGCGTGCACCTCCTCATCCGAAGTAAATGGTCAACTATGAACGTCTTTCTTCAAGACACTAAAAATATGAGGAGATATCGGGACTCTATCGAGGATGTGTAATGGCTTCCGTGTTGTACCTAACCAAAATAAGACGTCCGTACAGCAATGGGTTATTAACTTGCTCTTACAAGGGGAGGCCGCCAATTGTAAAATTCAGATTCGATTCATACTGTGCATAATAAAAGCTCATGGCCAGAGGTGTAATGTGGCAAAGCACCAAGATGCACTTCTCAGCCGTTGTCGAGAAAATCGACAGTTAAAAGAAACCGTTGCGGTGAAATAATCTCTACGATTAATAATTTTCTACAGCGTCGTGGCGCAGCGGTAAGCGCTCGGGTTCGTAATCCGAAGGTCGCCGGATCGAGTCTCGCGCCATGCAACCCTTTTTTTTTTTAGTATTTGTTTTTTGTAATTCGTATACATAATTCCCGGCAACCAGTTGCAACAATTACGCATATAATAAGTTGTTGAAAGTCGTTTGTCGTGGAAAAACTGGCGACTTCGAACATCATTATGTTTTCCGCAAACAAAGTTGTATTTCACAAATGTTATTAATTGTCTTCATAGTGTTAACCACGTATAGTTAACGGAAGACGTAGAAACGGTATTCCGAAACGAATACGTATAGTGTAAGTCAAACGTTCGAATTAAAATAGAGACCCCACGAACACAAATTTGCTGCGGCAGGTATGAAATATAAACTCCGTTACTCGCTCGTTACACTTGAAGGACAGATGTTGAATGGGCCGAAACGAGCCTATGCATAACAGCGTAGTTGCCTGCTAACTTCGAGAGAAGGTAGGTGCGGTCCCTAGCGCAACTTGTAACATCGTCGAAAATCAGTGCGGACGGGAGAGCTTTGGTATACCCTATTAAAAAAAAACGGAAAAATGGAGGCGGTACAATTGGAGAGCGATCCGCCTTCACCAACATGCATAAGCAATTCATTAATAGTTAATATGTATAAATTACAAAAAACTAATAATTAAAAAAATGCTTGGCGCGAGATTCGATCCGGCGACCTTCGGATTACGAACCCGAGCGCTTACCGCTGCGCCACGACGCTGTAGAAAATTATTAATCGTAGAGATTATTTCACCGCAAAGGTTTCTTTTAACTGTCGATTTTCTCGACAACGGCTGAGAAGTGCATCTTGGTGCTTTGCCACATTACACCTCTGGCCATGAGCTTTTATTATGCGCAGTATGAATCGAATCTGAATTTCACAATTGGCGGCCTCCCCTTGTTAGAGGAGAAAGAGTGGAAATTAGAACACGTAAAATATTAGTTCACTTTATTACAGGATAGATAAGAAAATTTACTTAACTTTGTGTAATCCATTTCCACAGGAATGCTCTCAGTACTTACAATTTAAGCCGTGCGTGGCTCGTGTTCCCACCATTATGTATTTTACACCCTGTTTTGAACGTACTTCCACCTCACTACGTTAATTTAAATTACTACTGTCACTGAGTTGCTGCTTTGCCTGACCGTGTGCGGCGCAAGCAGCGCGTATATATATATATATATATATATATATATATATATATATATATATATCGCCTCTCGTAGTATCTTTGCTTTACTGCTATTACTTCCCAGTCGTTGTCTGTCGTATGTGAGTTCCGGTCGGGAGTTCGGGTCGCGAGTTCGGGTCTGCCACTCATTTGGAACGTGTCTGGAGCGCAGTCTGGGAGTTGCAATGAGGCACTAGTGCAGTCGGGTTGGAACACTGAGGTCTGCGTCGACATGGCTCGCCCAACCATTGCCGTCACGCATCACTTGAGCCGGGCCACGGTCTTGATGGATCGTCGGTCGGTCGTCCTGCCGGACGACGTGTTTTGGCTCGCCGATCGTTCATGAGTCGGCTGTGTGTGTGTGTGTGTGTGTGTGTGTGGGTGGGTGTGTGGGTGGGTAGGCGCGCGCGCGCGCAACGACTCCCGATTTGTCTTCGTGCGTACTTAGTTACTTTTGGGTATCGTTCAGGTCTTCGTGCAAGTGTTTGTCAGGTTGTGTGTGTAGTTTGTGTGATTTTAATTGACAAGTTATTTTAAATTTCGGCGTCGTATTGGCTCTGAGAGGTCGGTCGTCTCATTGGGCAACGTGTAACTGGTTCGGGCGACGTGTAACTAGTTCTCTGAGCGCTTCTGGGCACCTTCAATTACCATCTTGTGGAACATGGGTCGGTCCTTTCCTGGTGCTGGGATGTCGTTTAGCCAGTGGGTGTGTTTCCTCTGCTTGGTTGGGTCCGAGCTAGTATTTCCGCCGTCGTGTGTCTGGAAGTGAGCGGGAGAAGCACCAGCAGTGCAGTCGCGACGGAGCAGCAGTCGTGACGGACCAGCAGACAGTCGGTCGGTTGCTGCCGACCACCGAAGATATCTCTGCGCGCTGCAGTCGCTGGGTCCGCTGCCGGTCTCTGCGCGGTGTCGGACCGTGTGTGGAGCTGTCCGATCGCTACGAGCTTCGTGGTTCACCGACCCAAGACGTCAAAGTTGAGTGTGGTTTTAAGTACCCAAGCGTCATCCATTCATGTTGTTCGTTTTGGTGGTTCGCTGTTGGGGAGGTTTTCCTGTGAGCAACAACGAGTGTTTGTACATATTTGATTGTGGATAATTACGTCCGTAACTTTTGTATTTGAGTTCTTATGTACAGATTGGTGGCAAGCAAGTCGTTTTGTCGGTCGGTCCGTGGCTGTCCACTGGTTTGGTTCCGACGGATCAAGTGTTGTTGGGCTCACCACCTCTCACCTAAGCGAACGAAGGCAGATCGACCTCCCTGGAGGCTTCTGAGTGCCACCGGTGTTTAATTATCTGTTTTCAGCTGCTTGAAATTTAAGGCTTATGGTTATTTTTTCTTTTCTGAAAAATTTTGCAAAATTAATTCTTTAATTTATCTTTCAAGCTTAAACATTGCGCCCTACTGCCTTTAAAATATTGTGGTAATATATTCCAAAATTTTGAAACTTAATTGTGGCCTTCAACCTTTGGTATTGCACCTTGCATATGTTTGTTCTGTCTACCTCGCTGTGATTTTTTTTT
The DNA here is from genome assembly GCF_023864345.2 of Schistocerca serialis cubense. NCBI lineage: Eukaryota > Metazoa > Arthropoda > Insecta > Orthoptera > Acrididae > Schistocerca > Schistocerca serialis. Next base: position 1,039,321,890 of record NC_064638.1, on the reverse strand, counting down.
TTCGTTTTTATCTTGCTGATTTGTTAAGATTTCTTGTTCGGAGGCCTTCAGCCGTGAAAGAGTTGCATTCGGTAAAGGTCCGGCTATGTGCCACTTTGGTTGTAAAAGTGTTATTAGATTATAATAAATTACAATTAGAATGTGAAACTGACCCCAACCTTATTTGGCCCTATCTACAATCCTAATTACTGTTCTGCCCAGCGGGTTTAGCGAGAGTATCACAACTGTCTCTGAATATTAAAGTATCACCGGCTACAGGCAGTTTTACGAGACTTTTCACTTGGAGTACATCGATATCATGTTCACAGTTGAAGTTCAGCGTAAGACGTAATACACATTGTTGTCTTATCTTAAATGATGATGTCATATTAACAATTGATCACGAACTGCGCTAAGCCTTCCACTGCTCGGCTGTACGTCGGAGTCCGTGCGGTGGCGCTGCAGAGTTGGGAGGGAGGCCTGAGTCTGACAGCGCCTCCGATTCGTCGGTGCTGTACGCTCAGGGACTTTGCTATCTTCTGTGATATCAAGCGAGGCGCCGAGTTTGCTATGACCCCGCGATCTTTGGACGATACCACACTCCCAGCGAAACTTCTGCAAAATAGGCGAAACAACCTGGCTACAAACTGACTGCCCGCATGTCGCCAAGGTTGCTCCGACTACGCTGCAGAGGGTTCGCCGGGAAGCCCTCACACATTCTCCTTATAGTCCCGATCACCTCCCAAGCGATTTACGTATTTTTGGTTCCCTGATAAACGACATTCGTGGCAGATAATTTGCTTCGGACAAGGAGGTGCACGTCTGGATACAATCGTTCTTCCATAGGCAACAGCAAACATTTATCCATCGAAGAATTAACCGCTTTGCCTCACAGTTAGATAAATATATTAACAGTTAGAGTAGTTACTTTTGAAATGGTAAACAGTTTACTCAATTGTTTTCCGTGGGTCTCGTTTTCATTTGACTGCCCCTTACAGGCAAGTGAGAAAGTCTGGAAGAAAGTGGGTGGAGGACTGTCTTCTTGAAAATAGAAGTTGTACTTTCTCATGTTGAGAAATCAACAGGAGCCATCTGTTTTACATGGTAAACACTTTCTAAAGCCAAGATCTTGACTTCAGAAAATTCTTTCTAAGAAAAATGAAGTTGCCACTGTCTTGTCGTCATTATGGCTGCGGGCTTTCAAATAAAATGAAATGATGATGGTGTTGGCCCTCTACTACGTACCCTCCGACTCAGAGTTGAAATATTAAAGTTTTGGCTGGTTTTGTTGTCTAGGGACTGGGATACGTAGTTTCCGCATTACAAAAAATGGTTAAAATGGCTCTGAGCACTATGGGACTTAACATCGGAGGTCATCAGTCCCCTAGAACTTAAAACTACTTAAACTTAACTAACCTAAGGACATCACACACATCCATCCCCGAAGCAGGATTCGAACCTGCGACCGTAGCGCCGCATTACAAGCCAAATACTGCTGAGTCTACAGTATACAATATAAATTGTAACCTCCCCACCGCAATTTTTAAAAGAAAGAAAAATGACATACTAATTAGAAATGCTGATGGACATGGCTCTATGCGTAACCTGCCCACAATGAAATGTACTGACAATGGCAACAAAAAATGTGAAATTCGCAATCTGACTCAACTATAAATCCTTCAAAAAAATTAAAGTCCATTCAGTGACAAGAAAATTCAATTAAACCGAAATATCGGTCTTTGGCCCTGTGTAAAAACAATCAGAATTAAAGTCTTACCTCAGAATAAATGGATGTCACATATCTGCTCTTGTTGTTGCGCACCACTTGGAGGAACTACATTGCAAATAATAATATTCTCCTTTTTTTTTTGTAATTCTAGTGAAATTTTTCTTCAAAAAGAAGTGGAATGAAATGGGAAGTGCAACGAGATCTTTAGTTCAAAAAAAATTAAACTTTTGAGAAAATGCTTTTGAAATAAAAAATTATTATTGAGAGACTTGTTGGAGAATAATTACAATAAATAAAATTTTTCATTATCTAATGATTATATTAATTAACAGTATACCTTATTCCTCATCTTGACCATTGTTGCCGACCGCCTACATCACACAACCGCACTGGGCTGCTACTACTGACCGACCGCTCTGCATGACGACTACAGACTGAGTACTGCTCTCAACTAGACAGAGCTACAGACTCGCAACGACTGACTGACTGCTACTCTGCATAGCGACAACTAACTCGCAAAGACTACTACTGACTGAGAACCGCTCGCAACACTCGCGCGGTCAAGCGCATACTCTCTGGTCACAGATGCTACAATGCCTCGCCATCGCTGCTGCGTTACATACGTGTTTCATAACCCTCCACTCGGGGGGCAAAAATTTGGCAGCGATGGTGAGTCATTTGGACTTGCCAAGCGCGGCAAAATTTTTCTTTAATTAACAAAATCCTACAACTTACAGAATATTTAAATGTTGTGCACACGCACTAAGTACAAAATATATCAGACAAGGACAAAATGTGAATACTAAACATAGTAGCAAATCAGAAAAAAGTATATACAAACTTTTTGACAGATAAAGTGCACAGGCACTGAAAAAATTCTTTAGCATATGCAGAACAAATAAACAGACTGGCAAGAATAATTAGATGTAGTACATAAAGTAAATGTTGTGCACACGCACTAAGTACAAAATATATCAGACAAAGACAAAATGTGAGTACAAAACATAGTAGCAAATCAGAAAAGTATATACAAACTTTTTGACAGATAAAGTGCACAGGCACTGAAAAAATTCTTTAGCATATGCAGAACAAATAAACAGACTGGCAAGAATAATTAGATGTAGTACATAAAGTAAATGTTGTGCACACGCACTAAGTACAAAATATATCAGACAAAGACAAAATGTGAGTACAAAACATAGTAGCAAATCAGAAAAGTATATACAAACTTTTGACAGATAAAGTGCACAGGCACTGAAAAAATTCTTTAGCATATGCAGAACAAATAAACAGACTGGCAAGAATAATTAGATGTAGTACATAAAGTAAATGTTGTGCACACGCACTAAGTACAAAATATATCGGACAAAGACAAAATGTGAGTACAAAACATAGTAGCAAATCAGAAAAGTATATACAAATTATTTGACAGATAACAAAGTGCACAGGCACTGAAAAAATTCTTTAGCATATTCAGAACAATTAAACAGACTGGCAAAAAATATTATGTTGACAAGTGTACATGCACTGAAAAATGTCTTTAGCATTTTCACAACATATAAACATAATGGCAAAAAAATTCATGTCCAAAGTGCACATGCACTGAAAAATGTCTTTAGTATTTTCACAACAAATAAACATAATGGCAAACATCATGTCGACCAGTGACATAAGTGTACTCACACTGGAGTTTAGCGAATCGAAAATTGTATAACCTATGAACATAAATGATGTTACCAAAAATTTTTTCTTTATGTGACAAGAATCAGGATAGGAAAAGGGAAGGATTGCATCATGGTTGTAGCACTTTAGATTGCACACAGCTGCTCTGAAAGTCCATATCTTTCCACAGTAGTACAACACCAAGTGACACAACTTGAAGTTCTTTTCCCATCAGAATTTATCAGTGTAGCCAAGACACTGAACTGCCGTAGTAACGTTCCATGTTTTCATTTTGGCAGTACATTAGGTACACCAAACAGTGGGACCATAATAATGTCTTCATCGCTCATGGTGGTGGACAGCATGTCGTGTCAACACCACACTCTTACAAGGCACACCAACGTAGAATTAGTGCAAAACCAAAGATAGTGCTCCATGATCACGAGGATAAACAGGACAAATGGACATTGCAGTAATTCAGGGTAGTTAGCTTATGAGGTGAAGGACATCAAGTCACATAATATTGACAATTACAGTAGTAGTGTGCGGCATTCATAGCCCAGTTATTGAACATTTCTGTACCAAGTATGTAGTATTACAGAAAAATGTTCATTAATTGTTGTACATAGAATCAGTAGCCTTCTTTTCCTGGTCACAAAGCATTATGAAATAATCGCATTCTTTTCAGTTACAGAGTATAATTAAGAATCATTAACCTTCTCCTAATTACAGTTAATTAATCATTTGTCTTTAATTAATCATTTGTCTAATTACAGTTAATTAATCATTTGTATAATTACAGTTAATTAATCATTTGTCGTTAATTAATCATTTGTCTAATTACAGTTAATTAATTAATCATTTGTCATTTCAATATACTAAGAATTATTAGCCTTAATTAATTACAAAGCATTATTAAACAGTATCATAGTTAATTAATTATGTGTCATTCCAATCTATTAAGAATCATTAGTCTTTTCCTAATTACAAAGCATTATTAAACAATCACATTTATTTCCAATTACAAAGTATGAACATTGAAAACAAGAGTTAATTAATGGCATAATTAATAACAATTTCGTTGATTGACATTAATTATTGGCACTCAGTGGCCATCAAGTATTGAATAGAATAAAACATAGTTCATCATTCAGTATTATTCAGATCATTACAAAGTCATTATTAAAAATCAGTTAATTACAGTCAAATCATTAGTAATCACAGGCATTACAATAAACAGTGGCAGTTATTAGCTAGTGACAAAGCATTATTTTGAATATAGTCTCATTAAGAGGTCATTACTCGAGTGACATGCTATTCAGAGTTGATCAGTATTATTCAGAATTATCATAAACTAGTGACATTATGTGGGATTGGTAATACATTTTTTTGGTAGCAATGCATTGCGTTGGGATCGATAATTAATTGCTGAGGCATAATACTTTTTGCTTTTGACCTATTGCTGCAAATGAGGATAGGTAACGTCATTCGTCATGAGTCAGCTGTAGCAAGATTATGTAACAAGGCAGTACATGTGATCACATTTATAAATGATAAACACAAATGGGTAAAAAATATAAAAATGCAAGTACTAGAACAGGTATAATAAGTAACAGGTTTAGTAAGTATCATGAAAAACTTCTCCTGGAAAAAATACAAAAACGGATTATTGACCTGAAAGAAGAAACGCACACTATGCTGAAAAGTAGTGAACTTCGAATTAACAAGTAGTGAAATGTGTATAAAATGTGTTCCATAGCTGTCCTTTCCAAAACTTTCCGTCATCCTACTATGCAATGTAACACCTGCTGTCAAAGCAAACTGCAACAAATACTTAAATAACTACGTAGCATAAATACATTACTTCAACATTATCCTCATCTGTAAAGAAAAAACTTCATTATTCATTATCCATATTATCATAACTTCACTATTATCATCACCTGTAAAGAAAAACTTCATTATTCATAACAGCATATCCTTCATCATTATTCATCAGTATTCATTATCATCTGCAAAAAATCACTTCATTACTCATTACATAACTATTCCTTATCTCTAGCATATTTCATGACTAAAAATAAGATGTGTAGTTCTCTCTGACAGCCTGCATCAATCACCTTGTATTCTGAAAGAAAAAATTAGTTAAGACTGCTATTCTGTGATGAGTATAGTATAGTCTTGTTAATGCTTGTTAATCCTGATCCCTTTACTCTTCCTCATAAAGTTATTGCATCTCCTTTCGTTTATTCCGTAGGTGAAATTCCCATTTATGTTAAATTTATTTCTTAGAATCATCATTCCTTTCTGAAATTGATGAACAAAGATTAATGTCTTGCATTTAAATCCTATACCCACTAAATAATGACTGGTTTATGGTGACACAATTAACCATACAGCATAACATGACAGAAAACGTAATATGTCCAAGACATTGACAGTGTTCGGATGCGAAAAAATGTACACAGAATAATACAATGCAGTAGCAAAAAAAAAAATGTGAAACAGTCACGATGTTGAGATGTCATAAGGCAAAAAAAAATGTCAAAGTCGACTGGTGTGTGTTATATCTTAACTATTTCATACTGCATACAAACAAAACTGGAGTACAGTCACATACACAAAAATGGAAAATGTGCACGGTCTGATGTGTAACGACAAGAAAAGCGACCTGCTAACCTTACCTTGCCGGGCACTTGCCAAGAAAAAAAATACGATAATCATCAATAAGTAGTCACATAAATATGATTGCAGAAATAGTCGTAAATGTGTAAATTCATCTGGAAAAATATGCACGGTCTGATGTGTGACGACAAGAAAAGCGACCTGCTAACCTTACCTTGCCGGGCACTTGCCAAGAAAAAAAAATACGATAATCATCAATAATTAGTCAGGTGAATTAATTGCATTAGTAAATGGCATCATA